>NC_135477.1:552193-852193 GCF_052094955.1 Ictidomys tridecemlineatus | reverse complement strand
GCTCGCTGGCTTCCAGGTCAGCTGGAAAGCCAAGGTAAATGGTTGGGAGGTGGGCACGAGGCCCACAGCTCTGCTTTGTGACCTTTAATTTAATTGTCCCCCTGCCTCAGCTGGGAAAGTGCTTCTCAGTTTAAATTGCTGTGTTCACATGGTACTTTGTTGTTCTCCAGCAAGATGCTGGTCCAGACGGAAGTGAGCTCTGGGCTGCTTCTTTCTGTTACATCCTGACAAGGAGCTTCAAGTTGCCTTCTGCCTGCGAGGGGGAGGGGCTCAGCAGAGGTCCTAGGTCTTGCAAAGAAACTCAGACACTGTCCCCAGGCGTTCAATACCATGCAGACCCAGGTGGCTGCTGCCTACTTGCACTGGCCACACTGCTTGATACAAGGTCATGAAACTGTGGCATCCTATGCAGGGCAGCAAGAGGAACATGCCTGCTGCCCACACAGCTGGCTCCTTGCACCCTGCACTGCCTCTGGCCCTGTGCTGGGCATGAACTTGTAGAGAGGCCATAGGACAGGGCTCTTGAGGAGCTGAGTCTAGTTGATCCCCAGCTCCAGCTGCCCTTGGGCTTGTTGGGCTGGAGGAAGAGCCCGACCTGAGACCAGAGGGCAGCGGGAATTTGAAGAGCAGGGCGTTTCCAGCATGACTGATGATTGCTCTGTTTCTTTCTGGCCCTTATCCTGACTGTCAGGCTCCCAGTGGCGTGGCTCACAGGGTGTAATTCCTTTTTAGGTCACTCTGATACTCCTCTCTGAAGGAGAACTAACAAGGCCTGCCTGTTGCTATTTTTAACTTGGCTCTTGGCAGTGTGCAGGGCCAGTGGCTATAGGCCTGTGCCACAGGCTTCCCCGAGCCAAGAGGGGCCTTCTTGCTCGAATATCTGCATGATGTCATAAGCAGGGGGCTGCTTGTTGTTGGTGGGTTGTGTATCAACCTGTGGGGTGTGTGTGTGTGTGTGTGTGTGTGTGTGTGGTGTGTGTGTGTGTGTGTGTGTGTGTGTGAGAGAGAGAGAGAGAGAGAGAGAGAGAGAGAGAGGGGCGCCTTGTGTTCCTTGCCAGATTTCTAATTCACTCTTTTCCAAAATACTTTTCCAAAACACAGCCTTCCTGTGAAAAGTATAGTTCAGGGAAATAATAGTAGAAGAACCCATGTATTTTTACCAGCGTCCATTTTTTCTTTTTCTTTTTTTAAACATTTATTTTTTTTAGTTGTAGTTGGACACAATACCTTTATTTTTATGTGGTGCTGAGGATCGAACCCAGGGCCTTGCCCAATGCTAGGCGAGCACTGTGCCCCTGAGCCACAGCCCCCATTTTTTCTTTAAGGTAGAAATCCTTTTTTTTTTTTTTTCTGTAGAACCTTGGTCTGGGACACATGCAGCTCTGGGCATTGATTTCTCTGGTTGTCCAGGGTGCAGAGTGTGTGGAGCAGGAGGGCCAATACAGGGCAGGGGAGCTCCTGCAGGGGTGTGCAGGGGTGGTGTCCCTGCTTTTTAAGGCATGTTTGCAGCTGGCTGTGATGACTGCCCTGCGCCCCAGTGCGGCCTTTCCCTCCCATGCACAAGGGGCCCCTGCTGCCAGGCTACTTGTTTTGCCTGAATGATTCTTTGCTCACTGTCTTCTAGGATCCAGAGATCCTTCTGGTAGCCAGGAAAAGGCCAGTCCTAAGCTGCTGGGCTCGGCTCTGGGCTGCTTGGCTGGGCAGTCCTCCCATTCTGAGGGAGGCAGTGCTGAGGCCTGGCGACTGTGTCTGCCCTGCCACTTCTCCCTGCACCTGCTGTAGCCCTTGGCGTGAGTGCTGATGTCCAACTGGTAACTACCCACCAGAGCCTGTGCTGTGTGCCTTGGTGCCTGCCTCTCATTGACGCCCCACAGCCATCATCCAAGGAAGGCACCAGAGTGGACCCTTGATACTAGGGTACCAGGCATGGGTCCTCATAGGAGGTGGCAAAGTGAGAATCTCATTTGGTGACAAGCTTCAGCAAGTGCCTTCTGCATGCAGGAGTGGACTGAGAAATGCTCAGGAGCTTGGGGGTCAGGTTTCAATGTAGCCATTATAAAAAGTCAGATTACAGGTTCTTATAATGAAGTAAGTTACAGTAACCCAAGGTAATCAATGCTCATAGTTGCTCTATTGCTCTGTGCATGATCCTGTTTTTTCTTAGTGTCTGAGTGAGGCAGTATGCCATTACCATGCATGGCTGAACATCTCCCTAGCCCTGTTTGTCCCTATCATGCTTGTAGCTTAGCATTGTACAGGGAGAGCATTTGCACGAGGCACATGGGTAGATGCTGCACCCCAGGGTTCCTGCCCAGAGCTGGCCACAGAGCCCTTCAGCACACTATCTCAGTGGGTTGTGCAAGTGCTGTCTCAACTGATCCTGAGGAGACATCTTTGCCAGGGCAGCAGTTGCTGGGGGTTTCAGAAAGGAGGAGGATTGTGAACCTGCTTTGCCCAGTGAGGATGTGGCAGCAGGAAGTATTACCTGTTGCCTTCTGTTTCTGAGTGCTGGTGCTTCAGAACCCTGTTGCAGAGCAGTCCTGGCTTCCCTGGGCACTGGTCCCCTCCACATTTTCCCATGAAGAGCTGCCGTCTCTTACTCTGGTGCACCAAGATTTGTTGCTCTTTCAGTGCAGTGTTCATATATTATTCCACAGCTTCACTCAATTGCAAAGGAAAAAAATTTTTTTTTCTGTTAGCCAAAAATTTCTAACAGCATGTCACAAAAACTGATCTAATGAACTCTTCTGTGTTTCTCATCATGTGCAACAACTGGGTTGGTTTTCTGCCTGTGCGCTAGTCTATGCCAATCCAGCCAGGCACTATGTCTACAGAGGCCTGCATCTGTCTGGCATGGCTGTGTGGCACCTGAGCAGGGTACTTCACCAGGTAATGGCAGCATGTGTGTGTGTTTCCACGTTGTGCTCCAGGGTGGGATGCTACGATAGCGATGCCTCCTTTCTCTTCCTCTCATTAGCAGGAAACTTGGAAAGATCAGAGACCGCACAGGAAGTGCTTACTATCATTCAGACGCATTCACTGTGAAGCATTTGGGGTGGGTTGCCGCTCTCTGGTCCACGGTCCTGGCAGAAGGGGGATGTGTTCATTGGTTTCTGTTTTTTTGTTCTTACCAAAGTAAATGCTGAGCATGCTCACTACATTTTCTTGATGAACTTCAAACCTATAAAGGGAGAGGATAGTAGGGTAAACCAGGCTTGGCTAGCTTATTTCAAATCTGTCTCCACCTGCTCCTGCACCCCTAATTGTCTCTAAGCAAAACCAGATGGTGTATGGTTTGATTCTTGTGTATTTTATTTATTATTGATCTGGGGATTAAACCCAGGGCACTCTACCACTGAGCTATCCCTCAGCCTCAGCTCCCCTTCTAAATTTTGAGATAAGATTTTACTTAATTGCCGAGGCTGGCTTGAATCTGTGATCCTGTGTCAGCTTCCCACCCTGTTTTGTTTCATTATTGAACATTTCCATAGTTATCACTAAAGAATTAAAAGAATATCACTGTCATATCCAAAAGGATTAACAATAATCCAGTGTTATTAAATATCCAGGCAATATTCAGGTATTCTTAATTGTTTCCTAACTTCTTAAAGTTTATATGTTAAAATTGATTGCTGTGTTGGTAGAAATTAGTCTGTGATTTCATTGAGATATGTGTTTACGACAAAGGGCCTGACACGTCATGCCTGCGAGACCATCTCAGTGATCAAGATGTGACAGCTCCACCGTCCGCCTGGATCCTGGTGCCCTCCCTCTCTCCCCTGATGTCATTAGGCAGCCACTGCTTTGCTTT
Organism: Ictidomys tridecemlineatus; assembly: GCF_052094955.1. Classification (NCBI taxonomy): domain Eukaryota; kingdom Metazoa; phylum Chordata; class Mammalia; order Rodentia; family Sciuridae; genus Ictidomys; species Ictidomys tridecemlineatus. The sequence goes on along the minus strand of NC_135477.1, from coordinate 848,382 downwards.
CTGATGAGTTTTGTGTTTCCTTGAATTTTACATAAACAGATTGAATACTGTGTATACTTCTTCTTGGCTGGCTGCTTTCAGGCAGTGCACCTGCTCCCTGTGGTCAGAGGACAGTTTCTGTGCTTGAATTCCTTGAACCTGTCAGGACTTGGTTTGTGGCCACATAAGGCTTTTCTTGGTGGGCATACCACGGGAAGGCAGAGGATGCATGGTCTGTGTGCCTTGGGCTGGCGTGCAATCGCTGTTTTGTCCTTGTGCGTCCCTGTGAGTGCTGAGGCCTGGATGTGGCCACTATTGAGGAGGTGGCGCTCTTCTGAACGACTGCAGGGTAGCTGGCTACTGCCGTCTCCTGGTCAGTTTCCATGTTTGTGCTGTGCTGTCTCCCAAGCCTCATCTCTGATGTCACTCACCAGTGCCCGTCCTGTCTCCTGGCTGCAGCCGCTGCTGCTGCCTTCCTGGCTCCCGCTGCATGGCATCCTTCTACTTAGTGTGACCCTGGCAGGCAGTCATGCGAGGTCCTGGTTCTGTGCACCCTGGAGCATCCAGGCCGGGGCACTGTGGCAGAACTTCCAGGACTGTGCATGCGGCTGGTGACCACCTGAAGTGCCATCAGTGCTGTTGAGCTGACTCTTGGAATTTTATATAAAACTTAAATTCAGCTCAGACAGCCACCTGGGCCTTTGGCTGCTGCGTGCCCAGGGCAGGTATAGCAGCTAACACCCAGTTTAAAACTTCTGGTGTGGTTGGATTTGGGCTGCCATTTTATAACTTGTTTGCACGCTCCTTGTTCTTTTCCGTCCATTTCTTTCTTTATTTTAGATTTTTTTTTTTGTTTTGTTTTGCATTTTATTTTAATTTTATCTTTTGACTGTCTTTTAGAAAATGTTTTTTCGGCTGGGGGTGGTGGCATACACCTATAAATCCAGGACTCTGCAGGCTAAGACAGGAGGATTATAAGTTTAAGGTCAACCTAAACAACTTAGTGAGACCTTCAGCAACTTAGCAAGACTCTGCCCCAAAATAAAAAATAAAAAGGGCAAGTGCTGGAGATATGGCTCAGTGGTTAAGCATGCCTGAGTTCAGTCCCCTATACAAAATAAATAATAGCGAAAAAAATCCAAAAAAACCCCCAAAATATATTTTGGTGCTTGGCTTATGCTATACAGTCATGCATAGCCCAAGGAGGGGACATCTCTGGGAAATGTGTTGCTAGGTGGTTTCATGTTTGCCTGTTGAACATTGTGTGCATGCCTTGATAGTGTGCATCAGCTGGGCAGTGGGGAGACTCAGATGTCTATGAGGTGCCGGAGGCTGCTGCTAGTCACAGGGCAGACTGTCCAGTTGCCTTTTCTTTCTAACAAGTAGAAGGAGTGCCCACTCCAACGATGGTGCAAGTGTGGTATGCTAAACATCTAAACCGGTCGTGCCCTCTGTATATGGCTGTGTGTGCTGTGCCCTTGTAGGACTGGCAGTGGAGTTGGTTTGCTCACACTGCACCAATGGACATGTGGTGCATTGTGCTGAGGTCTTGCAGTGGCCCTGCATTGAGTTCTCAGGACTGCAGTCATGTGCATGTCTTGTCCTTGAAGGAATGTTGTTTTCAGTGCATGAGTGTGCAGGCCTTGATGCACAGTGTAGAGGTCCTGCCGTCATACAAGTTTCCATACAGCACATGCACATCTGCATACTGAGTGCCCAGCAGGCAGGATTATGAAGGGTTAACCCAGGTCACCTCCTCGCCCTGTGCAGCCAAGCCAGCCTACCACCTCTCTCTGGAAGTTGGGCTTTACTAGCAGTGGCTGCTTTTGTGTCTACAGCACAGTGTTTCCTCAGAGCCTCAAATATGCATCTGGGTCTTATGCAGAAGAGCCCACCCTGTTCTGGAAGGTCCCCAGAGCCCCTAGGGGTAGCAGAGTCTGTTTCCTCTAGGAATGGTGCTCAGCCGGATATGCACCCCTCGAGGTGTTCCACGACCGCCTGGTGTGGTACCCTTGCAGTGCTGCTCAGGTGAGGAGGCCTGTGCAGTCCAGATTCCTGGGAGGCTCTGCCTCAGCCTTCCACCTGCAGGCCTAGGGCGCGGTCAAGGGCGAATGCTTCCAGGGTGCTTTCTCGTACTCCTTAAGGATTGCTGTGTGTGTGTTCGGCCCTTTACCCTTTCTGAAGCTTTCTTGGATGGTAGTCCTGAGAGCCAGCCCTGCCCCGCCTGCCTCCTCCAGGCCTGGCCGTGCTGCTGTCCCTCATGCCCTTGCTTCTCTGGCTTCTCACTCTCTGCTCTCCAGCGCTGTGTTGCTGCTGCTTTCTTGGTCCTCCCTCCTGGCTCTGAAGCCCTGGTTGAACCTTCCTTTAAGCTGTTATCTCTGGAGTGCTTGTCTTTGCTCAAGGGCAGTCACCACTTCCTTCTCTTGGTTCGTTTCTGTCCTGGTTTTGTTCCTGATTCCAAATGCTTGAGTGGGTTTGATTCTGTGTACAGTGGAGACGTGAGCCTTCCTCCTCTTCGTGCTTCCTGGCCCGCGTGTCCTCTACCTGTGCAGCATGTTTCTTCCCCTGCTCTACACCGCAGCCCTGTGGGGACCCTGAGAGCCTCTTCCCTTCAGTCTGCAAGCCCATGCTCTGGGTTCCTGGTGCGGAGGCGCCCTCTTCTGTCGGTCTTGATAGCCCAGGGACAGTAGCTGGGTGGTTTGTTGGGGGTTGGCACTTCCTTGACTTCATTTGTCTGCAGGGCCCTGTGTTTTCATCCTCTTCCTTGCTCCCTCACTACTTTGTTGCTGGGGCTGCTGCTTCCTCTTTTTTATCTTTCTTGTGTGCAGGCCTTGATGCTTTTACTTAAGCCTTTACGCCCACCCCATCTAACCCACAGGTCCCTAAAGTCACTTCCCTGGAGTCTGTGCTCTGGTGGCCTGGAGACTTCCTGTTTGTGTGTGGAGGGCTCTGCCTTAGGCCCGCCTAGTGCCCTGTCTTTCTGTTCTTTCTGGCTGCCTGCTGTGCTCCTTGCTGCCTTGCCCCAGGTTCGCTTGTAGTTTCCATGTGGTCCCCACCTGCACCAAAGCAGAGGCTCAGTGTTCCCTGCCCTACCTAATTACTTAGTATGTAAATTGTGCGTTATAGATGTAGTACATGTTTAAATGTATACACATATGCATGCATGATATTTGGGGACAGGTTGTCCTCAGCTACCTTGGAGGCTCACCCAAGAAGCAAGAGGTACTCTCTCAACACTCACCCAGACCCTGCCTTTGCTGCCTTTTCTTCATCTCGAGGCTGGTGCCCTCTGGTGTTATCTGTCCCCAGAGCCCCTGTGTCCAATAGATGGGTCACCTTTCCTCTGGCACAGTGCTCTCTTCTGAGCCCGGGTTTTTCTGATGGATGGAACAGTCAGGGTGACGGAGCTCCCTTCTGTCAGGGTGTCCCTTCTCCACGGGGGTCAGGGCTTTTCCATCATTGCATTCATCAGTTGATCATGACATGTCTGGACATGGGTTTTCTCTGGATTTTTCTTCTTAGGCATTCACTGAGTTTCTCGAATCTCTGAATTTGTCTTTCTCTAAATTGAGGACAGTTTTAGCCATTGCTTTCTCAAGTACTTCTATCCTGCTTCATGATCTTTCTGCTGTCCCAGGACTTCAGATATGATCCTGTGCCACTTAATGAAATTTGGTCACCATGTTTCAGCCAAGGAAGGACCCATGAGCCACAGTGGCCCCATAGGTTATCAGGGAGCTGGAGAGTTCCTGGAGTGTTCAGTCTGGCTGCTGAGTGCTTCTCAAGCCCTTCATGTGCTCTCTTCCCCTATCTCTTGTGTTGGGTTGGGTTGAGGTCAAGCTGGGTGCACTCTTCTGCATTTGTGCAAGGTCACTTCCAGCAGGCAGCATGCTCCCTCCATCGGCTGTCCCGTCTCCTATGAGCCCGGGCTTTGGGAAGGGTTTGTAGGGTGCCTGCTCTGCAAGTCTGAGGTGCTTGTCCCCCGTAGCTGGATGTTTCCCTAAGGAGGCCTGGCCCTCCACTATTTGTTTCCAGAGTTACAGGTCATCTTAAAAAGGCAAGGTATGTTCCTGCTTCGTTCTCTTTTCTTGACGGGTTTCCACAGATTCTCCTATGCTAGATAGCACCCTCATGTCATGGTGACAGTACTTGGGTTTTCTTTGTTTTGTCGTGGCCTTACGGATGTAGATTGCATTCTGCCTGGCAGCAGCTCGTCCTGGGGGAGTGTGTGGTGTCAGGTGTAGTTATAGTTCCTGAGGTCATCAAACTCCACTGTCCTGTCCAGTGCACGTGCCTGACCTTTCTTCACACACACAGACACAAAGCTACAGACTGCCCCTTTGCAGAAGGTGCCTGGTGCCCTGAGACAGAGTACTCTCCCTTTGCCCTTGCCGAGTCACAGTGTTTGTGTGAATCCACCTCTGGTCAGTTTAAGGAAGGCTGCTCATGGAGTCTTGGTAGAGCATGTACTTGCAGACTGGGCTGTAGCTGTGGAGACACCAGAACAGAACTCTGGTCTTTTCAGCACCATTCATTATTTCTCCCCTGAAAGTTTGCACGATAAAGATATTTGTCTGTTTATAGTTTTGAATACAGGGGATGAGAGCCAGGGGCACGATACTGAGCTACATCTTCATACCTTTTCCTTTTTTTTTTTTTTTGAGACACGGCTTAGCTACATTGTCTTGGCCTGAACTAGCAAAACTCCTGTCCCAGCTACCCGAGTACAAGGGTTGACAGGCTTAGTCACCACACCTGACAGAGTCTGCAGATTGATAACGCAGATTCCATGGAACCAGGATGTTTAACCTGTGGGTACCCTTCTCAGAGTGTCTGTCTGTCTGTGCAGGAGACGTCATCCTTTCCTTCACCTGTGGTCCCCTTCTCAGAGTGTCTGTCTGTCTGTCTGTGCAGGAGACGTCATCCTTTCCTTCACCTGTGGTCCTCTTCTCAGAGTGTCTGTCTGTCTGTCTGTCTGTGCAGGAGACGTCATCCTTTCCTTCACCTGTGGTCCCCTTCTCAGAGTGTCTGTCTGTCTGTCTGTGCAGGAGACGTCATCCTTTCCTTCACCTGTGGTCCTCTTCTCAGAGTGTCTGTCTGTCTGTCTGTGCAGGAGACGTCATCCTTTCCTTCACCTGTGGTCCCCTTCTCAGAGTGTCTGTCTGTCTGTGCAGGAGATGTCATTTTTTCCTTCACCTCTTGGTCCTGTTTCTCTGTGTGTCTGTCTGTCTGTGCAGGAGATGTCATCCTTTCCTTCACCTGTGGTCCTCTTCTCAGAGTGTCTGTCTGTCTGTCTGTGTGCAGGAGATGTCATGCTTTCCTTCACCTGTGGTCCCCTTCTCAGAGTGTCTGTCTGTCTGTCTGTGTGCAGGAGATGTCATGCTTTCCCTTGTGCATTGTTTTGAGTTTTTCAATCCTCCTCTTGGTAGACCATGGGTTTGGGGAGGTGCCTTAGGACATTGTCACCTCTGTTGCATACATCCTGGTTGCACCCAGAACTGGGTGTGTTTTGGCGGCATTCTCCAATGTGGTCACATGCTAGCGTTCAGGCTTCAGGGCTTTTGGTGCAGTAGGAGGTAATGTGGAGAACTTCCATTGACCATAGAGGACTCTGTCTTGGAGCTCAGAGGTGATAATGGCCGTTCTTTAGGCACATGGTTCCACCTGAAGAGCAGTGGTTTGGTAACCTGGGTCTGGTGGGGTTGGGCCTGTGCAGGAAGGAGAGCTGCCTGTGGAGTGGTCAGGTGCGGAGCGCTTGTGCCAGCTCCAGGGCCTGCCATCGTGTTCTTAGGCTCACCCCAGCCTGTTCTTATCAGGGCTTCTTGTCCCATGGCCCCTTTCATCTTCCGGGGAACCCTGATGTGTGGCACTCAGACCCATATTCTACGCCTCATGTGTTCAGCACTCCAGCCCCAGCGCCTGGTGGGGTGTTGCTGATGCTCCTTGCTCAGGGGCCATTTGGTTTCTGGAATTGCCAGTGTTGGGCTGGTCTTGCCTGCAGTCTGTGTCACTGCCAAATTCCTAGTTTTCAAGAAAGTATGAAATTCCTGAGAAAAATGTAACTGAGAAAGTGGGTGTGAGCCTCCCTGCCTCTAAAATATTTAGGGTTTGAGGCCTGAGGGCTGTGGTTCTCAGAAGGCATGGTGCTTGCTGGCCAGGGGCTTTGAGAGCGTCCTGGTCTGAGGGTCCTGGCGCAGTAGTGTGGTGTGGAGGAAGCCAGGTGGCTGAGCTCTGATGGGAACCAGGCACGTGTGTAACAGAAGGGGAGCTGCACCCTGGCCACAGGGTGGATCTTCAGGTGGAGCTGGTGGGTGTGGGCAGAGAGATGGCTGACTGGAGTTGGTGCTGCCGTGGGAGTGACAGTGGTGGTTTTGGACAATAGCCACTTTTGACTCACTCTTGGGGGCCAGGACTGTGGAGCTTGCTGTGTGGCTCTAGCCCCAGGCCTCTCATGACATTGAGATCAGCTCATTGCCCAGACTTTGTCCTCTGAAGTTCTGAGTTTTCCTGGAGATGAGGAGCCATTGTCCTGGCAGCTTGCTCACCTGCCTGGCCACATCACATGGGCTTTGTGTGGGGGACCACAATCCTCCACAGGACTGCTCTACCCAGGGCAGCCAGGGGAGGGGCTGCAGCGCTGGCCACAGTGGCCTAGCCCTCACATCACTGTATTCTCTTGGTCTGTGGTCCAGTTCACACCTAGGAAGGGACTAGCCTTGCGGTTTGGAGGAGAGTGGGGGGAGCTGACCAGAGCAGGTGAGTCTGGTGAGCCGGTATGGCACTCAGGAGGAAGTACGCTGGGAAGAGAATCAAGTCCCTTCCGTCCTCAGAGAAGAGTCCCTGGCTTGTGCCCAGCACTCTGTTACTCTGAGGTCTTCAGAGACTGCTGTGCTGAAGACTGCTCCTGTGAGACGGCTTTGTCGTGTTCAGTTTAGATGAGGGAACGGAAGGTGGGGCCACTCAGCACAAGATGCAGGATGGTATGGCATGGACGAGAATTTTGCATAACATTCATGGTTTTATGCATCCTTTGGTCCTGGGGGAGCTTTGTTTATGTTGTTGCTTTCCTTGTGAGTCATTCAAGAGCAAGTGCTCTTAGGACCATGCTGGACCTGGTCTGAGCCCAGTCCAAGGCACCGTGAAGCTGAATGCAGGCCTCCCTCTGGCCTTGCTCTGCAGAGCTGGGGTGTGGTGTTGCTGGAAAGTTGGCTCCCTGGAAATTGGCCCTGACTCAAGAGGACTGCAGTGAAGCCTGGGAGAAGAGCGACTTCAGTGGAGATCAATGTAGGTTGACAGGTTTGGGGGAGGAAATTGAGTACATAATTCCACTTACGATTATCAAAAGTGGTAGAAACACCATGGGTCAGAGCAAGTGGCATATTAACCGCCAGTTGCTGCTGAGATGCCAGCGAGGGAGTGTCATGCCTTGTCGTTTTGGGCTATGCCAGGGCTTCTGCCAGCCTGTCTTCCACTCCTCCCAGGGCTGCTGGCCACATGCTGTGGCTTTCCCTGTTTCATGGGTGGGCAGTGGGGGTGGGGGAAGGGCAGCTTAGGCCCCTCAGGGCTGCATCAGACACAGCCTGTCTTGACAGGAAAACAGTGAGACAGTGAGCCTCACCTGCAGACCTGCAGGCAGAGCTGGGTTCTGTGGGCTGAAGAAATAGATGGCCAGACCACCTGTCCAGGAGAGTTAGCCTGTGTGTTCTGTGGGTGGGCATGGGCTGGGCTCCATCCACCCCTTGACCCGCTCTGCTGTGCTGACTCCAAACTAGGGTTGGTAGCCTGGGCCACCCTCTGGCTGGGACATCCCCAGATGTAGTGTAGCGAAGGGGAAGTGCTAGGCTGTATCTCCAGTGGCTACAGGCCTTGGAGGGTAGGAGGCCAGTGCAGGTTGTTCTTGGTGGGCAGGGTTGTGGGCCAGGTGCCCAGACCTGGTGCTGGCTTGGCTGTGGATGCAGTGAGCCTCTTATGACATTCTCGGGCAGTTCCAACTTCCACCCGAGCCCTGGGTGCTATGCATCGAGAGGACCTGGCCAGTGTCTTGCTATCAACCTGGAGGATTGTGTTTTAAGAACTTTTTGTTGTTGTTGTTTTAAACAAGTGAACAGGCTGTCCTTTGGGAAAAACCTTCAGCCATCTCTTAGGGTGTGAGGTACAGAGCAGCTTGAGCCCAGGGACACTCAGGTGCCTATTGGGGGACCTGCCTATTGTGTCCCCTTATGCTGCTGTTCATGCAGGTAAGGCCAGCTCACCCTTGTCCCCAAGACATGCACCTTCTTAACTGGGCCCGGGAGGCTGACAGCATCCATTGCTGGGTCTGGCCACAGCAAGTGTGTCCTCATCATTGTCACGTTGTGAGCTCCTCCTATACCCAGGTACCCAAGTACTCAGGTCTGGCACTGGCAGGACCCAAGCGGAGCAAGCCCAGACACAGACAGAAGAAATGAGTCCTGTGTTCCCCTAGCTCAGGGTCTCCTCCCACTGTCTGTGGCTTGTCTCTGATTGACGATGAAGCTCAGACAAGTCAGGAGTGACTTGAGGGCTGCAGGGGCAGTGGTGGAGTTTCCTGCAGACTCCTGTGTGGAGGTAGGTCCCTGCAGTGGGCAGTGGATAAAGTAGGAGAGGAGGTGGTTCTCTCAGCAGGAACCCAGGCCGTGATAGGGTGCTGTCCTTGGTTCATATTCTGCCTGCTCCAGGAAGCAAGGGTGGTCAAGTTAATGTTACAGGAGCCTGCACATTCCTGGTTTTCAGAGAGTGGTTAAAAAAAAAAAAATGAGTTTCATATACACCAGGAGAGCTGGGTCTGAGGAGTTTTAATGAGGTTTAAGGAGGAGGTGTCCTGGCAAATCCTATTAGCCAGAACCTGCCCCCCCACCCCCATCCCTGTTCTTGCCTAGGGGTTTCTGTGACTCTGACCACCTACTTCCTGTTCCTTTAAGCATCTTGTAATCATTTTTAAAAAATATTTGGTTTTTAGTTATAGGTGGACACAATATCTTTATTTTACTGTTATGTGGTGCTGAGGGTCAAACCCAGTGCCTCACGCATGCGAGGCAAGCACTCTACCACTGAATCACAATCCCAGCCCTGCAACTTGTAATTGTCATACATAAAATCCTTACCTAGAAATAGTACAACTTACCTGAGAAGCCCGAAGCACCTTTGACTGTCCTCCCAGGCCCGTCTGTGTGGTTCTGCGGGAGCCCTGATCCCAGAGGGAGGAGCTCACTGTCCTGCAGGACCCCGGACTGGCAGAGTTGTCTGTAGCTGTGGCTCTGACAGGACTGGAATTGTGGATCATCTTCCTGACCGAGGAGTGGCTCAGGTTTTCTCTGGGTGGTTCTGAGCAGCCATATTGCACCTGCACTTGTAGTACGTGGCATGTATTGCACACACGTCTGTGTGGGGTCTGTGTCTCCAGTGGGTCAGTGTGGCTGCTCAGCTGCTGGTGCTGGCCGTGGCTTTGCCCTCTGTGTTCAGCGGGTCGGCCTCGCTCTTGTCCTGGACCTGTGGGCACCTGTTGCAGGCTCTTTCTGTCTTCTGCTTTCCTTGGGTGCAGTGGCTGTTGTTGGTTGGTGGCTGCCCCTTTTGCAGGGGTCCTGCAGCTAATTGTGACTGGCCAGCCTGGTGTGGTGCGTGCTGCCCCTCATGATGTCTGCCTCCTCTAGGTGTCTTAGGGCAAGGCTGCCTTCTCCTCTGTCCCTGAGCCTGGGCGCTTGTCTTCTTCCACCAGGTGGAAGAAGAGCATTACCTAGGGGCACAATCGCCTGCCCGCCCTGGGGTCTCACCAAGTACACTCCTCCAGCTCTTCTTCCCCTAGGCTCCTGAGAGGGCTTTCTGCTCATTTGAGCTGAGTTAGTGCCATTTGTCTGTGCTTTTTCTCCTAAAAACCTGCCAACTTCTCCATGTGCCCTGTGTCCCCTTTGTTCCTGGGTTTGACCTGTTTTTTTTCTTTGTGCCCATGGCCAGGCTGGAAGCAGCAGAGAGCAGTGGTACCGTGTTGTCTGAGGATGCTTCTTGTATGTGGATTGACTTGTCCCTTCAGCACTGCTTCATCTGCTGGCTGAATTCCTGCCCCGCACCACCCTTGGTGTTCTGGCGAGGCTTGTGGAGGAGGAGCTGGGCTCATTCTGTTTGCCAGGGCTCCCAGCAGAGATGGGCTCTCTCTGAGCAGTGCTGAGCCGTTGCCTGGGCAGGGCCCCCTGCAGGCACCAAGACCTGTCTGTCAGAAAGCTGGTGTCTTCCTTGCTCTCCTGTGGCTTCCTTAGGGAGTGCGGTCCTGCCTGGGACTCACTCCCACCACAGTGTTCTTCCGTTGCATTTCTAACAGTGCATGTGGCATAGGAAACTGTAAAGGAGAAGTATGTGTGATTCCTGGCACACGCAGGTAACTGAGGGGCCCACATATTTCTTGTCTTCAGCAGATGCAGCCCTTCAGTATATCCATACTCTTGCGCTTGGGCCATGGCCAACTCCTATGGCTGTTGAGTTTGGATCCCTCCACTATTTTGGAGGTACACAGGACCAGAGTCAACCTTGGAAGTTTAATGTCATTTAAATGCTGACTTTTGTGCCATAGAAGGCTACTTCTGTTTAAACAAGTGATTTTGAAGGATGTGCTACTTGGAATTTAGATGCAGGCCATCATCCCTGAAGATCTGAAAGAGTGGTGGTGTGCTTCTGTTCATGGAGTGAGGGTTTGACTTCTGCTTCCACATGGTCTAGGCAGCCTGGGGGGGAGCATGGCCCACCAGTGCCTGTGCCTCTGTGCCGACGGGGGGGGGGAGGACCCCAGTCTTCCTTAAATAGGAAGCTTCTAACAATGGCTTCTGGTGCCTCTCTTGGGGATGGTCTAGTTTTGAAGACCATGCGCACCATGGCTCCTCCATTTCCAGTGGAGAAGTTGCCAGCAAGTTGCCAGCACAGTGCACCGTGGACACATATTGTGGTCTGGGCTCTCCAGCACCTTTCTGCTTCCTTTTCTTCCAGCCCCTTCACCTCAGCAGCTGGGTAAGAACTTCCTGCAGTGTTCCAGGAAGCTGGATGCACTGAAAAACCGCGTCTGCTGAAGACAGGAAATATGTGGGCCCCTCAGTTACCTGCATGTGCCAGGAATCACATGCACTTCTCGTTTACAGTTTCCTATGCCACATGCACTATTAGAAATGCAGTGGAAGACATTGTGGTGGGAGTGAGTCCCAGGCAAGACTGCACTCCCTAAGGAAGCCCAGCAGAGTCCAGGCTCTGCTGCTCAGGCTCTGTTACATTGAACCCACAATGGTCCTCTGATTTGCTGTGTGAAGCATGAAGTTCCAGGTGGGCTGTGGTGTGCACATGTTGCTTCAAGAAGTGACAAAGGGATGAAGGAAGACCATGTGATGGAGCTAGAGGTGATTTGTTTTGAGATGAGAGCCTTCTGACGCTGGCACAGCCAGCCACTCAGTGGCCCTGAGCTCCTTGGCCTCTGCCATGGGGTCATGGCGGACATTGCTAGTGTGCATGTACTTCATTGAGGACCCTAGAGGAAGCCCGTGTAGTAGTGAGGCCCAGAGCACCATGCCATAACAGTTCAGGAGTATTCTGGCAAACGTCACCGCCGCAGAGGTGGCCCTGTGACCCTGTGAGGGCACTGTCCCATCTCACAGTGGGGCTGTTTGCAGAAATGTCGCATGTGTTCATGTCCTTATTAGAATTTTCCCCTTTGGATAAGTCTATCCTGTGTTTTTATGTCACAACCTGAAGTCGAGTTGGTCCTGCTGGGGCTGGGCCACATGTGGTGGATCTGCACTGTTGGTTCCCTCTGGTTTCTTGCCACACAGCAGGGCTGTGTGGAGGCCTCCTGGCCATAGGCGGGCACTTCTGCATCTGAGTGTCTTCTCAACCCTGCGGCCCCACTCTGCCTGTGGGTCCAGCTGCTGCCCCCATCCTTGGCCTTGGGGTGGCAGTGAACCTGACTGTGGCTTCTCCTCTGCTCCTGCCCCCGTAACATCCCAAAGGCCCTTTCCGCTCTCAATAACTACCAGGTATGGTCACCCTGTCAGGACGTCCCTGCAAGGCACTGCCTGTCCTGTGCTCCAGAAAGCAGGGCAACAAGGCCATACCACCCTCTGCTCAGATGACATCTGGGCTCCTGGGTGCCTTATGTGTGTCTGTCTGAGCTTTGCTGCCTGGGAGTGTAGGTCTGCATGGCCGGCCATGTAACTGTCAGGATTCAGGAAGTCTGTTGTCAAAGGTGAATACTGGGCTGCTCTGAAATGGCAGTTTAGGGTAAGTTGAGCATACCGCAGAGACATGGAGTCCTTGCTAGTGACTTCAGAAACATGAAGTTGGGGATCTTGGGACCTCGGAGACAGTGCAGTGTGGGGACAGGGATGGTACTGCAGTTGGGTAGGCCAGTCTAGGCTCAGGCCTGAGTCCAAGCTCTGCTGCTCAGGCTTTGTTACATTGGGCAAGTTATGCTCTGTACCAGTCCTCCTCTGCTTCACAGCCATATAGAATTCCCCAAGGATATGAGACAACTTTGGGACCTGGTGCCTGCTCAACAGTTGGCTTCAGTGATTCCCATATGGGTCAAAAGTGCCTACGTGCAAGTGTGCACATGCTTACACATATGTGTCAGCTTGTGCCGACACAGGCTCATGTATACCCTCATGTACATCCTCACAGTCATACTTTGTACAGGTGTGCTTATACAGTCTCACGCACACTCACATTCTCACATTCATACACACCTTGCAAATCATTCACACATATGCCTGTGATGCTCGTGATAGCGCTCACACGTGCTCACACAGGAGACTCACATGCACAATGCACACATGTTCTTGGGCACACTTGTGCACACATGTAGAGCTATACACATCCACACACATGCTTACTCCTGCAGTGCATTCCCTTACACAGTTTATACACACATGTACAGAGATATGCTGATGTGCACACATGCTCACACATGTACATACCTGGGTGGCACTCTCATTTGCTGGTGGCCTACAGGTGGTGTCTTTAAGATGATGACCTGCTTGTTCAATTTTGGGGAGTTATCCAGACTCTGAAGCCCAAAGTTTTCTTTTTCTGATTGGAGAATGATGCCTCTAGATTATTGAAGAAGTTCTAAGAAACTCTGAATCTTTTCTAAGGAATCTATGGTGATAGAAAGAGAGAGAACACTGGAAATGAAAGTAGCTGGGCATGTCAGGGAGGCTCTTCCAGCCTCTGTGGAGAAGCACCCTGGTGTAGAGGTGCAGCACCCCAACCTGTGATGCCAGGGCTGGGGGCGGCTTGTGCCTGATCTTATGCTCTTCCTCCTCAGGTCGTGCACACCCACAAGCCTCATTTCATGGCCCTGCACTGCCAGGAGTTCGGAGGAAAGAACTATGAGGCCTCCATGTCCCACGTGGACAAGTTTGTCAAGTAAGTCTCGGGACAGGTTTCTGTGGGCTGCAGGGTGGGGGTAGGGTGTGTCATCTCCGTCTTTACCATTCAGGACTAAAACGTCCATCATGAATATACATATGCCTTCTTTGTTCATTCATTCCTTGATGGACACTGAGGCTGGTTCCATAGTTTGGCTGCTGTGAATTGTGCTGCTGTAGACATGGGTGTGCATGATCACCGTAGTGTGGTGACTCCAGTTCTTGAGACTAAATGCCAAGGAGTGGTATAACCGGGTCATAGGGTGGTTCCATTCCTAGCCTTGTGAGGGTTTCCATAGCACTTGTACTGACTTTCAGTGCCACCATCAGTGTAGAAATGTTCCTTTTCTCCATGTCCTTAAGAGGGACTTCTTGAACAGGGTGCTTCTGCTAGAAATTTGTCTTGAGGTCTGCAGAAATCACAGGCATTGAGAATTGTAGTGAATTGTACTTCACTAACATTCTGTAAAATACAGTGCAGGTAAAAGGTAAAATCTGTATAAGCTCGTTTTGGAAAATGTTGAAGGCTGTCATTATGGGTGGTGTTTTCCAAGCGGGTCATGACAAGTGCAACTGCCGGTGCAGGCTGTGGTGGCCCTGTCTGACAGTGTGGTCTTAAACCTGCTGGGTCTTGTCCCCAGTCCTGTGCTCTGGCCTCCTGTGCAGGAGAAGTCGTGCCTGTGACTTCAGGGCTGGCCATGGAAGGCCTCCATGCCGTGAGGAAGGCACGCCATGTGCAGGTCCACAAGGGGGCATCTGGGTCCATGGAGGGGGTTTCGAGCCCTCCAACCTGGTGTCTGATGTGAGGAGAAGAAGGCTTATGGGGACTCTGTAGTGTCCTGCTGTTCTAGGCTGGGCGTTGGGAGTGACATTGCCACCCATGCTGAATTCCCACCACTTGCGTTCCTCAGACACGACAGGGGTGGCTTTCAGGCTGAAAAACTTGCACATTTCCTCAAAATAATTTGTAATTTGGGCAATTTTAATTTTTTTCCCCTAACACTCACCAAACTGATATAAAATGCTGTGGAGAGGCAGAGTGGACAACAGCTGGGACAGCCCTGAAGGGGAACGAGGTGGGACTTCTGCCCGCCTGACCACAGGCTGCTCTGCAGCAGAGGGACCAGGGCTACAGGCTGCAGACACCAGGGCAGACAGCTGACACAGGCCAGGCTACGCCCCTTATGCCCGGCCTGTGGTGCTGTGGGCTGCGTTTCCTGAACTGGGATCCCCAATTCCTGTCAGACAGGGCCACCACAGCCTGCACCGGCAGTTGCACTTGTAGAAAAGTAAAACTTTTCTTAAGACTAAGATATAGGAGAATAGCTTCTTCATAGGTTGGAGACAGGCAGAGATTTCCTCACACGGGTCCAAAAAGTGCGGCTGATGAAAATTAATCATGTTGAAATGAACCTCCTTGTTTATAGAGCGGCACTCTACACACAGGGCATTCAGCCACACTGGGAAAAAATCTGCAGAGCACTTCCTTACAAAATTGGGGTTTAAATATATTAACAACTCCTACAAGTTGTCAAAAAGAGGAAAGCAGGGCGGTTGAAGAGCAGGGAGAAGATGTGATGGAGGCCAGCGCACTGGGGGAGTGGCTCCACCCTCCTGGGCTCCTTCCTCCCTGCCAGCCTCACGGGCCTGTTGCTTTTGCTGTGAATACCAGCTGTCCTTTAAGAAGGTCACGCAGTGGGCACTGCTGCCGCTGGCTGTTACCGGCTCCTCTGCACTCAGTGCTCACTCCTGGGATCCATTCCTGTGGATTTCAGCACAGCTCTCCTCTGTCTGAGAATGTCTGTCTGTCATCCTGGAGGCCATGTCTGTGGCCTGGAGCGCAAGCCTGTCATTTTGCTTGCCCCTTCAAGGCTCTCAAATGGCCGCCTGTGGCACTGCCACCCTTGAGAACTGGCCATCGTTCTTGACTAGTGTACTTCACCCCCGACTGCCAGATTTGGTCCTCATAGCTGGTCCTCAGTGACTTGAGAATGTCGCTCTTTGGCTTGATTTTTTTTTTAATTTTTAACTGGATTTATGATTTTAATCAAACCTGGAAGCCGTGTGTTGGTTACTTCTCAACAGTGCTCTTCCTCCTCCTCCTCGCTGGTCGTCAGAGTCAGGGTGCTGGTGTTGCCCAGTCCCGGAGCTCTGCTCCCTGGCCTCAGTGGGGGTTTCCGTGTGTGTCTCAGAGTCACTGGTCAGTTCTTGTGCAGGATGAACCTGAAGTCCATCCCGTGAACTTGTTTTATTTCTGATACTATATTTTTCAGCTCCAGTTTTCTTTGTGATTTTGGGTTTTGTGGCTTTCTTCATTACCTTCATGTTTTCTTTTAAGAAATACCATGGTTTACAACCAGAGATATGAAAAGTTGTGCTCTATATGTATAATATGAATTGTAATGCATTTTGTTGTCATGTATAATGAATTAAAATTTTAAAAAATTTTAAAAAAGAAATACTATCGTGTGCTTGATTGTGTCTAAAGTTGCTGTTTTAAGATTCTTTCAGCTAATTCCATCACTTTGGTCCTCTCTGGCTCTGATTACATTGTTGGCATTTGGTGCTACTCTTTGGATGTCAGGTAATTTTGATGTGATGCCAGACGTGGTGGAGTCACGCTGTTCGGTGTTGGAGCCTGGCTGTCCTCCTTCAGGCCCTGCACATTGTGGGTGCCAACAGCTGGCTTAACGAAGCCCCCTCCTCCCTCCCTCCCTTCTCGCCCCTCCCTTCATCCCTTTTATCTCCCTTCCTCCCTCCCCTCCTCCTTTGTCCCCATCCCTTCGTCCTCCCCTCCCTCTTCTCCCTCCTGTCTCTTCCCTCCCTCTCTCCCGCAGTGGTTTGTGCAGGTTTCAGGGTGACGTGAAGATGCTCTCTGAACTACACCCTTGCTCCTCGTGAGGGTCCTGCTGCATGAGGAGGCCTCTGTTGCTTTTCCTTAATGAGCTTGCTTTTCTCCTTCCAGGGAACTACTCTCAAGTGATGCAATGAAAGAATACAACAGGGCTCGAGTTTACCTGGATGAAAACTACAAGTCACAGGAGCATTTCACCGTGAGTCCTCTCCCATGCTGTGGTGGACGCACCAGGCTAGGCGAGCCTGCCCTGAGGCTGGCCCTCCCAAGCCCAGAGTTGCTTCACACTGCGATTGGCCTCAATTCAGTTGTTGCCACCAACTGCAGGCTGCTGGGTTTTCTGATGCTACTGTGACCTGTGGGGTGTAGGGTGGAGTAGTGATGGTGGCACACGGGTGCTTCAGGGCTGCCTCCTTGTCGGCTAGCCTGGTGGGAATGGAGATGCAACTGGTCAAGAGAGGGAGGCCCTCAGCTTCGGGTGTCTGGGAGTAAGAAGGCTGCTGCAGTCTGCAGGTTGTAGAGACAGGAGATTGCCCCCACACCTGCACTGCTCTGCTCCTGTGTGCCCATGTCCCTTTTTGAGCCCCTAGGAGACCCCTGGGAGCCGACTTGCTTCAGGATACTATGGGATGCAGCCTCTGCAGAGCTGGGAAAGACCTGTCCCTCCTCTGTGAGAGTCTTGGGTTCTGTGGGATGGTGGCCTCAGTGAGGTCAGCAGCCTTGGGAGGTAGGAGGGGCCTTGGAGCTCCCCCAAGGAGATGTTTGCAAGGCTTTGAGTAACTATTTGTTGCTTCAGAGATGAAGTCTGCTTTAGTCTGCTTTTTTGCTGCTGTCACAAGCAATTTTATAGGAGGAAAAGTTTATTTTGGAGCTCACACTTTCAGAGGTCTCAGTCCATAGACAGCCAGCTCCATTCCTTTGGGCCTGGGAAGAAGCAGAACATCATGGTGGAAGCCTGTGGTCAAGGAAAGCAGCTGGGAACAGGACATCCGGAAGCAGAGAGATATTAAGTTCAGCTCACCAAATGTACACCCCGAAGGCAGCCCCGTGGCTACCCCCTCCACCACACCCCACCATCCAGCAGTCACCACCCAGGTGACCCTGTCAGGGGATCAATGTACTGATCAGGTTCAGGCTCTCATGGCCCAGACACTTCACCTCTGAACATCCTTGCACTATCGCACACATAAACTTCTGGGGACACCTCATCTACACCCATCAGCATCTCAGGCTCTTCCTCAGAAGCTTCAGGCTCCTTGGGTTGGGCTAGGTCTGTCCCTTGTCCTTCACAGCACCCTCTGTCACACCATCACATTTACAGCTACTTGCTTCTCTGACTTTTCCACAAGGTGGAGTCCTGGTGGAAAAGTGGTCCTTGTTCTTCAGCCTTTCTCTGCTCCTAGAACCTGACATGGGCAGAGCAGAGATGGAACCCTTGGTGAGAGAGTTTTCTGTCAAGGTTTGTCTCTGGATCTGGGGCATTTAGTGCTGGGTGAGTGGTGCCCTCTGGTCACGGAGACAGTCACAGAGCTGCAGATTCCTGGCAGATTCCAGAATCCCTGCAGCACCCCCAGACCCTTCTCCATGCCCCTCCACCCACATTTAGGGCAGCGTACCTCCAGCTCTGACCAGTACCTGTGTCCATGGGGGCTCAGGACACAGCCTCACTGCTTCCCAGTGGCCCTCCTCTCTGTGGCTGCCACCTCCCAGCTCTGGACTCATCCACCCCTTCGTAGAAGCTGGCCTTCCTCAGCCCTTTGCTTTCCTCTGCCAGGATCTAACTTCCTTCTTCCTAAATGGGACTTCTGCAAATGAAAAGACAGAATCTCAGAGAAAAACACACTGGTAGAATATCCATCAATTGGACATGGCAGAGAGAAGGGAAAATGGCCCTGTAGGAAGCAGTGCTACTGTGAGTGGAGCACAGCTAAAAATGTCTTCCAGTGGCTGGGCAGCGTGGCTGAGAGAGGATGTCACAAGCCTGACCCCTGTGTCACTGGGGCCCTGACGGGTACAGAGGGGATGGACAGAGGGGATGCGTGAAGGAATAAGAGCCCAGGTTTCCCACAGCAGGCCCTCAGATCCAGGTATCATACCAGCTCCAGGCAGAGTGAGCATGAAGGCGACACGCGACGCACGGTGCTGAGCACAGGTCCTGCAGGGAGCTCTTCGTGGCTGCCTGTCCTCAGAGCCTCTCGACTGCCTCCTTCCTGCCCTGCACTGTGGCTTACTTCACTGTTGGCATTGCTGCAGGAAAGTCCCTCTGCTCTTCCCAGCCTCCTTTAACTGTAAAGACACAGGGGTTTTCAAGTAACGGGTGAGGAGAGGAGCCATGCTAGCACGGCCAGGAGAGAGCAAGGGTTGCTGTGCTGCTGTGGAAGTGACCTTTAGAACCGGGGCTGTGGCCAGAGCAAAGAGGGCTGCCTCCTGATGGCAGAGAGGTCTTCTGCACAAGCCCAGAGCAGTCCTGAGCGCCCAGTCTCCTGACTTTCACAGACAAGGAAACAGCAGAACTTGGTGAGAAGTGGGCAGGCCTGCCCGGCAGGGATCTGAATATGCCTGCCCTGTTAGCTTATGTGCAGGTGGACAAAGGCCTGTCCAGCAGCCTGCTCTGCAGTGTTGGTGGAGCCACCAGAGATGCCATATACCAAGAGGCAGAGCAAGGAGAGACGTCTGCCCAGCATCTGTGGCCCTGAGACCATGAGGCAGTGTGAGTGGGCTTAAGGGCCCAGTGTGAGGCTCACTGTCCTCACAGGCCTTTCAGCAGGAAGCTGAGGGGAGTTTTAGTAGCCCTGTGGACCTCTGAGGGCTGCACATGCCTGTCTGTCCTCAAGGCTGGCTCGGGCTTTTTCTGGACAGGTCCCCAGAGGCCTGTGCTTGGGGTGTTCTGGTCCTGACCCTCTGAAGAGGACATTCCCAGGTCTGGATGAGTTCTAGGGCTCTTGGCTGCCTTCTTTCCAAGGTCTTCCCTGGCTTTGGCACTGACCACAGACCCTTCACCAGCACATGTGGGAGTCTGGGCCGTAAACAGACACCTCCAGGAGACTGGAATTATGCGACATTGTTATTGGATGTTGAGGGATAAAATTAGACGTTAACTAAAAAGCTTTCTGAGAAATTGTCAAATATTTAGAAGTCAACCAAGTTGAATCCCATGATTCAGAGAAATGCCACAAAGAAAATGAGAAAATATTTTGAATTATACAAAAAACAAACTAAAAAACCTTCAGAATGTGTTGACTTGCCAAACAGTCTGCATTGCGGATGTGCAGTGGTTAAGCTGGGTACCCAGCAGAGGGGGTGTCACCCTGTTGCTCAGACGGGAAGCGCCAGGCAGGAGCCTATCCACTCCTGGTCAGGAACTTACCTCCAAGGGCACCTCACACAACCTTGGACTGCACTACTCCTAGCCTGCAGAGGATGTATTCTCAAAGTCAAGGTTTCTGAAATGCCAGCAGCCAGGGCTAGGGCTCAGGGCAGCTGGAAAAGCTGCCTGAGGCCATTTTCAAGATTGCCCAGAGAAGTGGACTAGGGAATTGTGCTGCTATAAACACTGATGTGGCTGTGTCCCTGTAGTATGCTGTTTTTAAGTCCTTTAAGGAGAGGGATAGGTGGGTTAAATGGTGGTTCCATTCCTGGTTTTCCAAGGAATCTTCATACTGCTTTCCAGATTGGCTGTACCAATTTTCAGTCCCACCAGCAACGAATGAGTGTGTCTTTTCCCCCACATCCTCACCAACACTTATTGTTGTCTATATTCTTAATAGCTTCCATTCTGACAGGAGTGAGGCGAAATCTTAGTTTTGATTTGCGTTTCTCTAATTCTTAGAGATGATGAACATTTTCACTGTCATATATAAAAAAATTAATAAAAATAAAATTTAAGAGAAGAGGACCAGGGAGGCAGGGTGTGATGGTACATACCTATAATCCCATTGGCTCAGGGGGCTGAGGCAGGAGGATCCTGAGTTCAAAGCCAGCTTCAGCAACTTTGCAAGGCCCTGAGCAACTCAGTGAGACCGTCTCTAAATAAAATAAAGGGATGTGGCTTGGTGTTTGAGTGTCCCTGAGTTCAATTCCCCTGTACCAAAAAATAAATAAATAAATACAGAAAAAATAAAAAAGTGGGCCAGGGAACAGAAGCAAGTCCTAGAGCTGTTTGGTAGGAGGCGGGGCATGGTGTGCAGTGTGTCTGCTGCTGTGCCTGGCTTAGTGGTGCCTGCAACCTGGTGTCCCTCCTGGGGGCACCATCCTCTGGCCTGCAGCATGGTCCTGTGTGGGCTACCTTTGTTGTTGGTGGGTAGCTGTGGGCAACAACCACCCACCAAGGTTTGGTGGTGGTCCGGCTGCTCCAGCTGCCTGCAGCCATCATGGGTTGGCCCCAAAGTATGACACTGTTGTCCCTGGTTGTAACCGAGACTGGGGTCCTGAGCACCCCCATTTTATGCCCCCTCAGCATGTCATGACCTTGAGTGAGCCTCTAGGTGTCTTGATGGAGAGCACCTGATTTCCTCAGCAGAACTGGGTGGCATTGGCCAGCCAGGCAGCCCTCCTACCCAGCCTGGTGCCCTCTGGCTTCAGACCGAGGGACATTCAATCTTTACAAGATTGATGGTATCAGAGCAGTATTTTCAGCTGAGTCTGGTTCAAATAATAGGCCATTAATTGTAGAAGGAAATTGAAATGAATTTATCTTGTACATAAATGCTGTCATGGGCATTAATAGGGATCAGACTATAGTGGCCTGTTCCCAGAAAGCTCCTGAACTGGCTGCACCTGCTGTGCAGGCTGACTGTGGGGGTGGACTGGTGGTGGTGGGGTCTGCTGCTCCTCTAGTGGGGATGCCTGGGAGCTTTGGGAGAGGCAGGGGACTTGCGAATGACCTTTACGGCCAGGAGGTGGCGCCAGCACAGCACCTGCAGCCCTAGTGCTCCCTGAAGGAGATGCTTTTAAGGGGATGGGTGTACTTTAATGGTGACACTGAATTTCGAGTATTTGCAAGAACCCTCCTATGTGACTGTTGGCATAAGCAGGAGGCTCATTGGGTCTACGCAGAGACATAAAGACAAGCACACCTCCCTCTCTGGGCTCCCTTGGTGGCATCCCTCTCCCCAACCTCTGTCACAGCTACTGCCTTGCCTGCCTGTGCTTTCTATGGAAAGTTAGTGTCGAAGTCTGTTTTTTTCCAGAGGTGCTGCTCGTCTGGCACATTCAGGCCTTAGCACTGGAAGACCAGGTCCTCATCCTGCTCCTGGGAACGTGTTTGAAAATCTCCATTATCTGGGCCAGGGATGCCGGCCAGGGTGTTGGTGTCACAGGCAAGCTGTACAGGAGGCAGGAATGCCCGTGCTGTGAACCGGAAGTGTCCCTGACCTTTCCCCCTGGCAGGGCCCACCCTGTGCCTAATGTGGTTCTGCTTGTTGTCTGTCTTCTCCCTGGAATCACACTCCCGAGAGCAGCAGCTGCGCTCTCCCTGCTTGGCTCTGGTGCCTGGGCTGTGCCAGCACATGCAGGTGTTCAGAGTCAGGGGTCAAGAGGGGTTCCCTGGGGCAGAGCAGCACTTGAGGCAGGAGCAGCTAGGGTTGGTGGACTCCATGTGGGTACCTTAGTGCCCAGGTGGAGGGTGGAGGAGGCAGGGCATGCGCGGGGTGAGTGCAGGGGACACAGCCCCAGACGGGAGTGGAGGCTGTTGGTGTTCAGTGCCATGGACTGGTGCAGTCCCCTGGGTCTGGCTGCTTGGGGCCAAGCATGGGGCTCCCAGAAATTTGGAGAGGAAAGACGGGTAAGGCAGGTTCATCTAAGGTGCAGAGGTGGTGATGTGGGGGGTACAGGGGTGTGTGATGTACCAGAAACCACACACCAGCCAAGAAGGATCCCAGGGGGAAGGGGACTGCCTGGGCAGGGCCGGAAGTGTCCCTCCAAGGCACCTGCCCCGCCAGCCCACACCTCAGGCCCCAAGAAGAATGGGGGCACAGCTCTCACCGAGGAGGAACCTGAGCCGAACATCCCCGGGTCCCTGGTGGCAGCTGGGTCTGTGGCATCTAAGGGACTGCAGACAGGGCTGACCAGGCTACTGGGCATACATGGTGTCCTGACGGCTTCAGTGGCCTCATGTCCTAGTCGTGGTTTTGTGTTAGCCTCAAAGATACAAGATGCTCCCAAGTCAACCCTTGGGAGTGAGCTGGCTCTGCCTGCAGAAGAGGGGCTTGGGCTCAGCTTTGTGGTGCGAGAGAGTGCTGCTCCCCCTGGGGAGAAGCCTCTGGCCCGCAAGCAGGCTACGCCATGCCATCTCCCTGGCCAGGCATCAGCTGCCACCTGCTCAGTTCCTCTCCACATTCATCCCAGCACCACTGGGGACCAGGACTGTGTTTTTGGACCTGAGAATATCTGATGAGGAGCCACAGTGACCTTCCTGCACAATGCTACCTCATAGTGACCCTATTCCTGTGGGCATCTAGAATCAGAGGCAAAGGAAAGAGGGGTGCTGCCTGTGGCTGACTTGTCTTCTGTGGGTCAAGGATGTGGCTGCCAACCTCCTGGTTCTTCTGCCTTCCCAATACCCATTCCTTCTGTCCCAGGGCCTTTGCACTGGCCCTGTCTGCTCTTTCCCCCTTCCTGGAGGGTTCTGTCCTGCTGCCTTCTCCTTCTGGAAGTTCTGTCCCACTCTCTCCTTTTTGAGGGGTCTCGCTACCCAGTGTGAGCATGATTCTTCAAACAAGTTCTCCTTACTCAGGGCCTGTCTCCTTGCTGCAGTTGAATCAGCTCCATGAAGGCAGGGATCTCTGCTTCTTGGTCCAGTGGCCCATCATGGGTGTCAGATGGAACAGCCCTATGTGAAGCGTCCACTCTGGAGATGGAATCTGTATAACGCATGGAATCCATGTGTTTGAGCAGCTTGGCATGTGGCATGAAGCTACTTTGTCAGAAAGTGGCAGGCAAAGAGTTAAGAGAAATCTTTGTTACGGAGTTGGGTCCTTAGGTGAGGTTGGGCTTTTCCTCAGATGTGCTCCCCTGCAGCACAGAGGGGACTTTGGGCAGCCTGTGAACAGGAGCCATTGACTGGGCTTGCTTCCTGACCCTGCCTGGTAAGATGGGCCTGGTCCCTGGAGGAGGGCTCCAGAGAAGGTGTCCAGGCCAGAACCCGAACTCTGCTTATATGGGCTTGTGCCAAAGAGGGGCCCAGAGGGGGAGATCCTGCTGTCTGTCCCTGAGCTGCCTTTTTCAGGCCTCACTTTAGCTAGCCTGTTGTCCCTGCCCCGGAACACAGCTGCCACCTGCCACCTGCCCCACTGGAGATGGACTTGGGAGGAAGTTCCTGGGGAGGCCTCGGCTCCGTGTGTTTCTTGGTTGAGCTTCTCGCAGCCCAGCATGCTGTGCAGGCCTGGACGCCAGGTGGGCCTCTGAGTGAAGCTTTGCAAGGCCATCCCAGCATCTGTCGGTCCAGCGCTCCAGCTGTAAGGAGTCCAGTGTCTGACCTGCTGGGCCACACGGAGCAACATGGAGAACGCAGTGCTCGCCTCTGATAAGCCTGCCCGTCCATCGGGGGACGTGCAGCGCTGCCTTTCTGTGCCACTCTGGAGGAGGAGGCTGCAGACCTGTCTCCTGCACTTGCTCTGCTGTCTCCTCTTGCTGCAGAAGGAAAGCCCCACAGCGCCAGGTCCCCTCACTGCTTTGCTGGAAGCCAGAGACTTCAGGTGTGGCTCAGGACTGAGGAAGGGCCCTGAGGGCCTCCGAGTCCTCCCTGGTGACTTGGAGTCCAAGGTGCTGGCACCTGAGTGTGGGGTCTGGGCCAGGGCTCCTGGCCTCTGGGCTGCCTGGCGAATCTGAGCAGCTCGTCTTGAGTGGCTGAGCAGCATTTCCACTGGGAGCAGAAAGATGGTGTGTCTCCTGCACTGCTGCCATTCTCCCCCGTGAGGGGTGTCAGCCTGGACCTGAGTGCTGGTGCCGACTGTCTGAAAGCTCTGGTCTCTGGAGTGAAGATGGCCGTGGGGCCAGGGCAGGGAGGAGAAGCTACCCTCTCCACGTGGGCTCTCTTCACCCTCCTAGAGGAAGTTGGGGAGAGCATGGCTTAATGATGGCTCTGGGTTGGAGCAAAAGGATGTGCACTGGTACTTAGAGTAGCTGCAGACAAGTGCTGAGAGGGCCTGATCTGGGACTCTAGGCTCCAGGAGGTGGCTGCTGCACAGAGTTCCAGCTGGAGCCAGGACAGGAAGAGGTATACAGGGTGCTGGCCTCTGTGTGGCCACACCAGCCCGGGGCATAAGGAGGAGCTAGTGCCTCGTTAGGTACCATGCTTTTAGACAGGCAGATGCTTGGTGTGTTGGTGTGCTGTGCTTTCCCTGTGGATAAATCACAACAGGGAGGCTGATGTGGGGCTGGTTGTCAGGACACTCACTCTGTGGCCCCAAACCCCAGCATGGCAGGGGAACCTTGGGTGGACCCAGCACTGTGGCTTACTCCTGGACCCCCACAGCTGCAGACCCTTGTTTCTGCCAGAGTTGCAGGGGGCAGGCGGTGTGTGCAGTCTTGCTGTGGTAGCATGTCCTTGATCTGGATGCTTGGCCATTTGCTCCCCTGGCTGTCTCCGTCACGTAGCCAGTGTGGGGCTGTGCGGGTGGCTGGGCAGCCTGAGGCTGTTTCTGGGATGGGGTAAGCTAAGGCACAGTGTGGGGTGGCATGGGTCTGCTCTCCTGTGGAGGAGGCCCAGCGGTGGGGCCTAGTGTGGAGTGCCTCTAAGGCCCACCCTCAGTTATCCACTGCTCAGTGAGCCTGCCTCCTGCGCCCTCAGGGCTCCCGGCTAGAAGCCCACATCCCTGTGGATCCTGTGGTCTGGACTCCCAGGAGTGGCTGGCTGCTCAGCAGGTGGGCTGGTTCCTTTCCCCTTCACTTTCTGTGTTGCTCATTGCACTGCTGAGAGGAAGGTCCTCACTGGAGGGTGAATGAGCTCCAGAGACTTGCACACCTGGCTGTGCTCTTGCCTGAGCATCCTCTGGGTTTCCCAGAGGGGCTCTGACCTGCGTCTGCACAGCAGGGC
The DNA here is from genome assembly GCF_052094955.1 of Ictidomys tridecemlineatus. Classification (NCBI taxonomy): domain Eukaryota; kingdom Metazoa; phylum Chordata; class Mammalia; order Rodentia; family Sciuridae; genus Ictidomys; species Ictidomys tridecemlineatus. The sequence continues at coordinate 823,100 of NC_135477.1, read as the reverse complement.
CTGCTTTCTCTGGCTGGGAGCTGCCGAAGGCTGATGTGGGGTGTTAGAGGCACCTTTTCCATGGTGCATCGTGGTTCACAGCATCTGGGTCCTAGGACCTCCTTAGAAGGCTTTTGCCAGGCTGCCAGCCTCAGCCAGAGGCCCTATTGTTGAGGGTGGGGCCGGGGTTGAGGCTGCTTATGCCTGGGAGACCCCTTCCCATGGACCCAGTCCCCTGCCCCATGTATACAGCCCTCTCCCCTCTTGTCCTGACAAGACTTGAGGGAAATTCAGGGATTAATGAGTTTGCTGCTGGTGTTTGATCTGAGGATGGGGAAGGCAGATGCATTTGTGTGGGGCCTGATCTGCTGTGGGCAGGGGCCCTCCCTGCCCTGGCCCCTCGCCATCTCCTCACCTGAGACAGGCCTGATGAAGTGAGAGGTGCAAGATTGGTTTTCTGAGGGCACCGGGCGCTCGGTGCTCAGCTAAATCACAGCTGTCTGTGCTGCTGGCGGGTGATGACCTGCTCTCCTGCCTCGGCACCTGCAGCCCCGTGGGACGCGATGATGTGCGGCCGGGCAGCGGCCGGGCTGCAGTGAAGGTGAAACTGTCGTATCGATCTTTTTAGCACTAAAATATGAGCCACTTTACGCCTCTCCCCGCTGCTGTGATGTGAAAAATAATAACTCGGATCCAAATTAAAAATATTGATCTCTGGAAGGTGTTGAAAGTAAATAAACACCTTCCTAAGTTTTCGGTCAGCCGAGAAATGGTATTCAGCAGTAAATGTGTCGGCTCGTCAGAGTCAGGGTTCTTGATCTGTTTTTCCTCTGAATTGATTTTTCATTATTTACTTCCTAAAAGTGTTGAAACTTGGTCCTCTGCTGTTGGATCCCAGCATTTGGGCAGATCATTTCTTTGGGGCTTATGAGGCACTCCTGATCCACTCCCTCATTGATTGATTGATTTTCAGCTCAATGAGCCTGCAGTCCCACTTTATTCAGGACTTCCATCATAATTTTTTATACATTTAGGCTTGACTCTTTTATTTCCCACTAACAGATGAGCTGACATTGAGCTATCAAACAGGGAAAACAATTGCCATGAGGTTAATTTTGTCGCAGGCCCTGTGCATCCCAAGGAGATGCGACTGGGGGGTTCCCTGACCACATCCTGGGCCTAGAGCCAGCCTACTGGGGCCCTGGGCATCTGCTTAGCAGAGGCTGAGTTCAGCATCCCTGGGAGGGGTGGTGCCTACGGGGGTCCCCCATGTCTGCCAGCACCCTGTGGCTGGACAGGCTGTGGGGCATGAGTGCTAGTTCTGTGAGCTTGGGGACAGAATGAGTATTGTGTCTTTTGGGAAGTTTTCCTTTTAAGAGGCAGCCAAGGGGCATAGCTGACCATGTGGCTCTGTGTGGCCCGTTGTGGCTGGCCAGGAGAATGCCACACACGGGCCAGGGCTGCTCAGGAATTACAGCAGAAACATTGCAATGGCCTGGCTTCTCCGTGATTTTTCCTAGGGGGTTAGACAGTCTCCTGAGGAGACATGAAAGTGTGGCTTGTTCTGCCAACACTTAAAGGCAGGGTTCCTGTTCACTGATGTCCAGAAAGGGAAGTGGCCAGGTGGCAGATTGCTCAGCTGAGTGTGGGACGAAGCAGACTGCAGAGGGAGGAGGGTAAGGCTGGTCTTTGGCTCTGCATGCCCAGCACCAGCCACTATGCAGGATGCACCCCATGCGTTGTGCTTTTGATGCTGGCCATCAAAATGTGTACCTACCTGTTGGCATCTGGCCAGCTCCACTTTGTGCCTGTGTGTGTGGAAGTGCTGTTGAGCTGCCATGTCTCTGCATGTGGTCCCCTTGTGGGGACAGGGGGGGAAGAGGCGTGGTGGCAGGGCAGACTCCCTTCACACCTTGCAGCACACTCCATGTCCTTCAAGACAGACGTCTCAGGATGGTCGTGTGGCCTCTGGGCATAAAGCACTGAGGCCTGGGGAACAGTAAGCCTCTCCGTGGTCACTCCCATCTGAATCCATGGCAGCGAGGCTTGAGAGGCTGGGATGTTCACTGACTGAGGCGGGACAGGGCAGCCAGACTGGGGGTCATGCTTGTAGGAGGGCCCCTGGCTGGGGCTGGGGCTCGGGCTCCTGGACAGAGGTGAGGGTTTTGCACAAGGGTGAGGTGGCCCTACCCAGCTGTGATGCCTGTCTGGGAGGGGCATGAGGTCTCCAGAGAGAAACCAGTTTTCTCTGACTAGACTTGGGGAGCAGGACTTGAACAGGTAGGAGTGGCAGTGACAACGGTGGCCTACGCAGCAGTGGTGTGCATCCTTTGCTCACACCCTCCATGTCACTCTTGCATTGCCTGTATCCCTCTATCCCCCAGGTGTGACACTGGGCCTATAGGATGTCCCCTGTGCCTGGTTTTGGGTAGGAGGCAGCAGGGGCCCAAACCATCCTGGGTGCCTGCTGCTGTCCTAGGCTGAGAAGGTCACTGCCAGCACAGCTCCCCTCTGAGTGCAGATGTCCGCAACGAGCAGCTGCTCTGTGCTAGGGCTGTGGTGCCCATCTCTGCCACTGGTGCCTTCCTGCCTCCAGCAGCACTTTGGGTGAGCAAGTAAGCTCAGAGAGAGGGCACACCCTCCTGGGCCCTGAGATTTGTCCAGTGACTGGGTGTTCCAGATGCCACACTCCTCACAGCGTAGACTGGGGACGCTAGGTGTTGGCTTTCTCCTCAGGAGCCTCAGCTGGCTCAGCAGTGGGCTTGGCCCTGCTCCCAAGTGTGGAGGGGAGTTGCAGTTTGTCTGTTCATCCCCAGAAATGCAGAGCCCTCCCTTGAGACCCACGTTTCTGGTGGCTGAGCAGGGTGCTGTGTGAGAATCCAGCATCCAGGCCTCCTGGCAGGGCAGCTCTGACAGAAGGGGAGGAGCAAGTCCAGGCAGGGGAGTCTGCAGTCCCTGATTTGCTGTGTTACCCTGGAAGCTACGTCCTCAGGGCTCCGTTGAGGACTGTGCTGAGGACATTGGAGTCCCATCAGAATGAGGAGGTGCTCGGGTTGCATTCTTGCAAGAATCCGGAACTAGAAAGGCTGAGAGCTGCTGTCAGGCTCAGTTCTGGGGGTCACCTGGTGAGGGACCCCAAATAACAGCTGTCTGCTTCTGGGCAGAGGCTGGTGATAGTGCTCTGTGGTGCTGGGCTCTTAGGCCCTGGAAACACACCTGCAGAACTGGGCTGGGCTCCTGTCATGTCGCACACATTCTCCACTGAGTGCCGTAGCTGACATCCTGGGGGTGAGCATTGTGCAGGCAGGAGGGCAGAGCCAGAGCACGGAGCACCAGCTGGAGGAGCTACTGTGGTGAGGCTGGAGCTGCCCGTCAAGCCAGTAGCTGATTCTCTGGTACCAGGAACCATCCCTGCTATGTGCTGTCGCTACCCAACAATGAGTCCAGGACCTTTGTGGGAAAACCTTTCTCCAAATCTGGAATCTGTCACAGAAAGCATGTGGGTTGTGACCAGCTTCAGGCTTCACATCCCCGCCTTCGTCCAGTTGCAGAGGTTCTGCTGTGAGGTGGGGTCTGAGGTGGCCAGGGGCAGTCCTCTCTGAGCGTAGCAAGGAGCACGGCTCTGCTGACCCCAGCAGCAGCCCTGTGCCTGCATTGCGTACTTTGAGCAATCATCACACCTGCCCCCTAGCCCCGCCCTCTGGGCTACTGCCCCTTCGCACACCCTGCGCTGGTGAACAGGAGTTGGTGCTTGTCCATGGTGCCCAGCCCACCTTGGGGCTTTTCTGATTGTGGTGGCGCTTGGTCTTGGCCTTCCCTTTCCCACGGGCCCCTTGCTGCTGGCACGAGGTAGCCGTGTCCATTAGATGTGAGCCTGGCTGTGGGCTGGAGGGCAGTGTGGGTGTGGACGTCCCCACCTAGTACATTCAAGCCACCTCCCCTCCAGGGCTCCCTTCCACCCCTTGTCCCATGCTCCCTGGTGGGAAATTTGTAACAGGCTTGAACCAGGCATGAGGTGGTGGCCGATCCGTCAGGTAGCAGACAGGCATGATGGAGGCCGCGTCACACAAGCCTGGGAAACAGATTTGCTCCAGGAAATGTACTGGTGAACAAACCGAAAGACTGTAGAGCTCTTAAGGGGTCCATGCTTGTTAGCGTTTTTGACAGAAAATCACTGAAGCAGTGAACATAAAAAGTAGTCCTGGGCAGCTTGCCCCGTTGCTGCTCGTCCTGGGCGGCTTGTGTTTGCTGCTTGTCCTATTCGTCTGGCTTCAAGTGACATTTCACTTCCAGAGCCCCCTGTGAGCTGCACCCTGCTCACCTAGCTGGCATTTCCCTGGGAGGTGGACGAGCCCTTGGCCCTGCTCCACCCTGAGGGTGGTTTCTGTGCTTCCCTGGCCCAGGCAGGCTTGCCATCCCACCTCCCCGGAACCTGATTCACAGAGGGAGGGTGACCTTCAGAAATGGGCAGTGCCAAGGAGCCCACTGGTCACTGTGCACGTGCCTGGAGAGTGCCTTGAATGGTTTGCTGGAGGAGGTCTCACGGCTGCCCCTCTGTCCCCTGTTCTCATGTCCTTCCTTGCAAGTCCTCCTTGCATTTACTGTGATGGTTCAGGTCACAGGATCAGCACATGCACAGGTGTGTGTTGCACCAGAGGTTCCGTTCCTGTACCATTGCTAGAGCCCTACAGCCTCCCGCACCATCTGGCAGGACACCATAAGGCACGCTGGCCAACTCCTCTGAAACTGTCCACAGCCCCAGCCCAAGGGGGAGGTGTGTCTGTCCATGCAGAGATGTCTGCCTGCTCAGGGACATGGTCAGGATGTTGTCTGTGCAGCTGGTGTGTGGCTGGCTCAGCACAACTGTGGGCACTTGAGCCGGGGTGGTGGGTGGACCTGTCAGATGTACCCTGCAGCCTCTGGTTGGCCTTTCAGTTCCATCCAGTGCCCACGTGTGTAGACATCTGGGGTAGTGGGCATTCTGTCCCCTGTGACTGGTCCTCTGCCCCCAAGGGCATGGGGCAGGGTGAATGGATTCTTACTGGGCAGTATGGTCATTATGAGCATTTTGGGATTTATACCCTTTAGACTTGCTGCCTCCTAATTTGCAATCTCAAAATCATCTTTGTATGAAGGGGATGAAAGCACCCACCCCAGAGGGAATAGCTTGTGGCCATCAGAGTTTCCCTCTTCAGTGGGGTCTCATGTGGAGGCTCCACATGTCTGCTGCAGGAAGGGATGGAGTGGTCAGGTCCAGACATCAGGGTGCCCACTGCCTTACCTCACCAGAGCTTGGGCCAGATGTCATGGTGCCCAGTGTCTCATCTCACCATAGTCCACTGCTACCAACATGTAGGGCCACCCTTAAAGTTGTAGAAATACCTGCCCGCAGGTGAACATGTTCCATGTTTCCCCTCAATTGTGTGTCTGTCCTTTTAGAAGGAGGCCTGGTTTCTCATTCTTGCAGGGAAGGTGCTGGGTCAGGTTTTGGGATTTTCTCTCACTGTGATTCTTCTTGGCTGTAAGAAAGGGTGACATGACCACCATCTTCCCGCATCACATTTATCTTCAGTCAGATGAGTGCCTGGCCTGTACTCCTGCTTTCTCCCAGATCCCGGTGGGTCCCAGGGCCTCACCTCACTGAGGCTGGACAACCCCTACCTCTGAGCTGCACTCCCTGCCTCGGCAGGGTGGTCCTGCCGCCTCAACCTCCTGTGGCTGCAGCTGGATGACAGGCCACGGCTGTTGCCCTAGGTCTTCACTTGCTCTCTGGCGGCTCGTCTGCAGGCTCATACCTAGGGGTGTTTACGTTGGCCTTCCAGAAGGGGACTTGCGTTTGGATACATTCCACATTTCCACCTGTTCTCAGTCTAGTTTCTGCCAGCTGGGGGAGAATTTATGCATAGTGATGGGGGACAAGAGGTCCTATCAGCTCTGTAGGGGACATAGGGAAAAAATGCCTACTAGAAACTTCCCTTTGCTGCAGAAAATCTGAAATTTGGACGACTAATTGGTTAGAGAACAGCCAACCAGCTATCTCATTGCCTGGCAGATGGGTCTGCGAGTGCGATGCAGAGGTAGGCATCCTTCCCTCTGGAGTGGTCAGTGCCTGGGATTGTCTAGGAAGCCCTAGGAGATGGGCCACTGGGCTTAAACATCTTTCAAACGGAAATTGTTACACCTTGCTCTTCATCTTGAAATTAATGTTTGGTTGTCAATTTTTATTGCTGGTGTAATGGATGAAGCCGGCGATTGTGGCTGTCCCTGTGGTGGGCCCAGTGTGTGCTGCACAGGCCCACTACTCCTCAGAGAGAGGAAGTGCTCATGACCCATGCTGTGCACTCAGTGTTCTGGCAGTCACCGAAGGGAGAAGCTGATTTTTTTCCCCCTTAATTTTCTTTGTATTTTAACCCCTCCCCGCCCCAACTGCTGCCCAGAAGAAAGATGTCTTACTGCTGTTTCTAGGCGGGGCCAGTGCTGGGCAGGGCAGGCTCTGTCTGTTTTGTGTATCTGAGTGCAGTAATGTAAGGACATGCTGAGCTTGTCTGTCAAATGCTGCTGTATGTGCCCAGGACAGCAGCTCCTCTCTTGTGACAGGCATTGTCCAACCCACAGCCTCTTTTGGGCTAGAGCGAGACTGTTTAATAAATGTTGGCTGTCCTTCCAGCCATCATAATTATTTAAAGGGTTTTCAGAAGAGAGAGAGAGCAAATTAAATCAAGCCATTAGTGTTGTGTCCCATCGTGGAGGTAAGTGTATTTGTAAAAACTTGGGTCTCGTTAGAGTCTCCTCCCAGTTTTCATCTATTATCACAATAATTGAGTTTGTAGCCAGAATTAAATTCATCAAATTGCGTTATCCTCTTTAGAAATTGGATAGGCACCCTGGCAGGGCAAGGCAGAAGTTAATCCGCTTTGCTAAAGCCTCCAGTGGCACCGCGCAGCAGGGCTGGGGAGCGCAGACGTCTTCCTGTCACCCCGACACCGTGTGATTTCTCCTCAATCCCCTGTGCAAATAATGACATTTGAATCGAGCATTAACAGGCTTAATTACTTTAAAATTGTCATTTTAATTTACACTGATATAGTATTGATCATACAAGCAGAGATTAAGCTGTTCAGTGGAGCGGATGATGGGGAATTAAACATTAAAGGGTCCTCGAGGGGCCACGCGCTCTGCCCGGCGCGCGCCGGAAGAGGGATGATGGTTCTCCGTAATGAACTGGCGGCATGCGGGGACATGAATCTTGGGCTCTTGGAGAAGGGGAAATAATGGGGTTTGGGACGCATTTGCAGGTTATTCATTCGCTGCCATGCGCTGGTTCTCCAGTGATTCATCCGCCTCAGCAGCGTTTATTTATCCAGCAAATTCCGGAGCTTTGACCTTTTCACTAAGTACATTGAACATAAGTTGGTGTGGAGATTTTTTGGGTGTAACTTTTATAAGTGTTTGTTAGTTTTCCTTACTTCTTATTAACATCAGTTACCCAGGTTTGCAGTTACCTCGTTTCTGTGCACGGGCCCTTGTGGTCCAGTGGGACCACCAGGTGGGCAGTGGGGGATAGGCACTGGCTGGGTGGGGCCTCCAGGTGCAGCTGCTGTAGTGTGCCTGGAGCCTGGCTTTTAAAATCCCAGGGGAAATCCCGGGCTCCGGCCACTGGCCCTATTCAGACCAGAAGGGCGGAGGCTCACTTCCGTGTGGCCCCCTTTGCCTGTCTTTAGGCCTTTGGTTTGCTGTGATCAGCACACAGAGTTGTGGCCTGGAGCTTTTCGGATACTGCTACATGGAAAACATGGAAAAGACGAGGGGATTTCTGTCTCAGAAGCAAGTGCAGCTGATGGATGCTTTGGCTAAAATTGGAGCCCATCAAATTCTTCACCCTCAAACTGGTCACTTTCCAGAGGTTGCATCATAAAAACTGAAGTGATTGATTCTGCGCTCAATAGGGAGTGATGAAATTCTTGGTCACCATCCATAATGGCTTTATCTTGAACCGTGGATAGATTCCATTCCAGTGTGACCAGGGAGAGCAAGAATGCAGGCGCTGCTCCTACAGCGAGACAGGCATGTGTGTGGGAGTCCGAGCAGGGCTTGTCATCCGGCTCTCTCCCGTGTGACTGAGAGCCCATTGCCATGGCACCGAGGCTCTGCACAACTCAGTAGCCACAGTGCTGTTGGTGGCACCTGTGCCCTATTGACCTCTGTGGCCTTCTGTAAGCACAGCTGTGTCCAGCACATGGCCTCCTGCTAGGCTACATGCTGGGAACTCACCCTTCCCCCCAGGGTCTGGGCTGGGTGGGGTGGGTGGAGGCTGAGGCATAGAAGACAGCACAGGGCTAGCAGGTGGTCCAGTGCTGTGTTCCCTGCTCTTCTGCAGAGTGTCACTGGGAGGCATGTGTACTTTGCTCTCCTCCTGCCACTTCAGCCGCATCAGAGCATCTTCTCAGGGAACTGCAGGGAGCCCCTGGCCCTGTGTCATGAGACAGGACTCCAAGGTTCAAGGAGACCCGTCAGCATACTCCTGGGCGCTGTGCCCCGCCTGTCAGGGAAGCAGCAGGGGCGCTACACTGGTGTTGTGCATATGACGTGGAGTGATGTCAGCCTGCCACCAGTGTGACAGTGATTCCTGGAGCCTGGAAGACAGGCAGCGCTTCTCTGCTGGCACAGGTGTGCCTCATAGGCAGGAGGGACTGGGTGTGGCCCAGGTGGCTTTTTTGACACATCTTGCAGCGAAATTTCCTTTCTGAGGACCTAGTAGGGTTTCAGTCCTTGAACTTTGACCTTGATTTCTGGAATAGCTTGTCCCACCACATGCTCCCTCTCCACTGATTTTCCTCTTCACTGAGTTCATACGGGCCCTTTGTCCACCCATGGAGACCTGGCTTCTGAATCAGGCAGAGCTTCACGTCCTTTAGCTCCTCGCATGGCAGACACGCGTCGGAACCAGCCTGGTGACTGATTCCATTCAGGGCTCCATCAGGCACCGGCCCCTGTGCAGGTGGGTCCATTCTCTGTCCCATCTATTTTCCGTCCCGAGCATTACTGTCATTTCATCTTCTGTCCCTGTCTGCACTGCTTGCTGTGGAGTGCCCAGGACTCTGGCCACTGCCACCCCAGCTCCTCCACATGCCATAGCTCTGCACATCCTGTTCTGGCCCTTCTTAGCTCTTTCTCCTGCTGACCCCCTGCTTCCTTCACTGGGTCTTTGGGAGTGCCACAGCAAGCCCAAGGTCACATTCCTCTTCCCAGAAGACCTTTCTGCCTCTGATGCTTTGATGTGCCCTTCCCCCCCCAGCCCCAGCCCCCCCCCCATCCTCAGGCTCTCCTACTCCATTATCTGCTGGGTCTGCTCCGTTTGTCACTTGCCTGCCAGGCCCTGACCAGTAAGCAAGGATGCTGTCAGCCTCCCACTCCAAGGTGATGGTGCAGTCTAAGGGCCCACTGGCCCTCCGGGAGGCCCTGCAGCCGTTCCCGTGTCAGAGCACGTTCGCAGCAGCAACCCGCCAGCACTGTCCTCTTCTCCTGCCTGCACCTCCCCCCCGCCTGTCCTGTGGAGACTGATGTCCCAGCATGTCTGTGTCTCTTAAAGGAGATGATAGATGCTCCTGAGGTCAGGACAGCAGTGCTGGAGTGCAGGGCACCAGCAACAGACTGCTTGACGGGCGTCCCTCGCCTTGGTCTTTGTCAGCAAGGTCTAATTTATAATAAGGCCATTAGAAGGAGGTACTGTCATGGACATCTTTCCCATAAGGGTTCTTTGTGATTTGGCCTCAGAAAAGAGGTGAAGAAGAAAGGTCTTCTTGCAGGTGGTGGGAGGCGCCAAGTGGTTCCTACCACATTTCTCCCCGTCCTGAACAGGAGCTCCCTTGTCTGCTAGGAGGGGCTCATCTTTTCTTTCTGGTTAGGGCAGTAGGCTGTGCTGTGGCCAGTTAGTGCTCTTGGTCTGTGGCCTCTCCCAGTGACCCTTAGCACCCCAAGGGGAGTCTGCCCACAGGGAATTCTGCAGCCAGCAGAGACACCCCTAGGAGTAAAGGCTAGACAGGCACTGTGCTCCAATGCGGCCGGAGAGGCTCTCTGCCAGCAGATCACGAGGAGACAGTGAATGTTGAGGTGTGTCCTTCAAACAGGGACACTTATCCTTGACAGGGTCAGAGGTAGAAAGGAGAGAATAGCACGAAAATGGGAAAGTAAAGTGAAATAAGGGAGCCTCGGGGTGTAAAATACAGCAGCTCCTGCAGCGAAAGGAGAAGCAGTGGGACGCACGAGTGGGTGTGGTCAGGCGGCAGCCCTGGGAGAGCCAGAGAGGTTGCAGAGCAATGTGGACTTCAGGGGAGTTCCACCATCCTGGCCTTCCCTCGGGTGGGGAGCCAGTCTAGGTTATGTGAAACACAAGTAGACGGCGATTTCCCAATATAATTGGAATTTAAAAGTCACTTAAGCTTTTGGTAGTGTTTTATGTTTCCTGAGCTTTTCTAGTGGTGGGAGGTATTTTGTAATCAGCTTTTGTTCTGTGTTGGCCATCTCTGAAAGGGCTCTGTACTTTAATTATCTTATGTTTATAATGCACATAACCTACTTCTGCAGAACACCCGTAAGAATAAAACTGTAATGGAAAAGCTAATGATTTTTAGAAGACAAAAGGTAAGTTGGAGCCACTTTAATGATGATGCAAACTCTCTGCATAATTTAATTGGCATGAAAGTTTATTGATTTACTTTTGTAATCATTTAGATGTGGAAAATATAGCTTCATAAATTTAATAATTAAAACTAGATATTATTTTAAGATTGATATTTTTTCCCATTATCGAAATTTTCAATTTGCAAAATATATATTATGAAAAAGTGGCATTCAGATTGTACGTGAATCTCATTTGAGAGGCAGCGCCTAGGTGAGGTCATTGAAGACTGACTTGGAGTGCCTGTATGGAATTCCACGTCCTTGCTCAGCTTCATTTTCATTACCTAGGCAAAGGAATTCTGGTTTGGGGGTGGGAGGTGGGTGGCCCCGGAATTTAGGGAGCTTGTTGCCTGCCCATCTGCAGTGGACATGAGCAGGGAGTTGTCTTGCTGCTCTGCTCCGGAGACAGATGGAAGCAGATTGATGTGCCAGGATTCCCCTCTCCAAGATCTGCCAGGGCAGCCTCTGAACAGGCCCCTGTTGGCTCCATGCTGATTAAGTCAGCCAGCCTGGGGCCCGGGGCCCTCTGCAGTGCTTATGCAGTGCCTTCTGGGTTGTCAGAGGGCTGGTCCTGGGGGCCACCCACCCTGCCCAGGCCAGGTGCCTGGTGGAGCGGGCCCCACCATCCCTATGAGTGTCCGTTGCCCATCCACTTGGGCAGCAAGGCACCATGTGTGGTTCTCTAGGGCTTGGGCAGGGGCTGTGCCACCACTGTGACATGTGTGAAGTGGTCAGTCTCTTTGGATTGCCTGGGCGGGGCCACACAGTGAGCCCTGGGGCCCCGTTTCATCCCTGTGCCCTTAACCTGACAGTCACACTGTGCACCTGGGGTCACCCCTTCTACTGTCTCTAGGATGCTACCTGCTCTTGGTTCCTGATCCTCCCCTGCTATTCCTCATTCCCCCAGACACTCTTCCCCTTCCTGACTTGTCCCTCCTGTCTACCCTTATCACCTGTCTGCTCCTTATCCCCCTGAGCACTCTGTTTCCTCTATTTCCTCTTGTCCTCTCTAACCTCCTCTGGCCCCCACTGATGGCTCCTTGTCCCTTGGCTGCTCCTTTTCTCTTGAAACATTCTTTGTCTCATCAACTGTCTTCTGTCTCCCTGACCACTCCTCGTCCCCCTTTTGCCCCTTGTTTCCACTGACGGGTAGCTTCTTCTCTGTCTACTTCAAGCACCTCTCTACTGATGGCCAGGTCTAGACCCTTGCCCTGTCCTTTTCTCTGGCTCCAGCCCCTCTGTAAACTCATCATTCCATGGTTCTGAGGACTGTCCAGGCCTCTGACCTGACCTCTTGACCTGTGCATCCAGCCACCTTGGAAGCTCCCTGTGGTGTCTTGGGTGTTTGGCCCCAGCTCTTCTGGGCTGGATGCCTATTTGAGCTCCCTCCATCCTGAGCATGGCGGTGCCCACTTGGTTTCCTGAGTCCTTCCTCACTCATGTGCCTCTGCCAGCTTGGGCTCTGTTGCCACCGATGTGTCTGAGATGCCTGAGACTGTGAATGTGGTGGGGCCCGAGGGATTGTGCTTCCACAGGGAAGGGCATGGCCTTGGCACACTAGTTGTGGCCTTCTCTATAGGGGTTCTGCAGCTTTGGTTGAGGCACCTGTGGGACTGCAGTTCTTCCTGACAGCTGGATCTCAGGGCCCGTTAGGAGGACCACCTGGCGGTGCTCTGGCTGTGCTCCTGCCACGTTCACGCGGCAGGGAGGATGTCAACAGGCGTGTGTGAGGTATTGAGTGGCTGCTGTGAACACTGCTTACCCTTGCTGTCAGGACGACTCGTGCTTTGCCCTGGCAGACAGGCCCTGCCCTTCCTGGGCTACTTAATTGGGGACACAACAACCAGGAGCTGTGACAGGGTTCAGCACCCCGTGTACACATGCCAGCTCCCATGGTGCACGCTTTATAAAATGCTCTTTAATTCAGGGACGGAATATCATTAACTTTGTAAGTGGATGAATACAGTGGACAACCAATTTAATTAACTGCTCATGTCGGCCGTTGGACGGGAGGTGGAATGAGATTACGTGTGCATCTGGTAGGCTGGCGGCCAGGCTGGGACTGGCTGGGTGCTGAGGGTCAGGCAGGGGCCTGCCCTGTGCCGTCATCTCCTGTCCATCCTGGGAGCTGGACTGGGAAGGGCAGTGCTGTGAGTGTGTCTGCCTTCCCTCTGTAGTGGTGACTGGCTTCTGGAGGGGCACCTTGTGAGTGGGGCTTGCTGCATTCAGCTCTGGGTGGCACTGGGGAATGAATGGAAAGTTACATGGCCTCCTCCTGGCCGTCGACAAGCTTGTGACACAGGGAAAAGCCCACGAAGCTCTGTCGATTTACGTAGAAGCTTTGTTTAATTTATTATTGGTTGTAATCTATTGAATGTAATAGTAACTTTGCTTTGATTTATTACTAGATGTGTTAAGGGGCTTACATTGGTGATACAGTGAAGAAAGTTGCGTTTTTTGATCTCCTCAGCTTCAGAAGCACTGTGAAGCTACGTCAGGTTGTGTTTTGGAGCTAAGTGAGCCGGTGTGCGTGCTGGCCATAGCTGCTTAGCCAGCCGTTCTCGGAGTTTAGTGCAGTTGCTTTCGTGAGCTGAGCACTGTGCTGGGGGATCATGGCCTGTTCCTGCCCCATAGGAACTCCGTCCCCTGTGAGGAGACAGAGTAGAGCACACAGGCAGCTCCAGTGGGCAGCACCTTGAAGGTGGGCCAGGCCTGCCGGAGTCTCTGCAGGGAGCACTCAGGGAAGGCTGCTTGGAAGAGCCAGATTTCGTGAGGACCTGGGGCAGCAGGGGGCTCACGTGATAAGCCTATAAGAAGGGAGGGGAAAAACACATCACTGCTTCAGTGCAGAAGAATTTGTTCTACTCCGGGGCGTAGTAACCAGTGTGGCTGGAGCTTTATGAGCTGGGAGGTGTGGGAACCTCTGCTAGCCACTGGGGACTGGAGCGTTAGAGCAGTGGCAGGAGCAGATACATATTTGTAAAAGCCTGTCCTGGATTCTAGGCAGAGAAGAGATCTGGGGGCAATAGCAGTAGAAGAAGCAGGTTCCATTTGGGAAATGGCAGTGGCCTGATCTGGCTTTGGAGAGAATGGAAGTTGGAGATGAGTAGCTGTGTGTAGTTCATAGAATGTGCAGTGGGTGTTTGGGGGAGAGGCATGTTGGTGGGATGATGCTGGAGGAACTGGAGAGATCTGTGGTTTTCTGTGGGAACAGGAAAGGAGTGAGAGCTGGCAGACGACCTGAGTTGGGGAGGACTAGACTTAGGAGAGATCAAGGTGGGGACTGTGCAGCTGCCTGGACCAGTGATGCTGGAGTTGGAGGAAACACTAGCACAGTGCATGTGAGAGCTCCAGAGGGAGGGAAGGAGGAGGGAAGAAGCTTCTTGGGGTGCACTCCCTGGATAGTGTAATGGTATCACTTGGAGAGAAGAAAGAAGAGGTCCTTTGCTGTTGAGAAGCCTCACGACCCTGACCAGCCAATGTCCAGGAGTATTCTCTGGCCCTCTGTGGCTTCACAGCATTAGTTAGCCCTATTCTGTCTTTGCACACGCTCCCCATTGCCTCAACCTTGTGCTGACATGATGCCCAGGGCTTAGGCCATAGGCCTGGACCTAAACTTGTCCCCCAGCATCCTCACGGTTTCAGGTATCAACCTTTAAAGACAGCTCAGAAATGTCCACTTTTACCCACACATTGTCCTTGAACTCCAGACTCCAGTCCAACTGTCTGGGTTGGATTGGTGCCCATGGGAATCTCAGCCTAACAGTTCTGTCCCAGGCTCCTCGTTCCCCACAACCTTGCTTCTCCTGAAGTTTCTTCCAGCTCTGAAAATGGCAGCTCCTCCCCAGCTCCTCTGACCAGAGCACAGGAGCATTTTGGCTCCCTTTCTTGCACACCCTACTCAGTTTATGAGCAAACTGTGTTCAGATATATTCTCACCCCAGCCCCTTCTTGCAGACGCGGCAGGCGTCCTGGTCCTAGTTCTTGCTGCCCCTCTGGATGCATGAGTGCCCCCCCACCCCCTCACAGCTCTCTCAGTGTGGAGGTGACCCTTCAGCAGAGAGCCAGCATTCCCCTGCAGTGCCTCGGGACAAAAGAGCCAAAGGGAGAGGAAGGCTAAGGATGACAAAGAGGGACGACTGAGGCAGACAGTCCTCGCAGGCTCAGAGGACCTGAGGTGGCTAGAACTAGAGGGCAGCTTCATGGCACTGAAGAGGAGGTCAGCACACAGTCAGTAGCGTTCCTGTCCAGTAGCAGCAACAGCTGAAAATGCTTGTTTTTGAAAGGTACATTCTGTAATAGCCATGGAAACTAAAAGATACCTAAGATTAAATCTAATAAAAGGTTAGAAAACCTTTATGGAGAAAATTGTTAATGTTTATTAGAAGCCATTTTAAAAGATTTCAGTGTGGATGAAGACGGAGGGTGTTATAACAGCAAGGACCCAGAGACATAGGCACCAGCTCCAGCCAGTCTGTGAGGCTGTTCATGGTGCTCACACCAGCCGCCACACCTTGGGTTCCACCTGCAGATGAGAGCCATAGAGAAAAGCCAGTGAGGGACCACCTACCAGTCGCCACGACTACCTAGCGGGTGGAGTTGGAGGAAGGAAGTCTTCAGATGAGACAGAGGCAAAAACCACAAGAAGTGTATTGATTGATTGACTTCAGGAGCAAAAGCTTCCATCAGTGAAAGGTACCATAAGAATACTCGTGAGGCAAAGGCTTCGAGGAGTTTTTGTAATTCAGATTACAAAAAATTCAGATTATTGTTTTTGAAAGGTACATTCTATAATAGCCATTGTCAGATAATAGACAATCCAAGGTTATATTTAAATGTTAAGAAACATGTTTGTTGAGGAAAAGAGGAGTTGAGATGCTATGCACCTGCACCTAGAACAGAACAGCCAGAGTGTGGGTGGGGGGTATTTGTAGTGTGTGTGTGTGTTGAGGGGAGGGTCAGATGGGTTGACCAAGGACAGGACAGTCCCTTCCAACAGGGTGCTAAAGAAACTGGATGCCCAAGTGCAAAGGAGGGTGTTGGGTTCTTGTACAACACACCATAAAGTTGGGAGGGATAAGGGACCTCAGGGCTGCACCCAACATCACAAAATTGCTAGAAGAGAACAGGACTTTCACAGCATTGGATTGTGCACAGAGAAATGGCTAAGCAGGTAATCACTTATGTGTATTTTACCACAATAAAAAAATCCTAGACAAAAGGAGGGTAAAATGGTACCTTCTAAAATGGTAGAGCACATGCCTATCATGTACGAGGCCCTGAGTTCCTCCCCAGAACTACAAAAGAAAAAAATAAATTTTCAACTATGTTAGTATAATGAAAATGCAAAATAAAGAATGAGGCATAATTTTGTTACTTCTCCAGTAGCAAAAATTATAAAGCATTTGGCCCATGGGAGGGTCCCTGGCCCTCTGCTGTAGTTCCTCTACCAGCCCTGCCCTGGCTGGCTTCCTGGGAGCTCACTGTGGTCATCTCTGCGGTGCTGTTGGTAGTCAGCTGATAGTTCACAGGGACCTGGCTGTTGGTCCATGGCCCTCTTGCTACTCGGGGTCACACAGATTTTGGGTGGTTTTAGTATCTGAGAGGAAGAGGTCCTCCTGTTCACTCCTCACTGCTGAGTGTTTCAATTTGAGCGAATGAGTTTGCTGTTTCCTGGAAGAGCAAGCCTCCTGTAGAAGGCCCCAGGTTAGCACAATGCTTTCTTGCTAACCTCAGGGTGGGATACATTGGTGCAGGTTACTGACCGTCTGATGTGCTGCTGGTCAGCAGTGATGGGGGTGCAGCTCATGTGCAGCTTTACATCCTCCCTCGCCCCGCAGCCTGCAGCCAGAGCTTGGGCCCACATTCCTCACTGCCTCCTGCTGCGCAGCGTTTGTTCCTAAGTCCTGTTCTGCCCAGGCGTGAGCAGGGGTCTGCCGCAGCAGTTCTGGCTCTGTGTTTGCCAAGTGGGCCTCCTGCTGTCAAGCTCGGCTTCCAGAGCTAGAGAGTGCCATGTATGAGCCTTGCCACATCGCTGTGCTCTGACTGAGGTCAGAGACGTGTCTGGGTGGCCTTGCAGACGCTGCATCTCAGCCAGGAGCCCCACGTTGCTGCTGAGTGCCCTGAGAAGCCTGCTTCGCCCCAAGGAAGTGGCTGCTCAATGTGAGGGGCAGTGCCTGCCATGTGCCAGCTGAGCAGGGAGTCTGGCCCTGAGTGGACAGCCACCAGCCTGCTCCTCAGCACTGTGGGGAGCTCTGGCTCCTGTCACTGCCTCCAGGGACAACAGGGCCCCTGCCCTGCACCTGCAGTTATGGCAGAGCCAGCAGCAGCTGTATGGCTTCTCACTGGTGGAAAACTAAGCCCTCTTGACCATCAGGTTTATCAGTGTGTAAGAAGTGATTCAGGTTTTCTTCGCCAAACAGGCCGTGACAGGAGTCTGTCTACCTGGGCCATGGTCAGGGCCCAGGGTGCTGGCACTTCCTTCTGGCAGGCCCAAATCACCGTCACACAGACACCCAGTCCCTGGGCCCCTGTTCATATGGACAGAGTGGGTGGACACAGGGAAGTTGGGTTGAACTTTAGTCACTCACTGACTGTGAATTAGTTTCTGTGTCTAAACTGGCAATGTTTTTCCATTTATCTATGGTGAACTTTATGGAGTGACATCAGCTTTAGTCACATGGTAAGAGGTGTGTGACTGACTGTGTGGCCTTTCTCTCACCTCTTCAGTTCCTCCATCTCAAAAACAGCTCTGGAGAGTGGACACTCTGTTCACCTTGGGCATGGTCTTGGCACTTTCTTCCCTGGGTCCTGGAGGAGCATGGTCACTCTCGCATACCAACTTTGCTAAAGAAAGCCACTAAAAGCTGCTGCTCTCGGGGCCTGCAGTGAAGGGGACTCCTTCCCTGTGAGGATGCTCACCGGGGTGCCTGCAGGGTGCCTGCTGGCTGGAGAACATGCTGCACCCGGTCCGCCAGCTCAGGACCTGTCGGCAGCATGCCATGAGGCAGGCCCTGGAGCCAGGGATGTGGAAACACGCAGGGTCACAGTCACTTCACGGGCCAGGCCTGGGGTCTAGTGTAGGGCCCCACGCACAACCTCCCGACCTCTAGCTTGTGCACTGTGTTGGACCAGCTGCTAGAGGAGGTGCTCTGGAACAGTGTAGGCCCACCCACAGGTCACCAGAGGCACCTCTCAGGGCTTCCTTCACTCTGGCTCCAGGACAGAAGATTTTGAAAATCTGTGGGCCCAAGTGGCTTGCAGTTGGTTGATGGCTAGGATGTGGGGCTGGGGC
This sequence comes from Ictidomys tridecemlineatus, assembly GCF_052094955.1. NCBI lineage: Eukaryota > Metazoa > Chordata > Mammalia > Rodentia > Sciuridae > Ictidomys > Ictidomys tridecemlineatus. Next base: position 805,147 of record NC_135477.1, on the reverse strand, counting down.
ACTCCTGCCTTCCTCGGGCAGTGTGTGTACACGTGTGTGTACACAGGAGCTCACATCCTGCCCCAGCCCTCCCCAGCTGGAGCAGGATGTACACTGCGGCTCAGCTGTGGCTGGTCCCCTCTCCTAGGTCTCAACAAACACTGCATGGCAGTCCAAGCAGCCCCTGGCGTCCAGGGCCTTGGGGGCCGGAGAAGAGCCCTATTGTGCACCTCAGAGTATGTTCTGTTCCATAGAGGAGCTAGCTGCTGTGTCCAAGAGTTTCACGTTGTTCTCTGGTGAGGTGTCCTCTGACCTAAACTCAGTCCATCTTTCTGACCCTAGAGGCAAGTGCCTTAGTGGATCTGCTGGTCTCTGACCACAGTGCACAGGAGCCTGGCTGCTACTATATGAATGGAGACAGAGGCAGACACGGGCCAGTGGAAGCTCTGGATTCTTCCAGAGACAGAGGTGATGTGAAGAGCAGGGGACTGGGAAGGAAGATGGGCTGTGGGGTGTGGGTAGAGATGGAAAGAGTGGATGGTGTCCACAGGACTCATAAGAGACTGGACGCCAGGCTCCATGGCGTGCGGCTGAGTGGGTGGGAGGGTGGAACCTGGGGAGCATGATCAAGAGGAGATTTGGGGAGAGGCAGAGGACATAGGTGGTGTGCAGAGAGCCAAGGGTCTGACACTGGGTTTGGCCATCTTGGACCCAGGACAGCAGGTGGCAGTCCACACACATACACAGAGCAACAGAAGCCGGGCACAGCCTCCCGGAGGAGTGGCTTGCACCACATCAGAGACCAGGGTGCCTGCCTGTGAGGACTAGATTGGGGTCTCCTGCATTAGTGACCATGAATTTCAGGTGTCTGACAGCTAGAAAAGAACTTTTAAAACCAAATGGTGTTCCACAAGAATCTGAGTTTTGCAGATTGGAGTTTCTACTCACGGACTGTCGGTCTCGTCCTAAAAAGCAGAGGTCAGCGAGGACCTATCTGTATTTCGATCAGGGGCCTCACCAGGGCCTCACCATGCTCACCTGCCCCCCGGCTCTGCAGGGGCACAGTCTGGCAAGTGCAGTGCAGACCTGACCCTGGACGGAGAATGACGTGGCATTTTTCGAGGCAAGAGTTGACTGATTCTAATACTTTTTGTTCATAATTGTTAAAACAAGTTTATTTTCCATCTAAATTTTACGTGGTGGTACATTTCACCTTTGTCTACATTGTTAAATATTTGTTTATGTGGAACCAGATCAGAGGATTGTGGAAAGGTAACTGTCTGTCTCCTTGAACATGCACCTCCTTTGGAAGTGCTGGGACCACGAATGCAGGGTTTTGGAAGGAGGCTTGCTCTGTGTGCTGCTTGTGAGTTGCCTCTGAGGAGCTGCCATGGGTCCAGGGTGGGATTTTATGGCTGAGGACTATGGGATTTGAAAAGATTTTCTGTATGTTGTTAGATTGCCTTTTTAATAAAAGTTGTCAAGGAGGTAGCGCTGAGGCTGGCTCTGGTGTTTCAGGGAGGCCAGGTGCAGGGAGTGCTGGGCTTTACATCTCTCTGTGCACAGTCACCTGGGGAGCCTGTGCTCCTGGCCTGCTGTGCTGCTCTTAGCTGGGCCTGCCAAGCACAGCCTCCTTGGCTCCTTGTGCAGTGGACACCATACCAGTGGGCTGCAGAGCCATCCAGGGGCCAAAAGGATGTGAGACACTGGCAGGGACCAGGCCAGTGTCACCACATCCCATCCTCCCTTAAAAAGTTCAGAACATGCCCCACCCTGGTCGCTTTACTTCCCACCTGGCTGCCCCCAGCGCTGGGTGGCTTCAGTCGCCTCCCATGTCACAGGGCAGCCCCTGCAGTCTTTGTCCACAGTCACACCCAAGCCAGCTGTGTAAGGCAGCCCACGTCCACAGAGCTGCAGGGCTCAAGTGTGTGGAGGGCTGTGGAAGACACTTGGGGCAAGGGGGAAACTGATTGGGCTTTGATGTCAGGTGGCATGTGGATGCCACTGTCGATTTCTGCAGTGAGTGGTACTGTCACGGTCATGGAGGAGAGAGCTCTTGTCAGAGTCCCACACTCTGAGTGGGAGTGAAGTACCATGGGGCCTTTCACTGTTCAGCCAGAAGCAAAGCCCCAGGCATGTGCATGTGTGTGAGGACATACTGCATCCTTGGCCTGCACATTCCCTAATCTGAGGACTGGACTCAAACAAAGTTGAGTTAGAACCAACTCTTCTCCCACATAGAAGGCCCTGTGTGGTCTGGCCATGGTCAGGTTCCCCTGACCAGCATCCTTGTGCCCCATCTTATTAGCTCAGCCCTCTGTGGACTTCTTGTGTCTTTTGGTAGGGTTGAGGGGTCCACAAAAGTAAGCCTTGTTTGTTGAGTTTATAAAAGCAAAATTTAATTGTAAAGGACAAGCCAGTGAGTTCTGACGAATGTGTGCAGTTTTGTAACCACCACTGCAGCCAGTGGTAGAGGTTCCCCAGGGCTCTTGTCAGGATTGATGAATTTAGCAAAAGAAAAATATGTTTATGTACATACATACATGCATGTGTGTAAATATACATGTATGAACATGCATACACTGTATATAGACATGTATATGTAAAAACAGCAAGCTAAAGTTGAATTTCAGATCAATAGCAGGTAACTTAGCACAGTGTGCTGTTTCATGGCCAGCCTTGCCCTGTGGGTCTCTCTGCCCAGAACGCAGAATGCCGTGGGGCATGCAGCAGGCATCTGTGATTGCTTATTCAATCCACAGATGGGGCATGTCTGATGGTTGTTGAGCATGGAGTTGCAGGCCAGTCCTGAGGAATGAAGAGGTGAGAGGGAGACAGGGGCTAGACAGATAGAGGCCAGTGCCCAGTGGGTGGGTGTGCAGAGCCCACACCACGTAGGGACAGCTAGCCAGCCAGGGTTGGAGCTAAGGGTCAGCACTTGGAGACGCCCAGCCCAGCCCAGCCCAGCCCTGGCCCCGATCTCCTAGTTTAGTTGTGCACCCAAGCCTGGAGGTGGGTTGGGTACTGGCAGGCCCTCAGGGCAAGCCTGTGTGGCAGTGGCCACAATTAAGTCAGAGGTAGTTAACCTGCTGTGGCTTAGGTGCCACTGCTCCCCACCCCTGGGGTTCTGGATCAAGCTGAGGACCCTGCACATGCCAGGCAAGTACTCTGCTCCTGAGGTAAACCCCAGCTCCTAGGAATGCCTTCACTCATTGCTCAGAGCCTCATTGAGGCTGGGAATGCTCCCAGCACAGCCTCTGATCTGGTCTTTCTTTTTCCTCTTATAGGCACTAGGAAGCTTTTATTTTCTTCATGAATCCTTAAAAAACATCTACCAGTTTGACTTTAAAGGTAAGAGTCCATTCTGACTTCTGTTGCCTTCTCTGGGTCCCCTCTGCCTGTGTCCTTGTGAGAGGGCCTGTGTGGTCTGGGTTTGGTGTACCATGTAAGCTCCTGGCCGTCCAGCTCATCTGGTCCTGGGCTGCTTCCCCAGCCACCTCTTCTGCTCTGGCTGAGGCCCTGGCTGGGGACCTGGCTTTCCCACAGGAGTCGCAAGGAGAAGGAAATAGTGTTCCTGTTGAATGTGAGAAAATGAAGCAGAATAAGAGGATCGTGTCCATCAGAAGCAGAAATGGGCAGGAGAATGTGGTTGTGGCCGTGGAGAATGCTGCCCTCGTTTCAAGACCAGCATCTGTACCTGCACTCTGAGATGCTCCTGATGAAATGCCTGCCACCCTTGTCCTTCCTGAGGCAGAAGGGAGATTTCAGTGTGGGCCCACCAGATAAGGGATATCCATGTCACCGTCACGCAATTTCTCTGTTCCTGTTGCACATAAACCATCCTGAGCTCCGTGCAGGTCTGGAGTCAGGCACATCACCCTGAGATGTCATTAAGGTTGTGCTAGCCATGACAACAGCTCATTCTGTCCATGGATTTAGGTGGTGATTTCTGCTTCTCCCCACCAGGCAGGGCCCTGTGCGAGTTCGGGGAGCATTCCTCTGCATTGCTTGAGCTGCAGTCCTTCACTGTCAACAACGGGAAGCTTTGTCACTGCTTGCCGTCGGTAGCTTTTCAGATACTTTTAAATATCAGCACCTGGTGCTCCCATGAGGCGCGTGGTTGGAGAGGGAGCTCTTGGGCCTTTGCCTGTGGCCCTGTAGGCACCATGTCCTCAATGGCAGATGTTCAGACATAGTGTGTCCTGGGTGAAGCTGAGGGCAGATGGGGGTAGCTCCTGAGAAGGTTGTATGTCAAGCCTAAAGGGATCTCACACCTGTACAACTTTCTTTTCTTCTTTGTTTTTTTCCCCCAAAGGACTCTCTATACGTATTTTACTACTAAATGAAGTCAGTCAGACTAACTTACAGTTTGTTCAGAACTGTAGCCTTAGACTGGTGTGTCACTTGAGCAAAGCCTTCCTGAGGGCTTCCACGTTGTTGGAAGGGCATAAATGAGGTAAGACAGTGGACACGTCCTCAGGTGCTTGTGTGATTCCAGGATGGTGTTAGTAGTGCAGATGCTCACAGTGGCAGCCCAGCAGCCGTTGTGACCGACCTGTCAGTGTCACCTGGCATGTGTCTTATGGGGTCACAGGCTGGGGTGAGCATGGCTGCCCCCTGCTCCTCATATCTCTTGTTCTTCTGGCTTTGAGTTACGGTAGAACAATTTAGAATTTGTAAAAAGTTTGAATAAACTTTTAAAAGTAATAGCCTGAATTAAAAAAATAAGGACCTAGTTGAAATTTAAGGCGTACCCAAAGATACAGAAATGAGGTTGTCTGGACTCCAGTTCTGACCAACATGTGAGCAGTTTGAAAGGCCCGGCTCCTATTCTCAGAGGAAGCTAAACAAACTTCATATAGACAGCCCTTCCCAGATCCACCAGGGGCTGAGAGAACAGGGACATCCTGTGCCCAGGACACACACACACACAGGCACAGGGTCATGGCTTCTGAGGAGCAGGAACGGCCCCTGGAGTCTGCGCTGTGGGAACTAAGGCTGAGCGTGGACTAGGGTGGGGATAAAACTCCCGGGACCACACATTGTGGGTTCTACCACCAGGAGCCCTGCCCTCCACATTCTCATGGTCAAGACCAGGAGGCTCTCTTCTTCTGCACAAGGTCTGCCCTCAAGAGGACTGTGTCACTCGGTCCAATCTGCTGCGAATATCTGTTATAAGAAATGTGTACTGCTTATGAAGGAGATCAGTGGTTTTTGAAAGTGAACTTAAGCTAGACACAGTGGTTTATGGCTGTGATCCCTGCAACTCAAGAGGCTGAGGATTGCAAGTTAAAAGCCAACTTTAGTAAGTGAGGGTTAAGGTCCTATGCAACTTAACAAGACCCTCTCTCAAAATAATTCTTTAAAAAAGCTGAGGATGTGACTCAGTGGTAAAGTGCCCCTGGTACCCAAAAAAAAGAAAGTGAACTTTTATTTAAAAGAATGGAACCATATAAAATGCTCAATAAAAACCACAGAAGACAGAAGGAGTAGGAGACAAAATGAAACCAAGTATAGAGGCATGAAGAAAAAAGTTACAAATATGGTAGACGTTACTCACTTTAAATGTGAAGGGTCTAAAGGAGATTGTCAGAGGATAAAAGCACCCAGTTGTGTGTTGTATATTAGAAACCCACGTAAGATATAAAGACAAAGATTAAAAGCAAAGAAATAGAGAAAGATACACCATGTTGTTTTAGTCAGCTTTTTCATTGCTGTGACCAAAAGACCTGGCAAGAATAATGTGGAGAGGAAGAGTTCATTTTGGCTCACAGTTTCAGAGGTTCAGTCTGTAGATGATGGACTCTATAGCTCTGGGTCCAAGGTGAGGGAGAATATCATGGCCCGAGGGCATGGGGGAGAAAAGCACCTCAAGACATGGAAAACAGGACACAGAGGGAGCTCCGCTCACCAGGGACAAAATATAAACCCCAAAGGTACAACCCAGTGACCCACTTCCTGCAGCCACACCCTGCCTGCAAACAGTTACCACTCAGTTAATCCCTATCAATGAGTTAACCCACTAATATAACTTAATACAACTTTCATAATCTAATAATTTTACCTCTGAAAGTTCTTTCATTGTCTCACACATGAACTTATGGGGGATACCACATATCCAAACCTTAACAATTCAGCCTATGACCTCCAAAAGCTCATGCCCATCTCACAATGCAAAATACACTTAGTCCATTTTCAAGAGTTCCAACAGTCTTAACAGTTTTAGCATTGCCCAAAAGTCCTAAGTCCATAAATATCTGACACTCCAGGAAAACTCTTGGGTGCTTTCTCCTGTAAAGATTAAAAAACAAGTTTCATATATTCAGCATATAATAGCACAAAATAAACATTTCTATTCTAGTAGGGGAAAATAGGGGCATAAAAAGAAGAGATGGGACGAAAGCAAGACCAAAATCTAGCTGGGCAAACAAAAACTATTGTGGCACACCCAGCATCTGGGCTACACAGAATACTGATATTCTCTCCACGATGCTTTTGTACACCTCTTCCCTCTGGCCTCTCTGGTTACAGCTGGACTCTCTCTTGGCCTGTTTCTGCTCAGAGCTGCAGCTTTCCTTAGCAGATCTCCTGTATTACTGGCATCTCTTAATCTCAGGGTTCTCACTGCCATTTCAGCTTCCTTCCTATACCTTCATGCATCACCCTCTCAGGGGTAGCCTGCAGGGACTCCAACCCTGCTCCATTTTGCCTGGCCTCTCAGGTTTTCCTTTGAAATCTAGTAGAAGCCCTCAGGACCCCCTAACTCCAGCATCCTTCATGTTGCAGAACCAGCATCAAGTAGTTGACACCAAGGTCTGCCACCATCTCCAGCAGTAGCCAAGCTTCCTGGACCATGGTTGGCTGCAGCAGCCTCTGAGTGCCTCACAATAAAACAACTTCCTGCAAAGCCCCTTACTCCCCTACCCCATGCCACAAGCAGGGCACCCTTATGAGCCTGAGATGCTCTCAAGCCATTGTATCTATTGTTTCTGGGTAAAGTACTTAGCATTTCTTTAGGGGTGTTATCAGTTTAACAACCACACCATCCTTAGCCCCAGTTTCACTTGCCAAACTGCAAGTTTCTCAAATCTTTCTGCTTTGCTCTGTACTCCTGATATCACAGTAAACCGGATAGAAGATGTCAGCAATATCCATTCAGGCTACCTGAATTCTGTGTTGCTTTGAAATTTCCTCTGCCCAGTTAATTAGTCCATCACCTTTAATGACAGCCTCACAGAAAGTCTCAGGACATGGACAAACTGTAGACAACTTTGTTGCCAGCACATTACTTGAATGATCTCTAGTCCAATTTCCTATAGAATCTTTTTATTCTGAAACCTCATGAGCCTGGTCTTTATTATCCACAGTCCTGTCAGCATTCTGGTCTTCTGAACTCCCACCAGAATTGCCCATTGAGCTACACTTAGAACATTGGAAAGCTTTTCTAGCTTACATCCCAAAAGTTTTAAAAATTCTTCCTCCAAATTCCAAAAAGCTCCAAAAGTTTCTGAACCATGTGGTCAGGTTAGTCACAGCAATAACCCACTTCGCAGTACCAATTTCTGTTTTAGTCAGATTTTTTTTGTTGTTTTTCTTCTCTGTGTCCAAAAGACCTGACAAAAACAATTTAGAAGAGGAAGATATCTATTTTGATTTACAGTTTCAGAGGTCTCAGTCCGTAGACAGCTGACTCCAAACCTCTCGGCCCAAGGGAGAACATCATGATAGCAGAGCATGGGGGAAGGAAGCAGAGAAGGCTCTACCCACCAAGACCAAAGACACATCTCCACCTCCTCCAGCCACTCCCCTCCTGCTTACAGTCACCACTAAGTCAATCCCTATCAGTGAATCAATCTACTAATTAGATGATAACTCTTGTAATCTAATCATTTTACCTGGGAACATGAGCCTTTGGAGGGACACATATCCAAACCAAAACTTGAATAGCTATATTACTTTCAGACAAATTAAACTTCAGAGCAAGGAAATTATCAGCAACATAAAGAGACATTACATAGTGACAAAGATGTCAGTTCTCCAAGAGGTAGCAATCCTCAATGTGTATGTACATGACAACAGAGCATCAAAATATGTGCGGCAGAGGCTGATCTGCAAGGAGAAATGGAGGGACTCACAATTATAGTTGGCAACTTCGGCACCCTCTATCACAAATGGACAGATCCAGCAGGCAGAAAATCACTAAGGACATAGTTGAATTCAACAGTACCACCAAGCGACTTGAGCTAATTGTCACTTATGGAGCAATTCATCCAACCACAGCAGAACATACCTTCTTCTTTAGCTGACACGGAACATTTAGTGAGATAGCCCATGTTGGGGCCACAGAGAGCACCTTCACAAATTCGAAAGAAGAGAAATCATATGGAGTCTGCTCCCAGATCACAATAGAATTAAATGAGTTATCAGAAACATGGGGATTGCTAGAAAATCCCCAAGTATCTGGAGATTGCGTACACATTTCTGATTAACACATGGGTGAAATGAGAAGTATCAGGAGAAATTTTTAAAATATTTTAACTAAATGAAAAATGCAGCCTATTAGAATTCATGGACTATTAGCTATAACTATGCTGCGAGGGAGATTTATAGCATCAAATGCATATCTTAGAAGAAATATCTAAATGATATTTAGATCTACCCTTCAACCTTAGGAAAGCGAGGAAGAAAAATTAAATCCAAAGTAAACAGAAGGAAAGAAATAATAGAAATCAGATCAGAAATCAACAGAATTAAAAATAGAGAAATCAAAAAACCAAAATTAGTTCTTTGAAAAAAAATCAATAAAATGGATAAAATTCTAGCCATACTAACCAAAAAGAAAAAGAAAGAAAAGACACAAGTTATTAATATCAGAAATCAGTGAGAGACCAACACTACTGATCCCTTAAGAACACAATAAAGGACTGTTATGAAAAAGTCTATGCCTTTAATTTAACAAGGTGATAGACCAATTCTTCGTCCTCAGACAAGAAGGGCTAGGTAACCTGAATAAACCTGTAGCCATTAATGAAAATTAATCAAAAAGAAGACACCAGGCCCAGATGGGTTTCCTAGTTAACCTGTCAAGCACTGAAGGAAGATTCCACTAGCTGTCCACATTTGCTCTCAGGAGATAGAGCAGTGGGTGCCTCCTCAGTTCTGTGGGGCCAGCATGCATTACCACCTGTTACCGAAACCAGAGGGCCCTCCTCAAGGACCGCTGCAGACTGTGTCTCTCGTGCTCACACAGTGCAAGTGTTCTCAACAAGATTTTAGGGAACTGAACCCAGGAATGTATTAGAAGGATTTTACACTGTGACTGGGATTCATTCCAGATATTTCAGACTGGCTTGGCATTTGAAAATCAACTAATGTGACCCATCATATCAGCAGGTTGAGGAAGAAGATTATGTGATTACTCAATAGATACGGAAAAGCATATGATAGAATATAGCATCCATTCATGATGAAAACTTTGAGCAAATTAGAAATAGATTAAAAACTTGGTTAAAAAGAGAGAGGAAATGTCAGTAAAAAAATAAATAAATAAACTACAGCTTTAAAATTAATGAGACATTAGTAAACAGAAAATTTGAGGAAGAGATCAGGAACAAGGCAAGGATGTTCTCTCTCGACCACTATGGTATCCTACTGGAAATCTTAGCTCTTGAAATAAGACGAAAAAGGCAAAAAAGAAAGAAAAAGAAATGAAGGAATATTTGGGGGTGGGGTAGAGGATAGAGTTGTCTTTGTTCTCAGATGGCATGGTTTTCTATTTTAGAGAATCCTAAAAAGTCAACAGCTCCTGAGAAGGTTGGTACTTACAAGCAATTATAGCAGTGTTGCAGGATACAGTTAACACAGCTTACTGCTTTCCTACATATCTGCAAATAACAGGCGGAATTTGGAATTAAAAGAACAAACTGTTTACATGAGCACACACTAAAAGTAGTACTTAATAAAACAAAACAAAATATGATTTAAACCAAGATCTCTGTGAGGAAAACTATAAACCTCTAAAGAAAGAAATCAAAGGTCTGGGAAAATGGAATTATGCCCTATTCACGTGGTCTGAGTGCTTGTATGCGCACCACCCCCCCATTCCTGTATTGAATTCCAAAGTGAAGACATCGGGAGACGGGCCTTTGGGAGGGCCCTGGCCACGAGGGCACAGCCCTTGAAAGAGGCCCAGACCCAGCTTGCCCTTCTAGCATGGGAGGACACTTGCCAGACTCAGAGTCCACCAACGCCTTCATTCTGGACTTCCAGCCTCTAGAACTGTGAGAAACACATCACTCACACCCTCCAGGCTGCGGTATGTTGTTGCAGCACTTAAATGGACTCAGGAAGATAAAGTTCTCAAGATTTCAGTCCTTGTCCACTTGATCTATAGGTGAAGCATGAGTTACTTCCTGTAAGTGGACTGCTCATAAAAGTTAGGTGGAGAGGGACATCCTCAGAATCTCCAACAGCTTTGAGGAAGGGCCATCAGAAGGCCCATGCCACTGGCTTCCAGATGTCCTCTGCAGTCTTCCGCAGGTGGTGAGCAGACTGGAGTGCCGCCTGGCCCCTGGAGGACACGGGAAGGTGGAAGAAGAGTCTGAGTTGCTGACTGGTGTAGAGTCTCAGTCTGGAAAAGGAAACCCAAGTGGACACTGAAAGACCAGTTGGCTGCCTGGGGTAGAGCAGTGAGCCTGTGGCCCAGGGGACATTTAGGATAAAGATACTGCTTTGCACGATCTATACTGGTGGACACAGGACATTCTTATGCATCTGTCAGAGCCCTTAGAATGTGCAGCAAGAAGAGCGAAGCCCCAAATGGACAGGGGACTTCATTTGTAATAATATGTCCATCCGGGTTCCTCAGTTGCCACCTGCATACCAGTAGAGGAGTTGGGGGGTACACGTGAGAACTATATTGCTCCTTTTTGTGTAAACCTAACAGTTTTCCAAAAAACAGTTTTTTAAACAAGGAAGACCCTCCCTTTACTCCTGCCCCAGTCTCTTCCCCATCCTCAGAGGAAAGCAAGACAGTCCCTTGCTTCTCCTCTCAAGCACAGTGGCTTCCTACAGCCACCTGAGACACCATGGACCCCACAGCCTGCACCGCCTTCCGTAGCTGCATGCTAGCGTGGTACCTATCCTGCATGTCCATCGTGAGCAGGGTGCTGAGACCTCAGAGGCTGTCATGGTATTCCTGGTATTGCTGTGAGAAGCCCTGTACCAGGCCTACCTGCAGAGTGTCCCGGTGCAAAGGCACTCAGCCCAGCTGGGACCTAGCTGGTGGATCGTTATGTGGGCAGTCCCCGGTCACGGGTGCAGAATCCCATGTCAGAGAGTGCTTATGTGTGCTGCTCAGTGCCCTGGCCCAGCCTCTCCCCATCTGAGCTGCTTGGGTCACAGACCCAGGCAGGCCAGGCTCCAGCTTGTCTCCTCAGGCCTGGCTCTCTGTGAGTCGACCCAGAGTGGGCTCAGCCCTGGCTCTTGGCACCACATCCCTCACTCTGCTCCTGTGCTGCCCCAAACTGCCATGGTGTGGTTAGCGCTCCGGAAGCCATGGGTCTTAGCTGCCATTCTGCATATGAGCTGCCAGTATAGCTTGCCACATGTGCCAAAGCTGGAATCCAAGAATCTGTGTGACACTGCAGGAGTGTCGCCCTGAGAGAGCTTGCTCTTGGCCCAGGGGACTTTGGGGTGCCATCTGGGCTGGGCCCCGTCAGGCCCTGCCTTGACTCACGGCAGCCTCTGGACCACGTCCTGCTCAGGCTCCGAGCTGTCTTTCAGAGACTGGCAACCGTCTGCCCCAAGCCCCTGCCTTTGGAGCCATTTGAGAAATGGAGTCAGGTGCTTTAGTCACATACCGCTGAGGACATGGGGATGTGAGACAGAACCCCGGCCAGCCCCATCCACAGGCCCTGCCAGCCTAGGGAGGCATCGGGGAGCCATGTCTCTGGGACTCGAGGGGCTCTGGGCAGCAGCTGGTCAGGCAGGTGCGTCCCTCCCTCCATCTGACATGGAAACTCTTCCCTGGAATATGAGTGATGGGGCTGTGTGTGTGGAGGAAATCGATGTTATTAAATAAATTCATGTGACGGTCTACGTGAATGGTCATTCCACAGCCCTCTTCAATATATTCATGGCTTTAAAAGAGGGTGCCAATTAGCCCCTGTAAATCTACCCGCTGGGAGCTCCTAGGGGATAATGAAGTGGAGTGTCAGGGTCCAGGTCGTGGAGCGGGAATTTACGAGCCACAGAGTGTCCAGAGCAGCTGCCAAGGGTGGGCCTGTCTCCTCCCCACTGAGGACCTGCCTGAATGCCAGGGCTACGCAGCAGGGCACAGCCTGAGTGGCACATGCTGGTTGGATGGGGCCCACAGTGGGGTCATTCACGTCATTCTTCTGGTCTTTTCCAGCTAAGAAGTATAGAAAGGTCACTGGCAAGGAGATCTACTCGGACACCCTGGAGAGCACCCCCATGCTGGAGAAGGAGAAGTTTCCACAGGACTACTTCCCCGAGGTACTGGCTTTCTCAACAGAGCATTTGTTTCTCAGAGTGAGCAAAACAGGAATGAAATTTAGTTACCAACTCATGCTTTATTGATGGTGACCACAGCCTGCTTTTGCCATTCTCCAGGATTCTGTCCTGGGAGGTTCTGATGCATGTGGGTTGACCTGGCTGTCCTAGATGTGTGTGGAGGGAACCTGTGGAGTCCAGTAGCAGATGACTGGTCAGTTCTTTGGCACCTCCTTTCCAGGAAAAAAGACCCTCCCCCAAGCATGCAGGAAAGTTACCCAGCCCCCTAGAGAACATGGAGGCCCAACTGACTGGCAGAAATAGCCTGCACTGTGGCTAGGAGTCACTATGTGCCGGGACACACGGGGACGTGGTTCGTTCGCCTCTCACCTTCCCAGGGCCAGGGGCTGGGGCAGGGTCCTCTAACAGACAAGGCCTTGGGCCCGTGTCAGTGGGCAGGAGTGTTGAAGCCAGGTGGAGCTACTGGACAGCTAGCCTCCAGCACCAGGACATGCCCAGGGTTGTGCTGCTTCGCACGGAGGGCTGGGAATTAAAACGCCAGGGAGTGGTTTACTGTCTCACTGCCCAGAAGCGCACAGTCCTGATGCGCTGTGTCCAGCGGGCTTTGGAGCCTTTCCTCTTGTGTGTGGCTGTTATTTGTCTGCAGCTGTTGGCTGTATACACCATGTGGATTCTGCCACTTGGCAACCCTTCCTGAGAGCTGGCATCTTCCGAGCCCTCTGAGCCTGTGCAGCTTACCTGCTGATTACAGTGTGTGGCCTTGCCCCTTTATCATCTGTCAGGTCACAGTGGGGTTTCTATCTGGTGGTCAGAGTGTTTCCAGTGCTGAAGTGGCACTGAGCTCCTTCCCCAATGCCTGCTACCCTCGGCCCGCCCACTCTTACCGGGTGCGGGGACGAGTCCAGGCTTGTCTGCTCAGCCCAAGAAGGCCTTTCTGCAGTTCCTTCTCTGTGAGGGGCTGCACAGCACAGTGGCCGCACTGGCCTGCAGAGCTGATGTTGAGCAAGGCCACAGCTTTATCAACTTGCTTTATGACCATGCCTGAGTGAAGGGATTGTGGCGCCTCATGAAGGATGGGCACTCTGTCACCCTATGACTCGGCTTCCTCATCCATCCTCCGCAGGCCAAGGACATGGTGTCAGTGGGCCAGCCTCCTGTGCTCAGCTGGCGCAGGCCTGCCCCCAGGCTCCGCTTCTTTGCCCCCTCTGCACCCAGTGTCTGGGGTTCAGAGAGGAGAGCAGAAAAACTTGGGACCTTCCATGTATCAATACAACATTGCTGTGGGCAAAGCCAGTGGGGCCTGCAGTAACCTCAGAGCCTCTGTGGACAGGAAGCCAGTTATAGCCGAGCTCAAGCCTCCGTCCGCCCCACACTGGCCCTCAGTCTGGTAGATACCTCTTTGGGGCCGACCCTGACCCAGGTCTCATCTTTGATCAGAGCAGACTTGAAGGGTATAAGAGGAAACAGTGGGTTCTGGGGAAGCCAGAGCTGGACCAAGGCCAGGCAGGTGAACTGAAGGGGGCAGTGTTGGACACAGGGCACAGGCAGTAGTGTAGTGGTGAGGTATCCCCAGGCAGTTTGAGTATCTTTCTTTGCAACTTTGTCTTTTAAATGCTACTTTAAACTGGCTCAAATGTTGATAAGAGGGTGGTGAATCTATAGCAGATCATGGGCCCCTGAAGACAGAGCTGGTGTGAGCCTGTGCCCAAGACCTGCTCCCCATTGTTGCATGTCGTCTCCTAAGAGCCTTGTGCCCATGTCTGTACCGTGTGCTCAGCTCCCACGTGTCCTGGGAGAGTGGTGTTCTCTCCAGGGCCCATCAAGCAACCTTTTTTCCTGGGAGTGTGCGTGGCCTCGCTGGTGCCCGTGATTCCAGTGATTACCTCACTCATGATTCCAGAATCTTGTCTCACCTTCTGTCCATCCTTGGAGGGTGGGGATGCATCCTGGACTCTGTGAAGTACCACGGTACTCTTATTGAACAGGGAAAGGCCAGGAGTCAAGCACTGGGCAGAGTAGCCGGACAGGAAGGTCTTTCTGTGGCATCTTGTGAGTCCCTGATGCCTTCAGCAGGGCTTCTTCTGAAGGTGTCACCTTGCCACCCCGCAGCCTTGGCAACACGAGGAACCAGCCCAATGAGGTCTGGGGGCCTCTGCTGTGCTGTGCTGCCCCTCGAAGGGAAGGTGCTCCGACTCGGCCCCCGTGGGCAGTGCTGTGTGCCCTGGGCTAGTGGGGTGAGGTGTGCTTCCCAATGTGAATGGTGCTCTCCCTCCCACAGGAAGGTGCCCGCCTGGGTCCAGGCCCTTCCTGTACCCTATGGCCTCACTCTGGGGCCATGCTGTCCTATCTTCTGGCAGGGGACAGAGTGTGTTTCTGGAAGAGCAAGCTCACAGAAAGGAAGGGCCTGGCGTGTCTTTGAGTGGGCCCCAGCCTAGACTCCAAGAGCAGCAAGTTGCCGTCCACAGCCTGGTGGTCAGCTGACAGCAGTCCTTTGTGGCAAATGAGGCTTGGGCCTGTGGGGACATTGGCTCTCTTGGAGTTGTCATCAGGGAAGCTGTCTTAGGACCCTGTGCATTTGCCCTTATGGCCTGTGCTGTGCAAACAGATTTGTGTGCTTCCTTTCATTCTGGCAATTAATAGAAGGGAGATCTCAATTTTAAAATCATGAACTCCGATATTATATTGGAAATGTGATACTGTTTAATGTGCAGGACTTCACAAAATAAGTTGTGCTCTGAGGGCTTCCGTGCAAATTTGTTGCTGGGGACAGGCTTTGGCTGGAGCCCCTGCAGCCCTGCTTGGGCTCGTTGCTCCCATGCCTTCTGCCAGGCCCTTCACTATGTTCCGGCACATTTTGGGGGAGGGAATTAGTTTAAGACTGATTTCTCTTTCTTTTATTGCCATCACTTAGGGATAATTTAAATGTAATTACCTTGATAGAAGCATAATGCAATTCTAAATAATTATAGCCCACTGCATCTAAAACTAACAAAACTTTCTCTGTTGATTTATGGGTGCTTTTGGCTTGGCATGAATTTCAGATGACGCCTCTGGGAGCAACACTCCAGATAATGTGAGGCCATTTTTAAAAAGCAGATTTGTGTAGTCGATCGGGCTGAATCATTTTTTTCCTCTTGCCCGTAGTGAGAAATTGGTTGTTACCATAGATCATAGGCCCTGCCGCCAGCTCTGGTGAGAGATGAATTAATCCCACTAATGCTCCAAGCAGGCCTTTCACGGCAGGGCTGCAGGGCGATAACCTCCCCCAGCCCCTCTTTCTCCTCTGCTGCGATTTATGCGGTCTTTTAGTAGATGAAACCGCCTGTACTCGCAATCTGTCTGCAGGCTCAAGGAGCCCTGTTAACAGGGACTTAAGCAGAGACCACACGTGGTGAGTGAGAGGTGTGGGCATGGCTTGGACTTCACCTCAACTTCAGTGGCTCCTCCAAGAGCAAGGGTGCCTCCTCCCCAGGACTGTGAAGCTGCTGCCACCCCTGTCTAGTCCTGGGAGTCCACAGCTGAAGGGTTCAGAAGGTGCTCAGTGACCAGAAAGTTCTAGAACATGACCAGGAGGGCAGAGAGCCATCAGACATTTGAGGGGCCTCCACTCCACCCATAAATGTGGTTTCATTTGCAGCAGCCCAGGCAATAACATCTACGTCTGGGGACTTCCAGGAGCCCCTGAGGTCCTGAGCATGTGGGCCTGTAGCAGGACCCAGGATTCTTATCCCTGTGCTTTCCACCATACACCCTGAGCACAGCCAAATCTATGCATGAGAATGTCTGTGTGTACATCTGTGCATATGGCTGCATGTGTTCGTGTGTGGGCCTGTGTGTGTGTGCATGTGTATTTGGGGGGAGTACCTGGGGATGTCACTCTGAGGATCTCTGTCAGAAAGGTTCCTGCACCATTGATGACTGGGGGAATCAGTGCCTTTGGGCCACCCCTCCCCACCTTGACCCTGAGTGCTCAGGCTGGGCCAGAAGCAGGAAGGGGAAAGGAACTTTGGCCCAGGAAGTAGGGAAGTGGATCCCAGCTCTGATCCTTTCTCAACAGGCTGGTGGTCTTGGACAGGTGGGGCCCCACTTTCCTCTCTATTGACCACCTTCTGGTGGCAGAAGGGTCCATGAGACACTGAGGGTGAGGCTGTCTTTCTCATGGTCTCTGAAAGGACTGGTGCTGTATCCCAGCCCAGACAGAAGAACATGTGGGAAAATCTCAGGGTCACAGGTTGTAAGTGTCAGTGTTATGCATTGTGCCATTTTTCATGTTATAGACTCTTTCAGAAAAGCAATTTGAACCAATTGTGATTATAGTTCCTCAAAAGGAACACATTTTCTGCAAATATCTCATCAAAACATTTGACTATAACAAAATTATGCTTAAATTTATCTGTAAATAAGTTAAAAATGTCTTCAGAACTCTTAAGACATTACCAATTTATACTATAGCAAATTATACTATACAATATTACCAACTTATGCTATACAAAAATAACATTGTGTCTTCTATTGTATGTATTCAGTCTACTAATATAATTACTGCAAATAATGCCCCATTGTTTTGGAAAGTGAAATATTTAAATAGGACACACATGTACATGTACACTCAGGACATACATGCATACGTACCTTCACTTACATGAAGCAGAAAACTGAGGGGAGCAATAATTAGTTAATTTTTGGTCCAAACATTTGTAAGTGTGTCCCACGTGTAATGGCAATAAGCTGTTAGCTGCTGTGGTGAGTTCCAGAGGGCAGCAGGTGTATTCAGTGTGGGGCTCAGTGCACCTGCCAGCACCTGCAGGGGTGATTGCTGGCCCCCTGCAGCTCATCTGGTTCCACTGCTTCCAGGGAGGAACCCTCCTGTGGACTGGTAGCCACTTGCCTCTGGCACACCCTGCCCCAGGGCTGCCCCAGCTCAGTGTGCTCTTGCAACCTGTGTGTCCTTGGGCTCTGCCCTGTGGGGAGAAATGAAGGCCCCTGCCTTGTGAAACCATGTGCTGGCCAGAGGTGTGCGTGTACACTCAGGACATACATGCATACATACCTTCACTTACACGAAGCAGAAAACTGAGGGGAGCAATAATTAGTTAATTTTTGTTCCAAACATTTGTAAGTGTGTCCCACGTGTAATGGCAGTAAGCTGTTGGCTGCTGTGGGTGAGTAAGTGCATCCTAGAGGTGCTGGGTGTGTGACAGGGTGTGCGTTCACACAGTGTGGTGTTCGAGCTTGGAGAAGGCAGTCAGATGATGGGCCACTGGAAAAGTCCAGGAAGATGTGATGGTCACTCTGGAGGTGCCTGTGCTGAGGGAAGAGAAAGCAGGGGGCCTAGAAGCCACCAGAGCCCCTCCTCTGATGACTCATTTAGAGGGAACCGTGGTGGTGACAGGATCAAGACCAGCTCTCAAAGCAACTGAGTTGCCTAGGCAGGTCCTGCATGGTGAGCCTGTGGGGCCCGTCCTTCATTCCCTGATTCTGCAGTTAGAGGCCACCTAGCCACAGCCAGGTGACCAGGCGGAGAGGAGGCGATGAGGGTAAGAGAGGAAGGGAAGCCTCAGCTGTGCCCTGGTGAGGTGGGTGACAGCCCTCCCCATCTCACAGCATTCCCAGGGGCGTGGGCTCTGTCCTCTCCTCTTGGTACCGAGGCCCCCCCATCTGGGCCCCATCCTCACAACTGCAGAGAAGCTGGGCCCTGGCCCAAGGGGCATTGGTGCTGACCATGAGACATCGGGCAGGCTGTAGGTAAAGAGCTGTGGCTGTTGCTGGCAGCAGGCTTCCCAGGAAAGCATGGAATGGATTCAGACATGAACAGGCTGGAGGAAGCCGACAGTCTGTCTGGGGCACAGGGTGTATGAGGAGAGGGTCCACCAGGCTTGCCCTCCTGGCTTGGTGCCTGACTGCGGAGTGGCCTCTGCAGCACCAGCTCTCCTCCCAGCTCAGATCCATCTGTTTTACCAACGCTCCTGTGGGCACATGGCCTTCCTAGGAAGCCACCTGCTGATTCTGAAGGCCTGGTCTGTAATGACAGCAAGTGTCTGACCTGGGACAGGTAAGCCCTACATTCCTTTCAGTGCCACTCTGTTCAGGTAACACCTTACCAGTGTCCAGGAGCTTTTGTACAGCCTTTGTCATCCTGCAGGTAGTATGACCTGAGCCCAGCAGGCTGCAGGGACAGAGCCAGCACACCTGGACAGGCAGAGCAGAAGGGGTGGGAGCAGCATGGGCGACCCTTCTGTACCTTCTGCTTGATTCTTCTGTATACCTAGAACTGCTCTGTAAAATAAAATCTGTGATTGATTTAAAAAAAAAAAAAAAAGTCTCCTTCCTAGGCCTGGAATGTCAGAAGTGAGAGACACAAGACTAGTCCTGGAAAGAGACAGGCCAGAGCCGTCTGTGGGCCCTGTGGGCACTTGGTAGGCACCTTGGTGTCACCAGGGAGTGGGGCCTCCCAGGATCCATCTGGTGCTCCTGTGGCACAGCCAGGGTATTACAAGGTGAAGTGGACAGGGCACCGCCTGTTCAGGAGATGGCAGAAAAAGCAGGTGTGTGGGCTGCAAACCCGGGGGGTGAGGTGAATTAGGAGAAAATGAAGGAAATGGGGTTGAATGAGCTGACAGAGACCTGATAATGAGTATGTTTAGAGTGCTCAGAGAGACACATGATAAAGTTTATTAATTAAGATGGTATTCACTCACAGAGAAATAGGATCAAGGGACCTGAAAACCAGTCTATAGAAACATAGTCATTAGAAGGGACATAATAGATTATAAATCAGAGGTGAACAGAGAGACTTAGTGAATTGGAAAATGTTATTAAGGAGTTTATTTACAGCATAGTCAAGAGATAGGATTTTTGCTTAGGTTCATGTTTTTACTTCCTTTTCCATACTTTTTGAATCGTATGTGATGGTGGGACTCATTGTGACATGTTTGTACTTGCACACACTGTAAAGATGTGACTTGCCAATATCATTCCCAGTGTGTTGACAGCTACACAGTTCACAAGGGTGAACTATGAAACCGCCTAGGTGTCCATCAGCAAATGAATGGATAAGAACTGTGGTGCACACATGCACGGTGGACGTCTCAGTTGGTTTTCATCACTGCGACCAAAAGAACTGACAAGAACAGTGTGGAGGATGAAAAGTTCATTTTGGCTCACAGGTTCCAAGGTTCTAGTCCATGGTCAGCTGACACCTACCTTTGGACCCAGGATGAGGCAGAGCATCATGGTAGAAAGGTATATCGGAGGAAAGAGCTCAGAACACGGCCACCCAGAGGCTGAGAGGAACTCCACTCACCAGGGACAGAATGAAAACCCCAGTGACTCAGCTTCTCCACCTGTGTGCCCACAGGTTTTTTATTTTTTATTTTTTGGCACCAGGGACTAAACTCAGGGGTACTTAACCACTGAGCCACATCCCATCCCTTTTATTTTGAGACAGGGTCTCCCTAAGTTCCAGAGGCTGGTTTTGAACTTGTGATCCTCCTTCCTCAATCTCTTGAGCCTCTGGGATTTCAGGTGGGCACCTGGATGTTTTTTATTCTTATAGAAAGGAGCAGTGAAAAGACATGATAGCCCCACCAAGTAGCTCAACAATTCATCTAAAAGAAATTCCAGAGAGAAACAATGGGGAGCAGTGTTGGGAAATGTAAGGGGAAACTTCCCAAATAAAGAATTGAGTTTTCCAGCTTAGTGTCTTCAGGATTCAGAGCAGGGCATTTAAGAATTGGTCTATACCCAGGTACTTGAGAACATTGATGACAAAAAAAAAAAAAAATTTAAACTGACGGGAAGAAGACATGCCACGAGGACTGACAGCTAGAGCTCCCCAAGTGTGGTTCTCTAGCAAGAGAGCAAGGGCATCAGAGCCCAGCAGAAGGTGGGCAACAGGCCAGCACCCAGAGTCCCCAGCACAGAAGGAGCTGGAGGCTGGGCAGAAGCATCCGAAGGGCTGGCAGGAGCACGTGAGTCAGGAAGAGGAGCCCCTAGTCCTGATGTCCCAATACCCAGAGCCCCATGTGGTAGTGGAGAGCAGGGAGGAGACTTGCAGAGGGTGGCTGATGAGGTTAAACACAGGAGGAGCAGGCACCTTAGAGTCTGTGTGGAGGTCAGCGTGACCTTGAAGGCATCAATTGAGCTGAGTACTGCAATTAGGATCTGAACTACCCTTGAAGATGGGATGCGAGTGGGAGGACTGACAGCCATGTGTTTGGACTTCTGTGGTCCAAGGGAGCGTGGCGAGTAAGGGAAGCAGAAGAATTGGGCCATGTTGAGAGATGTGAGGTCAAGGGCAGGGCTTTATTTTAACCACCAAAACTGTTCTATTAGATAAGGAAGTAAAGTGCCAAACACAATATTCCTTGGAGCTCATTTCTCAGGGCACTACTTTGAGGACTGAGGATCTGAGTGATCCGCAGTCCATTGGGGTACCCCAGGCCCAGAACCTTCTGTGGTGGACAGGCACTCTGTCTAGCCCCTGACTTGCCCTGCGCTACCCCTTCCTGCTGCTCTGGACCAACCTGAGGAGGGTGAGGAAAACCTGCAAGTGTCCTCTCAGTTTCTGGGAGAGAACATGTGTCAGAGGGATGCCTTAGGCTAGTGGCTTGGAAACAGCAGGGATTCATCTCAGGCTCTCCACCTGGGGTCCTATTTTAATAGTCAGCTTTTTTTGCTGCGGTGACTAAGGGACCTGACCAGCACAAATGTAGAGAAGAAAAGTTTTATTTGGGGGTTCACGGTTTCAGAGGTCTCCATCCATAGACAGCAGGCTCTATTCCTTGGGGCTCGAGGTAAGGCTGAACGTCACAGCAGAGTGTGTGGCAGAGAGAAGCAGCTCACATGGAGATCAGCAAGCAGAGAGTGAGACTTCATTCTCCAGATACAAAATATATACACCAGAGCCACGTTCCCAATGAACCACTTCGTCTAGCCACACCCCACCTGCCTCCAGTTACCACTCAGTCAGTCCCATCAGGGATTCGCCGATTAGATGAGGGCCATGACTCAATCATTTCTCCTCCAATTCTTGCATTGTCTCACATGTGAGCATTTGGGGACACCTCACATCCAAACCATAACAGGGCTCAAGACCCAGATGCTGGCAGATTTAGTGTCTGGTGAGGGCTCTGTCCTCTTGGAGCCAAATGTTGTCTCCCTGAGTGGCAAAAGGAAAGGAAGGGGCAAAAGGGCCCAGACTCCCCTTGGCAAGCCCTTCCGTAAGTATATTAGCATTGGGAAGGAAGGGCCCTGGTGACTGGCTCCTGAGAGGCCCCTCAGTACCAGTGCACTGGCAGTAGGATGTCAGCATGTCTTTGGGAACACATTCAGACAGCAGTTCTTCCTTGGGGCCACCCTGCTTGTGAATAAATGCCAGTCCCATGCTGTGCTGGGGTGGTACTTCTCATGCCTTCCCACGCCAGGCTCCTTGCTGTGGACGTCTCGGGTGGGCTGGCTCGCTGGCCCTCAGGACCCCGCGCTCTGGCGAGCATGCCTTGCAGAGTGCTTTCAGCGCCAAGAGCACAGCGCTCTTCTGTGCTGACTCACTGTCTGACCTTTGTTTTTCAGTGCAAATGGTCAAGAAAAGGCTTCATCCGGACGAGGTGGTGCATTGCTGACTGGTATGTTCCTGGGTGCAGGACCACCTGTCTCCTCTTCGTGACACTCAGAGTGCTCTGACCTCCTGCTGTGTTCCTGGTCTTGCCTGACCCCCCACAGGCACTCTGTGACCTTTTTAGTTTGTGGGTGATGCACACGGTGCAGAGTTGTTGCTCGTTTTCTGTACATTGGAACTTTGGATGCTTGGCACAAATGAAGACACAGCTAGGTCCTCAGGGAGCCTCCAGTGGGCCCTCTGGCTGCAACCTGTTGTGACCAGGACCTGTGCTAACCAGGACCTGAGCAAAGCTGGGTCTGAGTTGTCTATGACCACCTTCCTTAAGACAGACCTCCCATAGCTCCTGGCCTCCCTGCCCCATGGTGGTGGTGGAATCCCTCATGAGGTTTTACCCTCCCTCCAGGGATTTCTGAACCCTTGCTGCTATAGAACAGACCCACCTTCTGCTCCCAACTTCAGAGTCAGCCATTGCCTGGACTTTGGCTTCTGTTGCTCAACTGGGGTCTGACCAGGGTCCTGTGGGCTGTGGGACACTTTTCTGAGCTTGCCCATCGTAGTAGTAAAAGCCCATTCCTCCCCATGCACTTGGGCAGGGGGAAAGGGAGACAGAAGAACACAGGTGGGGCTCTAGTCCCTTGTGATCTAATGCAAGAGGAGGGTGGCCACCGTCCTGCTGCCCTTTGCCCTGGGTCTCAGGGACTAGCCCTGATCCAGTGTAGGAGGGACACCATGGGTGTGGACACCTGGGGTGATCATTGGGCTGGGGAAGGAGAGCACAGACCTGCAGGCTCTCCTGGATGGCTTCTGCTGCCAAGGGGACGAGGCCCAGTGTCAGTGTCCTACAGAGGAATCCATGTGGCAGTGAGCACTTGGAGTAGTGGTAGGACCTCCTGATGAAGGGCACATCCACACCAGCTGGGGATCCTTGGCATTCTCCAGGGTGTGGGAAAGGCTTCTCCAAAGCAGATTCCAGCCTTGCCACGTCCTTGTGTGTGGAGGGGTCCAGTGAGGCTGCTGAGGGTCTTCCTCAGGCTGTGTGCTCTGCCTGCCTGCCTGCCTGCCTGCCTGCCTGCCTGCCTTTGTGCACCTGGCCCCTGTCTCCCACTGTGGGGTCCCTGATGGTGATGCAGTGGGCTGGCCTCAGCAGCTTGGGCTGCTGGGACTGAA
This sequence comes from Ictidomys tridecemlineatus, assembly GCF_052094955.1. Classification (NCBI taxonomy): domain Eukaryota; kingdom Metazoa; phylum Chordata; class Mammalia; order Rodentia; family Sciuridae; genus Ictidomys; species Ictidomys tridecemlineatus. The sequence goes on along the minus strand of NC_135477.1, from coordinate 781,848 downwards.
GACCGGAGGGGAGCTCCCTTCTCCTTGCTCAGCACACAGTTGTGGTAGGTTCTGAAATCCTGTACAGGTCCTTTCCTTAAAGACAGCCCTTGCTTGACCTGGCCAGGGTGCCTGCATTTGTAAGGGTTATTGGAGACTTAACGAGAGGTCTCGCACCCCCTGGCCTCAGGTGCTACTGCTACAGGTGTGGCTGAGGACAGGTGGGTGGGTGGACCAGTGGCTCCCCCACGGAGAAGGCAGGTGCTGACGCACGCTCTCCAGGGCACGGGGGGGGGGGGGGCCTGCTTAGGGCAGCCAAGGATGCTGGCTGACGATCGCCTGGTCCTTTTCTCTCTTCACCACAGTGCCTTCGACTTGGTAAACATCCACCTTTTCCATGATGCATCCAACTTAGTGGCCTGGGAGACAAGCCCTTCTGTGTACTCGGGCATCCGGCACAAGGCCCTGGGCTACGTGCTTGACAGGTAGGTGCTGCTGTGCCCTGTCCACTTCAGAACGTGGCCTTGTGGTTCATTTTTTCCTGTTTGGCAGTGGCCCTTGGAATGCCAACCATCGAGGCTCTGAGAGCCCTAACCTCATGCCCTGGCTTGAGCAGGCCCTCACCATAACATCCCTTCCCTTCCACATTTGTGGGAAAGAGAAGAAAACAGCACCGTGAAGACAGTGGCAGGACATAAGTTCTGACAGTGATGTCACTCCACATCACAGCAGCTGAATCTGGCTCTGGGCTCAAAAACAGATGCTTCCTGGGTTGCACTGGCAGGGCAGCGTCTTCCCACAGCTTTGGCCCTGTCTGGTGACTCCCAGGTGCTGCACTCAGGGTCTGGACAGCGTAGAGCCACACCCAGGTGCGTAGGGTCAGTTTGGGGGTCTTTCTGCACAGCCCTGCACAGTGCAGCTCCACCTGCTATGCCCTTCTGCCATCCAGCTGGCCAGGCCTCGCTTCCTGGGAAGGGCTGTGGGCCTCGGTGACCATCAAGATAGGGGCTGCCCTCCTTCTGCCTGGGCTCCCAGCTGCCCTGGCTCCTCCTACCTGGGTGCTCCAGGTCCTCCGTCCTCTGTAACGTCCCAGGTGACCTTCAGTAGGGTCGAAGCTGATGTGCAGATGGGCCTTTTGCTAAAGTTTAGCTTAGGCAGCCAAGTCTGGGTGTACTCTCTGCTCACTCTTTGTGGTCCTCACATTGGAACCCTCTTCTCCCAGCTTCTTCCCATGGCCAGTGTCAACTGGAGCTTACAACAAAAACATCCCATAGGCTTAAGACAGGCATTTGCCCTGAGGGGTCTCTGATTTCACCAGAGCCCACAGTTCCCAAGGGACCTCCCTGACCCCCAGCCCCGTCATGAGGAGCACGCATTGTGCCTGAGTGAGGATGGGGGCCTCATGTGCTCTGAATCATCCTCTCCCCCATCAGACTTTGGCCTTTCCATTGCCAGGGCCTGGCCTCCCTTCTTCCTGCACCTGCTCACCCCCGTTTTTTTTTGAAATGCCATCATAGGGCACTTTTTATCCATACTCCTGGAAAAACGTGAGGTCTGTGAGCATGGCATCAAGCTCAGCAGAAAGGACATGCTGTTCCCAGGCCACCACCCATGCCTGGCGTGGTCGTACAGCTAGCTGTCCATGGCCTGTGGACAGAAGCCCTGGCCATGGTGTGCCAAAGGCTGGTGTCGGGAGGCAGAGCCAGGACAAGGCGTCGGGTGCTCCGAGCCTCTGGGAGGCTTCTCAGGAGGTCTCCACTGAGGGAAGAAGAGTGCACCTGGAGAGGCCTGCCCCCGTGTCCTTCATGTGTGCACCCAGCACTGTCTGGTCCCTGAGGGCAGAGCCGAGATAGCCCACGAGAGGAGACCCTGAGTCTGGGCATATTCCTCCCCAGCAAGCAGGACCTGTGGCCTGAGGGGTGTCCTGAGGAGTCCCTGGGGTCAGGTGGGATCACAAAGGGAGGCCCCTGCACAGGCATCTGGGTGCAGGCTTGCCGCCTCACTGCCCATCCTGAGAATCGTGTGTACAAGTGCATCCATGTGTATACACCTGCCGTATGTCAGCCCTGTGTGTCCTGAGGGGAGTGGGGAGACTAGAGCCACCTGCTTGGCCTTTAACCTGGCATGTGGCCACCACTTGCCTAAGGGACATGCCTCCTGCCTGGGAGAAGCAGCCCAGAGCCCTACAGAATGTCCCCTTTCCTTGTCTGATCACTTCCAACCCAGTCCTCAGCATGAGGGCTCCAGGGGCTCCTGGTGTCTTCCAGGCCCTTGCAGAAGAACAATGGGTGTAGGATGTGTGTCTGGATGCTTCTGCTAACACTGCCTGGCACATAGCCATGCCCTAGCCGGGGCTGGGCCCTGAGCATGGAGGCAGGCCTCAGCTGAAGGCTGGGCCCTTGCTCTCCTGTTGTGAGGTGTGGCACTGGCAGGCCATGGGGCTCAGGTGCTTTGTCCTGTAGCCACATCCTTGTCCAGATCCCTCTCTCTTGTGTGTCTCCTGCACTTCACACACCTGCCCTGGAGTACCTTCTGCTGTGGTCCTGCATGGCCACCGCTGGGCAGGGGCCCTCTGAAAGCTGCTGCCCACTTGCTCCTGGAGTGAAAAACTGGCCACAGCTGCCCTGAGCAAAGCCAGACCTCGGAGGACGGCACCAGACTGGTGTACTTCAGGGAGATCATCACAGTCAGTTTAGGCCTGAGGCTGCCTCAGTTCCAGGCGGGTGGCCCAGACTGCTTCCCGCTGGCAGCTCCTCAGTGGCCAAGGACTGGCTGTGCCCTGTGCATTGTCTGCGGGGCCTCCCTCTCTGGACAGGGAGTGGGCAGCCTTCTGGGCGGAGCCATGGCCACCGCAGTCAGGTATGGCTTTCCTGCCTAATTACTTCTTTGCTTCGTGGCACCAAGTTTTTCATGAGCCTCCGAGGCAGCCTAGGAGCCAAGAAAGATCTGAGGGCCATTCAGTCTTGGTGACCATGGTCAGGTTGCCAGTATGGTGAGACATTAAAAAGTGTCATTGCCCCATGCTGCCATGCATGTATGGCCCCCAGAAAAGCGATCTTGGGGGTTTGGGCCACTTTTCTGCATCTTTGCATTCCCACGAATGGCTTCTGTGGCGAACTCAGCCAGCCGCAGATCCGGACCTCCGCGGTGCAGGGTTGGGCCACCGGGCACAAAGGGGTGCTCTGTAGGAGCAGTGAATAATGGGTCGCCCTTTCATCAGGGCTGCTAACCTTTTGGCAGCCACCAGCAGACTGCATTCTGCTGTGCTGATTGGGGAGGACAATGCCGCTCTGGCCCTTTGAATGGACATTGCCACCAACAGCGCCGCATTCACAGCAGCACTGGGAACTGCTGTGAGCATTGTCTACCGTCTCTGCTGAGCTGCAGGAAACAGCAAGAGTGCCGTGGGGAGGTTGCCTGCTCCTGGCCAGGTCTCCTTACACAGCGCTGGGTCCCTTTCTCCATCTAGCTGCAGGAGGCAGTGAGAGTGCCCCGAGGAGGCTGCCTGCTGTCCGCCAGGTCCTTCTGTGTAGCTCCTGGGATTCCATCTCCAACTGAGCCACAGAAGCAGGAGGCAGTAGACTAGGAGCACAGTCAGCGGTGTGCTCCCATCTCAAGAATTAGGGCGGATGCTATATTAAAGCTGGCTTTTCTCTAAATCCAAGATCATTCCAAAATAAACAGGTTATTAAAGAAACAAAACAGAGACAGGTGCTCTGAATCCAAGTCTCCATCCAGCAGCCCCTGCAGTGAGTGGCATGGCCACACGTAGCAGTTCTGTCATGCGCAGGGTGCCACCTGGCAGGAGCACACAGGTGTCTGACGTGCCCAGGGCCAGGGAGGATCTGCCTCTCATTCCAGCTTGTGATTAGCCACTGCCTTTGGGTGGGATTGGTGTTTGAGGCTTCAGAAAATGCCATTCAAATGTCAATCAAAAATAGTCTATGGGTTTCTCAGGATTTCTTTTCTTTCTTTCTTTCATTTTTTTTTTTTTTTTTGAGGTGCTCTGGATGAACCTAGGACATTGTGTGTGCTATCACTGAGCCACATCCCTAGCCCAGGATATTCTATCAGAGATAATAATCTCTCTCTCTCTCTTTTTTTTTTTTTTGGTACAGTTTGTGATTTTTTTTTCTTGCCTCCCTTGTTTTGAAAGGTTAGGACAAAAGTGCCTGGTTAGTGAAGAGAGGCCCAGCATGTTCAGCTGGTCTGAGCGATGCTGTGGGAGTTCAAGTGCTGGAGGAGCCCTGGGGGTGGCTCCGAGCAGTGTCCACACTGGTCCTTGTTGCAGACTCATCCCTGTCCTGATGCAAGGTCAGCTCTGGGTGGGGGTTGGGGGGTCCTTGCATTTGCCTTCCTGAAATGCCAACCCCAGATGTGTCCTGAAGTATTCCTGAGTGCTGGGCCATGAAGCGAGAGCTTCTGCGAGTGACAGCACTCTTCTCTGTCCACCTTGAAACACAGCCTCCCTGGTCCGCAGACATCTCCACATTACAACTGTGAAATCCTGGCATAAAGCGCCCCTCTGTCCCCCATTATTTTCTCACAAACATAGTCCATTGTCATAGCACTGAAGTTAATTTGATCAACATTGGGACATTTAACTTTTATGTTCAGTCAAAAGAGTTGTTTCATGCTCATTTTGGGCATTCAAAGGAAATGATTGCCAGAAAAATAATGTTCCTCTGAACAATTCGGAGCAATTAGTTTCCCAGGGAGAGGCGATGTGACGCGGGCGGCCACACAGCTCCCTTTGTCGCGGTGTGGATGGTCATCAGTCAGCTGTCAGCCTGCTCAAAGACCCCGCCAACCAAACGCTTCTCTGTGGGCCGTTCCCAGAGCTCGCCTCGCTCCAGAGAGCAGAAGGGAAGCCCTGCGCCTCCAGGCAGGGCCACTCCTGGCTGAGGGTTCCGACCATTCAGGTGCTCTGCCTGGTGGCCAGTGTGGTTCCGTGCCACCCAGTCAGGCTTGCTTAAGACCCACTGGCTCCAGGACATCTGCTGTCCCTCTGGGACTTGCCCCACCCAGCACGGAGCCCTGTAGCACCCCAAGTGCCCCTCCATATTCTTGGCTACTTCCTATACAAGGCTCAGGATTGTTCTAGTATTTCCATAGCATCCTCCAGGAACAGGCCTGGTGAGGCCATGTCGAGCCCAGCTGCAGTCCTGGGCCTCATGCCTCGGATGGCTGATGAAGTCTGTAATTTGTCCTTGACCCTACTGGTTCAGGCCTCCAGAAAAGCAGTGAGGGCCCTCGTGCCAGGAGCCGCCTCTTCCCTCCGCACAGTGGCCTGAGGTTCTGCACTTTGCTTGTTTGTGAAGAATGGGCGTGTGGATGCCTCTGGTGCCCCTGCACCCTTTGCCCTCTGCCTGCCTTGCTCTGTGCACCCCCTGGCTCAGGCCTGTCACTGCATGTTTCTGTGCAAGACAGGAGCACACATGTCCGCCTCTGTGTACTGGGTGGAGGCAGGCATGCACCTGTCATCACATGTGTGTGGTTCGTGTTTTTGCACACGGGGTGTCTATAAGTGATGCTTTAGTTCCTTCTGAATGACATCCTGATCATCAACCATGGTGAGCATTTCTGGTTTCACGCCCATTGCTTCTTCACATCTCTCTGCTCTCCTTGAGACCCCTTGGGGGGAGGTTTCTCAGTATTTTGCCAAAAATCACTCTCCACCCATCCACTCTGAGCCCGAGTGGAAGGCCAGGCAGTTTCCAGTTCCTGGGTGCCAGTGAGGCTGCTCATCCCTGTCTGAGCTTGTGGGTTTAGACTGTTCCACTGCCCAGGGTCTTAGCTGTGGATTCTCTGCCAATCACCTGGAAAATGAAGCACTGAGGAGCCTGAGCCCCTTCTGTGCCCGCCCCTTGCCTGTTCTGTGGCTCACTTGGTGTCCAAGCAGTTAGATGGGCTATTGTCCCTGCCTTTGTGATAGGCTGTCCTTGCCTCTGCCTCCACCTTGACAGGCAGACCATCAGAGCTGTGGTCTGCGGTGCCCAGGGAACCCCAAGGCTGCAGGCCCTGCCAGGGCAGAGCCATGTCCAGGACACGCCTCCAGTGAGGGCTGAGTGGAGGCAAGGCGTGGAGTTTCAAATAGGCATTGTGTTCATTCCGTTGGAATGAGTTTATTTAGAATGGCTCGGACACGTCTGTGCCAGGCAGCCAGTCAGATGAGGGAAGATCAGGAGAGCTTCCCAGTGATTACATTACTCTATAGGTTTGGGGTAGTTTTGGTAATTTATGGTGTGAGTGTTTTTGCAGTTTCAAATTGACTAGCAAACTTGGTTTCTCCCACAGGTGAGAAACTGTAGTCAACTCCTAATCGAACGCAGGCAACACATTTAGAAGCACAGTGCCAAAGACTACCGCGTCTCCTGATTCAAAATAAGAAAGGAAAGAGCAGTCCCCGTCCCCGGTGTGTTAGGAGCACTGGGCACATCGTAGCCAGGCAGGCGCATCTGCCTTCCAGCCCACTGCAGCTCTGGGGGTGAAAGGGCTGGATATGTGAAAGCTTGCTTCTGGGCCTCAGCAGGACTCTGCAACCCACTTTGACCTGGAGACCCACCAGGGGTATCTGAGGCACCGGGCAGCCCCACTCAGGGCTCCCTTTTCCATAGTAGGGGAGTTGCCACCGCTGGAGATGTGATTCCTGTCTTCTGGGACTCTCCCAGAAGCCTCGAGTCCGCCATGTCACAGGATGCAGTGTCCTCCAGACACAGGTGGACAAGGCTCTGACCGAGCAGAGAGCTGGCACCTCCCCCAGTGAGGCTGTCACATCCTGGAATCAGCTGTCAAAGCAGGAGATACTATTTCCAGGCCTAAGAAATTGATTTTTATGGCTCTTCTTTGTGATTCTCTTTCTGAATCAGGCTCATGATATTGATGTGGATCTACTTTTTAATCATAATAGCTACTGACAAGGTAATTAATTTTAAAACAACTCTTTCTTCTTCCTGGTCCAAATGGCACTATATTGAAATTAACAGTGAGTGCGCGAGGCCGGGGCCTGGCACTCAGGCGATTGCGCGGCCAGTGACAGCCTCTTCATCTTGCTGCTGCTGCCTGACCTGCAGAGATGGGTGTTGCTGTTAATTGGCTCAGGCTATTATATCAGAGAGAGCAGGGCAGGGAAGCATGATCAAGTTTACGTTTTTAATGATAGTCTTACAGGAATCCAGACGTGCCCATGAGATTGCCTGGCTGAGTCCCTGGGAACCCATGGGAGCATCCTGGCTGGACCCGTCAGCACCATCTCAGTGAGCAGGAAGGACCCAGGAGGCAGCATGTAACTGTTTCCCAGCTCTTGACTTTCTAAAGTTCATTCATTCTGGAGCTAAATCTGGAGTTTACTAATTGTTTGTTTGTTTGTTTGTTTTTAAGAATTTAGCTCCAAATGTATTCTGCTGCTTAGCCCAGCAGACATTTGCTTCTGCAGTGAGCATCTGCTGAGATCATCTCTGCACGTGCCCTTGTAGGCCTCTGCCTCCTGCCATCAGAGCTCAGCATGGTCCACTGAGCTCAGAGCTTGTATCAGCTAGCTGGGAGGCCCAGCTCCACAGCTCCAGAGTGTGCACATGAGTGCCCACGCACGTGCAGAAATCGCTTTGGTGACCTGTGACCTGGCTCTCCCTGCAGCCTGACTGGGCCAGCTCCAACTTGCCTGGCTCCCCTTTGGCCTGTGGGCCTGCAGCCTAGTGCGGAGGCTTACTTGACCTCCTGAGGTAACTGTAGCAGCTTCACTGAACACTCACTGATTGCAGAGCTTTGTACAAGAGAAGGAAATCCCTTAGAGTGAAGATCTGTTCAGTGAGGAAGCTGAACACGATGGCAGGGTCACCTTCCTCCCTGCTTTGCCTGTAGACCCTTTGAGAGCTCCCGTGAACAGGGAGGGTATGCGTATCTGAGGTGTGCACAGGCCACGCAGCACCCCGCTGTTGGAGAGCCCTCGTCTCTGCAGTCATGCATGAAGTTGGAGTCATACTTTGCATTCCCAGTATCAAGTGAGCAAAGTGTGAAGAGAAAAACAGTAGCCAACTCTTGTGTATTAGTCCAGGGGTGTTGGCTTCATGCTTCACGCTTGCCACTGGGCGTCTGAAGGATGAGCACTCCTGCTCTGGGATGGACACCAGCAAGCCACACCAGAGGCAGCACAGGTGTGTGGATGTGCAGAGCTGCTGCTTTAGGGGCGCCGCCTCCTCCAGTCCCCCGGTGCCACAGGAGGCTTCCTTCCTCAGCTCTCTCTAAAACAGAGGGGCCTGGAGCAAGAGAAGGGAAGAGGCCCAGCTGGAGGAAGGCCGTCTTCCAGGCCAGCAGGCCTCGGCCCTGAGCCACACTCCCAGTGTGTTTTTCTTCCTGCCTGTGTTCCTTTGCCACATCTCACATACAGCGTGCCCTCTCACAGCAGGACACTGCTCAGCAGAGGTCACTGCCGCCTGCCCGAGTGCCTTGCCATAGGTTACCAGCCCTGGGCTTGTCACCTGCAGCCCCTGTGCCAAGCCACACAGGAGCCATGGTGGAGAGAGGTGAGGAGTATTGGAAAGAGAGGACCAGGTGTGTCCCTTTCTGGCACCAGCCTGTGGAATGCTCTGGGGGCGTGTGACCCTGTGGGTCCTTGCCAGGGCAGCTCTCTGGCAGCCTCAGGCTGGAGGGATACTCGGGCAAGTCTAAAAGTGAAAACAAGATGTTAGAAACTGACAGAGGACAATATCTCTGAGACAGAGGGTACAGGGTGGGTGGGGAGCAGGTCAGTCAAAAGCTGGCAGCCCTGTGAGCACCAAGGGGGCCGAGCCTCCTGGTTCTAACAGACAAGGGTATGTCGGCAGGGTCTCTCTCCTCCCCAGGACTCCTGGTGAGACGCTCTGACCCAGGGAAGTGCCGTGTCCTCAGGTAGCTGTTCTTCCCCACAACAGAAGTCAGCCTCGGATGCTGGGAGCAGGCGATATAACCCAGAGTGGCTCCTCTGCTGCCTTGGTCCAGGGGTGGGTGGGCAGCAGCATCGACAGAACCAGGGTCTCTGGAGTCTGTCTCCCCTTAGCACATTAGCTCTTCCTTCTTCCTGGTAGGCGTCAGTGTGCAGGACTGCAGCCTGGTCTCTCTGCTAGGACCCTGGAAGACGTGGCCCAGGTGTCCTGGTAGGCTCTGACCTTGGGAGAGCGACATGGGTTCTCTGAAGCCTAGGTTTTCCCTTTTAAAGATGTTTATCAGCAGAACAGTGTTTATTCCAAAGGTGCTTCATAAACATTTCTACCTGGAGACCCAGTCACTTTAGGTGGTCCTGTTCCCCTTACCAGCAGTGGGGAGGAGGCTGAGCTTCCGCCGAGCCCTGAGCCACTGTGACACAGTCTCTTCCTGAGCAGCTTGCTCCATGGCTGAATTCTTCCTGAGCAGCTTGCTCCAAGGCTGAATTCTTTTAAAAAGTAAATGAAATTACTGGCTACTTCTGTTTTTTATAATAGCCTGTTAAAATCTGGCTTCTCTTTAATTAATATTTAAATTGAAAGCAATTCCAATTAAAAAGGAAAATAAGGCTGTGGAATTGAGCGAGAAGATTTAACAATTAATACGCAAGGAAAATATGAAAAGTGCTCAGATTGTCTTTTAAGAGAATCATCAAGCTGGGCTTGGTGGCACATGCCTATGATCTCAGTGACTGGAGGCTGAAGCAGGAGAATCACAAGTTCAGAGCGAGCCGCAACAACTGAGCGGGGCCATATCTCGAAAAAAATAAAATAAAAAGGAGAGGGATGTGGCTCTGGGTTAAATCCCCAGTACCAAAAAAGAAAAAGAATTGTCAATAAGAAGGGCTTCCCGGGCTGGGGTTGTAGCTCAGCGGTAGAGTGCTTGCCTAGCATGTTGGAGGCACTGGGTCTGATCCACCACATAATAAATAAGTAAAGAAAGGTATTGTGTCCACCTTAAAAAAAAGAAGGGCTTCTCTATATAAATTCACATGGATTGTTAGGGATAGATAAGAAAACAGTAGGTCATCTGTGCTGTCCTGGGGTTGTTTTGGGTAGCACCAGCTCCTGAAGCCCCTGCTCAGTCCTGTGGCTCCTGATTGATCCGTGCTCATCTTAGTGCCCCACCACAAAGGCAGAATTGGCGGGGCTTCTCTGCCTGGCTGGGACCAGGGCAGGCGAGGACAGCTGGAAAACATGGATGTACTTGCTCCTGTGGAAGGTAAACCTTCCACCTGGCTGAGGTTGCCCAGGCAGGATGGCAGCAGCAGCAGGCTGGTGAGAAGCATCCCACATCTACCACAGACATCTGGGACCACTGCCCAGAGTTGATGGGGCCGCCCTGGGATTCAGAAAGAAAGGGGCAGGGGACTGCAGGGGAACTAGCCCTGACCTCTTTAAAACCAGGGGAAATGCAAGTCCCAGAAAGAGGGCTGTTGGGTGTCTGTGCTCTCTGTCACCGAGGCCATCAGGTTGAGAGAAGGCAATCCCTCTCAGGAGTCCGTGAGCAAGGGTCCAGGCCTGAGATGGACTGCACAGTGCCCCTCCCTCCCTCATCAAGGCATTGAGCAAATAGCAGGGCAGAGGCTGGGTGCAGTGGCCACCCCCATTACCTCTTAGCAACCTTGTTCTTCCAACCTGTTGAGTGGACTCCCTTCAGCAGCTTGCCACAGACCCCGACGTGACATCACACCTACAAAAGCTGGAAGTCAGGAGAAGGGCTTTTCACTTCTCTCGATTTCTCTCACCAACACATCTACTTGGAAACTGCCCAGGCCATAATAATCAGCTACTGCCCTCCCTGTGCCATGGACCCACAGTGCCCCTCACACTCCGACCCCAGCTCCAGGTGTGCATAGTGCCAGAGCAGCGTCCCAGAACCTCCCCCCAGCCGGTGTTGGCACTTACCAGCACAGCAGCAACACATATCCCTGCTGAGCCAGGACCCGTGGTGTGTGGCGGGCTGCACGCGAAGCCCGGAGTTGATCTGAGTGAGGAACTCCCGCTCCTGCCTGGTTGTGAGTTCCCTGTCATTGCAGAGGCGTAGTGAAGCCAGAGGTGGCCTGGTGCCTGGGCCCTGGGAGACCGCTCTGCCATGACACTCTGTTCTGTCCCAGCGTCCTGCTAGCAGACCCCTGCTGCACACGGGCTATTTTGCTTTCATATCAGATGTAACTGAGTGTTTACTTTCCTCAAAAGTATGAGTATTGATCGTGTGACTGTGTTGTCAGGACAGTGGGAGGCTCGGGCGACGTCTGGAAGGGATACCACTTCACATCCTTGTGTTTTTCAGTGGGAAATGTTCATGAAATAGGTTGTGGTTGGCTTAGAAAACACAGGAATCCTCAGCAGGGCGACACCCAGCTGGTAGATCACATCTCTGTGTGCCTTGGAGGCCTTCGGTGGAAAGACCTGTGAATGTTCCTACACAGGAGGAGCGGCTCAGTGGATGGGCGGCGTGGCTCTGCTCAGCCTGCTGCGTGTCTGCTGACAACCCACGTCACCTTGCTTCTCCCAGATGGCTGTTTTCTTGGGCTTGTGTCATTGGTTGCCTTTCCTTTCCCCATGAGGTGGTTCTCTACTATGCCCTCTGGCCCAGCTGACTTGGGGGAGCTGAGTGCTGGCCTCTTGGCTGGGTTCTGGGACACAGAAGAGTCCCTTGCTGAGGATTCCCTGAGGGAGGGAGATTTGGCCCATGTCTCCATCTGTGGTGACCTCTGTCTTCTTCTCTCCTCCCAGAATCATCGATCAGCGATTCGAGAAAGTTTCCTACTTTGTCTTTGGCGATTTCAACTTCCGCCTGGATTCCAAGTCCGTGGTAGAGGTGAGCACTGAGACTTCCCTCTTAGGCCTGGGTAGCATGCTTTTTTATTTAGCAGAGTGGAGCAAATGGCAGAGTGTTGTCTTGCAAGCGACCCCCCTGTCATTGCTTTGACTGGTTACACTGTCAAAGCAAAGCTTCTAATGAGCACTCTTCTACTGCCAGAAGATGGGTCTTTCCCCACTACATTTCATCTATTTTGTTGTTGTTGTTTTTTGGTTTTGGGGTTTTTTTGTACTGGGGATTGAACCCACAGGGGCTTAATCACTAAGCCACATCCCCCACACTTTTTATTTTTTATTTTGAGGCAGATTCTTGCTAAGTTCTCAGGGTCTTGCTGAGTTGCTGAGGCTGGCTTTGAACCTGTGATCCTCCTGCCTCAGCCTCCTGGCTGCTGGGATTATAAGCATGACTACTGTGCCTGGCTGGAAACCCATTTTGAATTTCATATTTACCTGTCTGTAGACTGGTTGTTCTATTTGACTTAATAAAGCATTGCTGTCTCTCAGTCTTTGGGAACTCAGAGGCCATGCTGGCTCCTGGGGTTCTCAGAAACCAGGCATTAGATCCCCGTTGACCATGAAACTGTCAGAGCATCGCCCAGAGATGAGCAGCAAGGCCCTCGAGGTCAGTGAGAACCCATGTGGCCATCATGTGTCACCAAGGGAAGCAGGTTCTGTGGCATGGGCATAGGGCTGTCCTTCTCCATGGTGAGGTCTGTGGCAGGTGGGTGCCAGTTTTGTATCCTCAGTTCTGGGATGGCAGGCTGAGGCCTCTATCTGCTCCCAACTGTTCTCTCTCAGTTCCTATATAGGAACTGTGCCACCTTCCCAGGCAGCAGCAAGAGAGGGGGCTGAAAGCAAAATGCCCACCGTCTCCACCCACACCACACTGTGGCATAGGCAGCAGGCCCGTTGCTTCCTGCTGAGCCCAGCCGGCCCTTTAGGAACAGGGTGTGGCCCAGCACAGACTGGGGCCACAGGAACAGCAGCGAATAGATGTGCACTGCCTTGAGCTATTATCATTATCTTCCAATTAGTAGTTTCCATTCCCAAAAAGTGTCACATCAACCTTCCATCCTTGGTGGAGACTCATTTCTTAAGGACAGCTGAGCAGGCTTGGGCCTGTCCTGTGGTCACTTTGGTTGATGGAGCTGAGTGATGTGCTGGTAAAACATTGTTGTTCTTGTGTAATTGAGCCGAGGGCACATCGCCAGGTGGGCCTCTGGGCACACCCGTGTGTGCATGTGTGTGCACACTAAGCTGCACAAGTGGTCTTCCTGGATGCTCAGTGGCTCCTGGCAGGGACGCAGCTTCACCTGACTTAGAGGAGGAGGAAAGCTGCAGAGATTCCACAGGGAACTGGGGAACCTTCTGTTCATGCCACCAGGTCTGCTGGAAGCTGATGGCGGGGTCCTCGACTGCAGGAGCAGGGCCTGCCTTGTGAAAATCTCTTGGCTGCATCCAGCCTGTTGAGAACATGCTGGGAGGTGGGAGCCCCCACTGAGAGTCCCTCCTCGATGGAGACTGAGGTGGGGCCGAAAGCCATGATTCCTGGCCGAGACTCTCACTGCAGAGCTCTGAGCCTGGCCACTGGCCTGCTGCTTAAGAGCAGTGTGGCATCTCTTCTGCTGACTGAGAGCATCTGCCCGTTCAGAGGCCTCCACTCCTAGCACAGTGGCCAGTGGAAGGCCAAAGCTGGCCAGTGCGAGCTGCCCACAGTTAGGAAGAGGTCAGAAGAGCTTCAAGTGGCCTTTTCCTGCTGTGTGAAGCAGACATCAGCCTGTCAAGCCTGTGCAGAAGTGTTACCTGGTGGGTGTTCCAACCTGCCGTAAAGAAACGTGTCTCTCTGGACAGTAGTGGTGGAGCTCAGAATGGGTAGGGGCAGCTGGGTCTGCAGGGCCTCTGGGATGCTGGGCAAGAATGTTGTGGCCACTGCAGAGCAGGAGGCCCCAGCTCTCCTCCCTGCCCTCCCTCCCTACGGAGCTGCTGGGCGTGGAACACCTCGGTGAAGCGTGCAGTGCGAGTTCACCTGTATCCCCTTCTGTCCCTTGGCCCTTTGGCTCCGCCATCTGCTCCTGTCTCCAAGCCCCAGTGTCCTGCCCACCAGGGCTGCATAAGTACATTGTAGTAGACATGGCACTGGTGAGTGGACACCCATTGCCCCGGATGGGTGGTCAGCAGGACCCACAGTAGCATCCCTGCCTGCTCTGCATCAGGGTGGCCTCTCTGGAGATCAGCTAATGCTCAGTAAGTTATCTGCCCTGTCAGTGTCCAGGAGAGGCTGTGTTGGCTGTTCTACTGGAGAACCCCAGGTGAGTTGTGCCACGGAGCCCAAGTGTGGCTGGGATAGCTATGCACATTAGGCCACTGTCACAGGGTGGGCCTGTGGCCCCCTGGGGCCCTTGGAAAGCACCAGGCAACCCCACTCTCAGCTGCACAAGGCTCGTAGCTTCTTTTTACCATAGCCAGGTCAGTGGGTAATCCAGGTCCTTAGGATCCCTAGACACCGTTTGGGAAGGATTCACCTCCTGGGCTGCCAGGGTTGCCTTTGGACTCCCCAGCAGTGGTTAAGTGCTGGAACCATCTGGGAAGCAACTAGCAGATCAGTCCTGTGGAGGGTAAGGTGCAGTTCCCAACCACATGTCACCCAGGACAGGACGTCCACCAGCATGCGCCAGGTCTCTGCAGCCCCTTCATGTCACAGTGGTTAGCTTTGTGAGTTTCTAGGTATGGGGAGGAGTGGCTTCCGAGTGCCACTTCATGCTCCCTGGCAGGATTCATCAAAGGTTAATTAAATCTATCTCCTAAACAATGAGGGCCAATGAGCCAGTGCCCAGCCACAGTGCACTTTAAGATAGCTGCAGAGAAGTTTCCACATTTCACTTGAGCATCATGGAAGACTGAGCTAAGAGAGGGAAAGAACGGCCATCTCCAGAAACTGTTCCTCTGTGGCCCAGGTAGGGTTCCCGGCAGGACTGCTCAGGCCCAGCCTGCACAGCGTTGTCCTCCTCTTACCTGTGGTGCGTGCCTCCTGCTCTGTTTTTGCCAGCTGCACTGCACATGCAGCAGCCTCAAGACTGGGGTGTCCTGTGGGTGTCTGGGAGCACTTCAGGAGACTCAAGTCCCAGAGCCATGTGTCTCAGGGCTCGCCATGCCAGCAGGTGCCACAGAGCCCCAGTGTGGGTGGGATAGTCTAGACCACTTTTAGCGTAGATGCGGGTACTTTGGTGTTTGAGATAGCGCTATGTGAACTGCGGTCCCGTCTGCCTGGAGTTTGGCTCCCTCACCCCGTCCTTATTCGTCCTAGAACCGCAGCTCTGAGTGTGCCCAGTGTGGGGTCTACTTGCCTTTCTCAGCACCCCAGATGTAGTGTTGTCTCACACAGGACAAAGGTGGCCAGGGGCAGGACAGACCGTCGTTCTCAGGAGAGGGGATGGTATGCAGCAGGTCAGAGGAGGCCCCTGAGTGGCTCCCATCATTGAGAATGCTCACCCCACCAAGCCATCACCCCTGGTGCCCTCTGTAGCTGGTGAATGATGGAATGAGAGGTAGGCAGGCTGCGCTCCGAGAGCTGGGGCCCTCCGCCGGGTCAGGGACTCTGCAGCCCCAGCGTCATCTGCGAAGGCGCTTTCCTCACTCCTGCGTTGGCCACGACCAGCTGAACATCTCAGGAGCGTAGCATGGCAAGTGCACCATGTGATCATGCTGGCTCTTTCTAGTGTGTCTGTGATGTCCTCGGGTGGGACAGCGTGCCCTGAGTGGCAGTGACACCCTGGGGAGGCCCCTCCCCGGGAACACCGGTCATCCCCAACACGCTGCCTCCTGGCAGCACCGAGTTGTGTGGCTGCTGGATTTGGGTTATGGCCCAAGAGCAGCCCAAGGCTCCTTGTCCTGGCTTATTAATTCAGCACCTGCAGAGGGGTGGGAGGAAAATCAATGGTTTTTAACTGAATTATTTGCTCAATAAACAAACAGATGTGTCTGAGATCCAATTGTTAAGTTGTTGAAGAGGTTTTGTGGCTCCTTAAAACATGGATAGCTACTGTTCACTTGGCAAATAAAAATAATCTTTGGTTACATTTTGAGCACACCTTACCAGATGAGTGGAGCAGGCCGATGGAAAGCAGTTTTAGTTCGGAACCGCTCAGTCAAGGGAAGCCTGCGGCTCTGCGGTTGGAGACCTCTTCCTTGTGGCATCAGCTGTCATCAGCTGCCCATGAAAATTCCATAGTACACAGGAGGTAGCCCACACCACCTCCATGGAGCCTGCCTGGGCTGCTCCTCCCAAGCCACCTACCCACCTACCCTTTCTTCTCCACACCATGTTCTGTCAAGAGGGAAGGGAGAGCCAGTCTCAGGGACAGCCCCCAGACTAGTGCTGGAGGATCCTGTAGGGTATTATGAAGCTACAGGAAGCTTCCAGCCATGGTGGCCCCTTCTGGCGGTTGTTTGATGGCCAAATTGCTCAGAAGTGGCCATTTTGGGATACCAGATGCCCATACCTGCAGACCCCCTCCTTGGGAGCAAAAGAAGGAAGCCATACCCAGCCTCAGTCCCCGTGTTCTTGGGGACGTGTGCCCTCAATGTGGGTGGGTCACCCCACGTGCTTTTCAGATCACCCAAGGTCAGTGTGGGTGGAAGGGTGCAGCGTGCAGTCAGAACTTCCCGAGAGAGTGTACGGTGCTTTCGTAGGTGTCAGGAGGTGTTGCCCAAGGGCAGACGTGCCCCTGTATGTTCCGGAAGTGCAGGTGCCCTGGTTGCATGGCATGTGGGTTGGGTGGGTGTGCTCTAGAGTTGGAGCCAGCTTTCCTCCCAGAATGAAGGGGAAGCTGTCTGTGTAACGCCTTAATGGCGAGGTTTTGCTTCACCCTGCTCTGTCCTGGACTGCACAGCCGTACCTGTTCCGTCTTCCTTCTGCCCTGCGCTGCTGAAGAGGCCCTGCTCTTTTACGGGGAGAGGGTGCATTCCATGACCCTGCCCCACAGAGTGCTTGGGACACCTTGAGCAGCCATGACACTTCATGCTCCCTGGCAGGATTCATCAAAGGTTAATTAAATCCATCTCCTAAACAATGAGGGCCAATGAGCCAGTGCCCAGCCACAGTAAATCAAATGCACTCAGTCCAGCAATTGTTCATCTTGCTGCTTGAGCAGGGTCTGGGGAGCCTCCAGAATGGAGACTAGACTTGGCCCCAGAGGCTCTGGGAGCTCGGTGGGGACCTGCTCATCATTTGCAGTGGACAGAGGACTCCAGGGGTTGGATAGATCTGCCGAAGTCCCTCCCACCCCGCCTGTGAAAGAGGCTCTGTGTGTGCAAAGCAAAGAGCTCTGTCCCCTGGAACCAGCAGCTTCTAGTGTTTCAAATGCAAATTGATGCAAACATGCTTGCGGAGCAGAACTGAAACGAGGATACTGTAATCAAATTTGGCACTGCTTAAGCCATAATTAAAACACACTCAGATTAAACACGATCATCTTGTGCCGTCTAGGAGACCCGTGCATCATTACACTAATTAATAATGCAGTCTCCAGCTCAGGCCCGCGGGGGATTGTTCCGAGGGTATGTTTTATGCCTTGCACAGTGGCAGCTGGCAGCTGGAGCGCTCAGCTGGCCATGGTGACGCATGGTGACAGTGGTACCAGGCGCACCCATCTCCGTGTGGCCTGGCTGTGCCACACCTGCCGCCCATCACCTCCTGACAGTGGTGGTGACGGATGTGTTTGCGGGGGGGCCTATGGCCGTTTTCAGAAACTAGTTGCCAGTTGCCTACAGGTACATGTGGAGCCAGCTGGACCTGTTAAGAGCAGGGTCCTGGGAGGATCACTGCCATCCCAGCCATTCTGGGCAGAGCCTCCCAGCTGGGCTTTCAGAGCAGCCCCAAAGGAAAGCCCCACTTTGGCTCTGTGCCCCTGGGAGACCAGTATGGGAGGGGATTGCTATGTGTGCCCAATGTCACATCCACTGTGTGAGGAAGACCATGGCCAGCTGCAACTGCCAGCGAGGTGGCATGAACCCTGGCCCAGACCACATGCACTCTGTGTTTTCAGGGCTGTTATCAGCCACAACACCAGCCACGCCCTGGTCAGGGCTCTCGTTGGCCTCATGGGAGGACCCCTGGCTGCTTCTGTCCCTGCCTGTGAGCTTCCATGTGGCTGCTGCTGGAATGCTTGCGCGTGCTCACCCAGGCCTTGTGGAGCCACGTTGCCAGGCCCCCTGCACAAAGATCCAGTGGACACAGACAAGGCCCCCAGCCAGAGGCCTGGGCTCTGGTATCCATTGCAACTCCCCTCAGAGACTCAATCGGCAGGGGCCGCTGTGAGGATTGTTGCTGGCCTATGTGCGCATGCCTAGGAATGAAATGCCTTCAGGAGCAACTTCTGGGTCTCGGTGCGTCTGCCTTGGCCTCAGCCTCACCAGCGCGTGGGTCTTGCCACATGGCAGCCATGGTTGTCAGGAACCTAGGACTTGGTGTGTCAGTGCAGCTGTGTTGGGGGCTAGTGGAAGGGCCCACAAGAAGCCTGCTGGGAGTACCCTCCACAGACCTGGACGTGATCTCTGATGTGATGTGGGTCTGAACAAGTGTGGCCTGTGCTCTTGTGCCCCATCACCAGGCCTCGAGCACTTCATTCACTGGACTCCCACAGCACTCCACAGCAGTGTCCCCTTCCTCTGCGGCTGCAGCTCCCTCAGGTCGCCACCGACTGGGCAGTGGGAGACAGAGTCAGGGTGCTGGGCCTCAACAGGTGTATGAGCAGACTTCTGCTCACCTTGAATGTTTGCTTAGAGAAATTGCAGTCTTTAAACTCATTAAACTTGTTTTAAGTGGCTGACTTAAAGACCTCTATTTGGACTATTATTATATAGGACATCAGTAGAATGGCCTACTGAATTATTATTATTTTTTGTAATGAGGATTGAATCAGGGACACTCTACTACTGAGCTACATCCCCAGCCCCTTTCATTTTGTATTTCAGAACAGGGTCCTGCTAAGTTGCCAACACTGGCCTAGAACTTGCCATCCTCCCACCTCAGCCATGAATTGCTGGGGTAACAGGTGTGACGACTGTGCCCATCTGTTGTACTGAATTACAGCAGCTACTCTGAATCTTATATTCAGGAGTTTTCCTCTAGGAAGATCACTTTGCACATTTCAGTTAGCATTTTGGACAGGTGGAGTGACATTAAAAATCACATTTCATAGGAAAAGAGGATAAAAAATGTTGGGTGCTCCCTCTTCTCTCCCAGAACTTTGTGCAGGAGCCAGATTTGTTCACTTCCCTGTGTACACACACTGCCTGGCCCTGGTGTGGCACTTACATAGTTTTGAGAGTCTGTGGAGACCCTGAGGCCAGGCCTGTGCTCCTTGGTCTACCCTCTGCCTTGCCTACCGGGTATGAGGACATCCTGAGGGGTCACACCATGGCCTGTTGTGGGTGAGCCTCAGCCCCTGCCACTCTCTCCTAGGAAAGTGCACTGTGCCCTCCCTGGTGTGGGTGTGGGTGGTACGGGCCAGACTGCTGGAGCACTGTGTCCACCCTGCCCACTGTGGGGAACCAGGGAACAGTCTTGGAAGGGTCTTATGGCACGCTGCTCCCGGTGAGAAGGAAGGGTACTGACACCAACAGCTCGCACACAGTGCCCGTCATTGCACCAGTGCACCATAAGCTGGGCATAGCCCACCCTTGTGCCCAGCACAGTGGTTTCAGGACAGGGGGAGTTCTCTTAGCTAGCAGTGATAGTTTTCTCTGATCTTCAGGAAAGTGGAATTTTCCCGCAGTCTGGAAGTGAGGTTGCAGGAGGTGAACTAGGGTGGAGCCTGGAGCCAGTCCTAACTGAAGCAGTAGGCGGTTAGCCCCCAGGCCCCTTCCACACCAGAAAGACCACCCTGTCCCTAAAAGCCCGGGAATGGTCATCATGGGTGCCTTCTTTGCCAAGTGCCTTCCCTGGTTGTGCTGCAAGTTGGCATGCCCTGAGGACCCTGCCTGTGGGCTGGCCTGCAACTTTCTGCAGTCCCTGTCTTCCTAGCTCTGCATTTCCTGCTCCCAGGGCCTCCTGTCTCTGAGCGCCCCCCAGCCCCAGGCAAAGCATGCTTGAGTTTGTATGAAAATGTGTGGGCCCTGCAGTCTGGATGTCAAGAGTGAGGTGTGCACCAGGACCACTGGTACTACGGTGATCTTCACCTTGTCCCACTGCAAGGTCGTATGCCTGGCCCCGTGAGCCTAATTAACAGGCCAAGTATTCACCCTGATGCTGGGGGACAGAGATGCATCACCCACAGCCTGGCCACAGACTGCTTGCTGCCCCCTTCCAGTTCCCTGGGCTTCAGGGTCCCTATTTGAACCGTGTGGGCATGTGTGGCCCCAGGCACGTGCGAGGCTCAAACCCTGGGGAGAGCCAACTCAGGACCTTTTCCTGCGCCCTTCAGTCTTGCTGTTCCTGTGAAACTGTTACTCTTGAGCGTGGAATTCCCCTTGACAGTTTCCTGCTGTCCTCCAAGCTCTGGAAGGCTCTGATGGCCTCTCTGCATCCGTGTCCCCCATGGCCTGGGATCTGGTCTCCACATCAAGTGACTTTTGTTGTTGGTGGCTGTTGATATGTGCCCCTGTTGCATGCTTGCTAACTTTTAGGGTGCAGCCTGTGCTCATCCCAAAGACGAATGTTAAGAAGCTGTTTTCTGGCATGTTATCAAACTTTCAAATCACCAGTTACAATGCAAATTTTAAAGCCGTGGGTGTCTGTCTCTGAGCTGGCAGTTAAATGACAGGTAGCCACATTTTCTACTGTGTGAGTGTGTTTAAGACTTTGGAGGATGTCTTCATGCATTAGATCAAGGAACAGGTTGTTACCTGGGACGGACAATGCTGACTTGGTGTCCGACACTCATGGGCACCCGAGGACTCAGTGACTCTGTCAGGATTTAAGATCTGAATTCTTAAATTCACCTTGCAGTGACCTTCATTCACACCTGGAATCTTTGCTTACTGACACTTGGTGGGGTCAGTGGCGTTCTGAGATGCAGCTTTGGCCCTTGATTCCTGTCTGTGGGGTCAATACATCCAGGTCCCTTGGATTCAGCGGAAGCATGGGGCCTCTGTGTTCACTACAGTCTTCCGTAGTGACTCGGTGGTGCCCTTTGAGGGGGAGCAGTGCGTGTGAACCTTCAGCATCCCCAGGAGAACTGTCTGAAAGCTGAAGGATGTCTGCTCGGTATGCCTTCTGCTTCCTGGAGACATTCGCAGGATCTGAGCCTTGCAGGGCTCTCCTTTACTCGGATTCACTGGAACCCCTCCTGCCTCTTCTTCCCTTACTCCAGCTGCTCTCACATCACCACCCCTGCCCTTTTCTCCCTTCCCAGTCCCTCCCTCCTCTTTACCCCTCCGCCCCTCCTCTCTTGGTGGGCACTGTGGTGCCCCAGCTGGCTCACCTGGGAGCTTCCCCCACTTCTGCTGTCCTGTAGTCTTTCCTGTTTTTCACTGAAGCCTTAGGGAGTGTGGCTTAGGCCCTAGTACAGTAGAGTCACGAGAAGCCAACAGTGCCTGCAGATGCCTCAGACACAGCGCAGGTGTCTTCCTCCCCTCTGGAGTCCAAGACGAGCCTGAGACTCATGAGCCCCACGTGGCCTCTGCTGAGGTCCATCAGGACAGGCTGTGGCTTCCTGTGGCCCCGTCTTTAACCTGTGGAAGACCTTGTTTCACAAGCATCTTGTTTCAGAGATCCTAGAACATCTGCATGTAGATGAAGTTTGGCCTGGCCAGCCCATCTGCTCCTGTCCCCTTTGTCCCTGGGCCTTTGTCCCAATTTCATGCTATCAGAGGGTCTGGTTGTTTGCCTTGTGAACTTGTCAGAGGGATAAAAGCTCAAGAGCAGGGTCGGGTTGAGAGGGATGGGCATGAAAAATTGGCAAAGTGTATCTTTAGGCCCGCTGCTCCTTGTCTCCAGTGGGAGGGAGCACAGCCTGGGCTCTGCCCCTCCTGGTCCATCCTTTTCCTTCCTCCTTCCTTCAGCACCCCACGGTTGCCCCTTGAAGGCTGCAGGGTGCCAGCAGGCAGTGTGCTAGGTCAAACTTGCCTTCAAGGGCCTTCTCTGCCTTGCTACCAGGGGAAGTGAGCAGTGATCCACGGTCACTGCAGCCTGAAGTGCTCCCTGGGAGTGGCCTCTGGATCTCCATCCTGACAGGCCCGCAGAGCCTCAGTTATCAAAGATGCCCTCCAAGTTTGGCCCCAGGGCTGCATCAGATGGGTGCCCCCACGTGCTGGGGCCCATTGGAGCTGCCTGGTTTGAGTGGCCTTCACACAGTGACACAGGCCATGGCCGAGTGGGTTCCCAGTTCTGCCCTTACCATTGTGGCAGACTTCTCTATAAGGAGCTCGGCAGTGAGCGTTTGCAGCTGTCTGTCCTCGTGGCCTGCACAGAGCTGCCTTCTCAAGGAAGTGGATTGTTTTGTTGTTCTCAAGTTCAAGGTTGACCTTTGACTTGCCGACTCACTCGTGGCTGCTCTGCAGATGTGTCAGAACCCGTAGCCCTGGTACCTGCTGCAGCTCCTCCCGGGAAACCTAGGGGAGCACCACTGTCAGCCAGGGCCCACAAGGGAGAGCCAGAGTCCCTCACACCCTGGGCTGTGGGCAGTGGGCTTGGCGTGTGCTTCCCTGTGGGTGTCCTCCTGGAGTGCTGGGCAGGCGTGGGCCTCACAGCACAGTTCCTTCGGGGTCCCAGTTTGCGTTTGGGTCTTTTGACTGTTAGGCGTGGACCCACGGGGAGGGAAGCAAGAGGAGGCAGCTCGTGGGGAGGTGAAGAAGTGGGCAGCATCCGGCCCTTTGTGGGGCCAGGGTCTCTTGCGCCTTGAACAGCCTCTCGACAGCTGGCTGCTAGGTTTCATCTGCCCACTGAAGTCAGGATGGAACTTGCCCCCACCTCTTTGTGCTGCCACTGGTGAATGACAGGCCACCCAACAGTGGCACTGTCAACCCCTCCCCAGGTGTTGTCCTGAGCCAGACAGTGCTGTGTGCGGGGGCCTCCAGGTCAGACCACGTGTCCAGGAGCCATCCCTACCAGCCTGCCTGTGCTCCCCTGGCACAGGTTTTGGAACAGGCTGTGCCAGAGCCAATAGCTGGAAGAAGCCAACGTAAGGAGTCGGGTCCTTCTATGCTGCCCTTCCCAGGCTGCTCCGGGCGGCCTGTGCATGGGCCACTGCCAGGAGGTCTGCAGCAGCAGCACCTGTGGCCTGTCGGCTTTTGATCTGGGCAGTGGAGCTCCTCAGCTGCCTCCCTCCAAGAAGGTGCTGGCACTGACAGCAGCAGAGAGGCAGCCCTCCTGTCCCTTCGAGCAGTGTCTTAATGCAAAGCACACCTCTGAGCACACGTGGCCTGCGCTCTCCCAAGTGGGTACACCTGAACTCTCTTGCCTCTGCGGAGCAAAGGCCACTGGCTGTGCTGGTGCACCCTGTGTCCGCCCGAGTCCCCAGGGGTAGGACCCACATCCACTTCTCCATGGCCCACTCCATAGTTCCTGCCTCAGTCCAGACCAGTCTTCTGCTGCTCCCGGCTTCCTTGTCCCTGCTGTGTTTAGGTGGCCTCCCTTATCTCCTTACTCTTCACTGCTGGCCCTCCTAGTCCAGGCCGCCTCTCCAGAGTCCCCCACAGCCTCTCTCCCAGTGCCCAGACCACTGCCTGGTCCTGGTGCCCCTACCTGCTCTGGTCTGACCCATGCTGCTCTTCCTCCAGCAGGGCTCACTAGCTCCCCACTCAGATACCCCACTAACTCCAGTGCAAGACTGTCTGCCTGGCTGCCCACAGGACCTGGCACTGGGCATGGAGAGGAGGCATGTGCAGCATGCACAGGTGGTGGCTGGATGCTGAGGGCAGCCGTGCCCACCCCAGCTCTAGTACTGAAAACCCGAAAGGCTTGCTGATCAGTGGTGTCACCTGGGAGTCCCTGTCTGCCTGGTCCTGGGCACTGGCCTTTTGGTGGATGTCAGGGGATGGCTCATCAGTGAGCCCTGTTCCCTCCAGCCCCTGCTGATGGGGCTTTTTGGCAAGCAGTGACAGGGAGAGAGGGAGCCTGCCCCGTGAGGTCAGAGTTGAAGGGGAGGCCACACCTCACCAGCTGCTGGTGATGCAGGCTGGAATGCTTCCTGAAATGGCCCCTGACCCTGGAGGGGGTCACACAGGTGCCCAGGAAACAGTCATAACTCTGGTCCACAACGAGCAGCTCACAGGTGAAGAATGGCTGTAGAGTGGTGGTCCTATGACTTCACTCTGAGCTGCCTTACCTGGTTTCCATTTATGGTTGAAACCTTAAAATCTAAAATCTATTTTTGTGTAGTTTTGCTTGTTGTGCCTTTTTTGGTTTTGTTTATTTTTGGCATTGGTGATTTAACCTAGGGGCACTTAACTACTGAGCCACAACCCCTAGTCCCCTTTTTTTCTTTTCTTTCTTCTTCATCTGTTTTTTGTTTTGTTTTTTTTCTTTTTTCTGTTGAGCGGAGTCTTGCTAAGTTGCTGAGGCTGGCCTTGAACTTGTCATCCTCCTCCCTCAACTTCTCAAGTTGCTGGGATTACAGGCAAGTGCCCCCACACCTGGATGCTTGGTAGGCTCTAACCACCATAGACCAGAAATATCCCATGGGCCTTAGGAACATGCTTCCTGAAAGGTGCATCGTGTCCTGAGCTCCCCAAGGCAGACTCTATAAGGCCAGGAAGGACGGGGTAACTGGGCACCTGGCAGATCCCTGGGCAGCCCTGCTCCTGAGAAGCTCCTGCTCCTTGGACACCCATGCCTCCCCTGGCGAGGAGGTGTCCTCGGCTCGTGAGTGGAGTCTGGGATCTTGTTCTGAGTTGCAGGCTGTGTCCCTGGCTCACTGGCACCCCAGGTGAGCCCGTGTGTTGTGGTCCTCACTGTGTCTGCCAGAGGGCACAGTCTGACTCAGGTCTTCTAGAGGGCTCTTTAACATTGGTTCAGAGGTGTGGGCAGTTGGGCTCCACAGCGCCTACCTTTCCTAGATTTTGGACTTCTTGGGGCAGCATTTCTGACAACACTCGTGGGGACATTGAGGGTCAGATTTAGTTCCTGGGATGACTCAAGCTGGGCCACTGCACACGTGTGCACAGGGCATCTGACCTCTGGGACACTTTGTGCATGTCAGATGGGCTGTAGGAGTGCGATGCCTGCAGAGAAGGCAGCCTTCTCCCACTGTCATTAGTGCCCTGGCCTGAAGACCTGGGTGCAGGAAGCATCCTTTGATGGTTGTGCAAACAAGAAGAAACCAAGAATCTCACGGCCTACAGAGAGGTGGGCACCTGGGTGCGTAGCATTCCAGGAAATTCTGGGGAAACTGTCCTTCAAGTGCCAGCGAAGCTCTGTGCAGGCTCTTCCAGGCCCTTTTAGGCAGCTAAGAATAACTCAGTGAATCTTAGATGGCCTTTAAAAAATAGCATTTGGGGGTATTTTTTCCTCCTTTCAAAAGAGCAAAATCCCTTCTGTAGTAGTTGAGCCGGAAAGGCCGTCCAGGCGTGTTCTGCATGAGTGGTCACGACTCTGGGTTGAAAGGCAAAGGGGAAGGCCCAGCCCCTGATCATTTCTTTAAACCTGTGAATGAGGTGGCTCCACGGGAGAGGGTGCAGGAGAAAGGGGTGGGGGCGCCAGCCCTCTGCATGGCCAGGGGACCATCAGATGTCTGGCCTTTGGGAGCTGCCTGAAGTGGTAGGATAAAGCAGTTTTTTAAACAGTTTCTAGCAGATGCCTTCAGGAGACAGAGCCATGAATTTCCTGGACCGGCTCCTGCCTGGCCACAATGGCAGTCTGCAGCCCAGAGCCTTCCCCATTCACGCAGGGGCTTAAGCCACTTAAGCGCATTAGCATCTGGATGAGGCCAGGACCTCCATAGGACACAGGGCTAGCAGGGTGGCCAAACTGCCTGGGTTGTTTGGGTGCAGGTCCTAATCCTCCCTCTTCAGGGGCAGCCAGACTGATTTGTGACACAGGAGTCCAAAAGCCACTCTGGCTGGGGCTTGGCCCAGATAGCTGATCTGTGCCCTGAATGCCAATGGCCTGCCCTGGAGTGTGCTTTGGGAGTGGTGACCCAGGTTGTGCACTTCCCTCCACACCTGCAGGTGCCTGTCACCGCTGCAGGGCGCCTGCCTGGGTAGAAGGCTGGTCGTCCTGCAGGGGTGGACTTTCACAGTGGTCTCTCCTTAAAGTAAAAATTCTGTATTCTCTCTTTTAAAAGAAGGCTTGTGAGGTGTAATTTACATGCAAACTCCAACCCAGGACAGACTGCTATTCCACACACCCTCGCCAGCCCCAGGCAGTGCTGCCCTGTGCTGCCTGATTTACTAGCTCCAGCATTTTGTGAGAGTGCCCTCTTGCCCTATCCCCATGACCAGGGGTGTGGGGCCTCACTCCTCTCAGACATCTTGCAATGCTGGCCCTCCCAGGTCCTGCACATCCCTTCAAGTGGTCCTGGTTGGCCCTTGTGGTGTGGGCAGGGGCTCTGCCGGGCTAGTGCTCCTCTGCCTGGGGTCTCCAGCTTTGTCTTGCGTTCGAGGAGTGGGAGAATTACCTCCATGGTCTTCCTGAATTTAAGATAAGAACTTTCTGGAAAGGCTTGAATTTAATTGTTAGCCAGTTGGATGGCCTGCACTCGCCTGCCTAGACCCTGCCTTATGTGCAGAGCTGCAGCCGCAGCCACAGCCACCCCGTACCCTCTGAGTGAGGAGCAACCGGGGAGGTTATCAGAGCAGGCGCGAGGAAAGTGGCCAGGGAACCCTGATTGTGACCTGAGTTCCCTGGTGTCTTTCTCAGACCCTATGCACCAAGGCCACCATGCAGACTGTCCGGGCCGCTGACACCAATGAGGTTGTGAAGCTGATATTCCGGGAGTCAGACAATGACCGGAAGGTGAGTGTCTCCCGGCCAGGCCTGCCTGGCGAGGAGCCTCTGCAGGCACCCTGAGTGCTAAGGCCGCTCTGTCCTGGCAGGTGGTGCTGCAGCTGGAGAAGAAGCTTTTCGACTACTTCAACCAGGAGGTCTTCCGGGATGACAATGGCACTGCGGTGAGCTGTTTCCCGACCCTGGACTCCTCTCATGTGACTTCTGCGTCCTTGGTGGGGCCCCACCAGGGCTGCTGCTTACACAGGACCACCTAGGCCTCAGCTTCCCAAGGGTTCAGGCCATCCTGGCTGGGGATGACTTGTAGGCGCATGCAGCACCTGGGCTAGGCTGGGCTCCCCAGGACCTGTGCATGTTCACGGGCAGCATGAAGCTCACTCAGCCCATCACTGGAGACCCCTCCAGGGAAGAGGCAAGGTCCTGGGTATCTTGGTGGACTCAGCACTTCCTGCACGTAGTGATGGGTGTGTATGCATATATGGATGTGCACGTGAATGTGTGAGCATGTGTGTGCATGACCACGTGTGTAAGTGGATGTCTGTGATACTGGGAACTTTCAGCTTGGTCAGTGAAGAGGGGGTTCCTGGCAGAGACACTGGCTGCAATAGTCTGCCCTCAGTCCGAAGCCCTGGCCCTCCCTCCAAGAGCTCTGCACAGCTGGCACTGAGAGGTGCCTATATCTACCTCTTGTCACTTTCCATCATGGAACAGTTTTGTCCTCTAATGTATTGGCTGTACAGTGCCTGCTGGATGCCTCTTGTGTGCTCATAGCTGTGTCCTGGTAAATGGGGGACAGTGCTGGGGGAGGGCTGTCTTTGTGCATTTGCCAGTTTCTGTGGCGTAGACTTCCTCTGTGGTCGAGTTCAGGCTGCAGAGTAACAGCCACATCTAGCAGCAGCTCCTGAGATTCCTGAAACGTGAAGACTCGGTCCTGGAAGGTGGAGGAGCCTCTGTGGCCCCTGTGGGGCTGCAGTGGGAGGGGGTTTCTGCTTTCAGGCAGCTGCCAGTGGTGGCAAATTAGTGAGAGGAGGTGGAAGTGAGTGGGCAGGCCCAGGGCAGACCGTGGCCTTGCAGATTGGGTGCTATGAGCTGTTCACACTCATGGACTTGTCCTGGACCAGCTCTCTGTCTCTGTGTACCTCTCATGAAGTGTGGGAATATTCACAGGTCAGTGTGTACAGAGTGTTTACAGGAGACCAGGGCACATCTGCATACCCTATAAAGGGAGCTGTCCAGAGGTCCAGCAGATTCCACCCACCCCATGTTCCTGGAATGGTTCAAAACCAATTGTCCTGCTGAGTGTGGTGGCACACACCTATTACCTCAGCAACTCAAGAGGTGCAGGCAGGAGGATCACAAGTTCAAGGCTAGCTTCAACAACCTAGAGAGGCCCTGAGCAATTTAGCAAGACCCTGTGTCAACCCCAGCACTGAAGACGAAACACACAAAAATGAGTGAACTAGGACTGCATCCTTTGCCTTGCCCGCTCAGCCCCCGGCCCCTCTCCTGCCTCATTGTTTGGGAGGTAACATCTAGCACTGGCCACGCACCCAGCCCCGTCCACAACTGTCCCACTGCTCAGTGCTACCGGTCCTCCTCCTGGCTTGCCACCTCTCGACTGCTGGAGGATCTGCCCGCTCATGCCCCCACTGCTGCTGGTTGGTCACATCGGGACTTTGCATCCTTGGTGTAAGCAAGCCTGTTGGCCTCAGAAGCCAGAATGCTGGTGTCACTGGCCTGACTTCTGCTTGTCTGCAGGAGGAGTCCCTGGGCTTTCTCCCCACTGTCCACTCTGCCAGCAGCCTCTGACAGAGCACTTCCCTGCACCCTCCTCCCTGGGCCGCTGGGACCTATGAGGTTGACTCTCCCCAGTGCTGTAGGTGCCCTTCTGCAGACCTTGAGCTCAGTGCAGTTTCCCCCAGAGGGGCAGCTCTGCTAGGGCAGTGGCTGTCATCCAGTCCACTTGAGCAGGGTGGCATCCCAGCTCACTTCAGTAGAGGCAAGGGGTGAGCCTGTGTGGAGATTGAATGCCCAAGGAGATGTGGGGGCTGCATGTCCATCTCAGCTTGGAGAAGGCCAGATGGAGTACTGTGGGCCTCCCACGGAGCAGGCCCCTCAGAGTCAGGGGAGTAAGATCACCGAGGGCCCTGTGCAGGGCAAGAAATGAGTAGAGGAGCCCTCAGGGGGTGTGGGTGTCTGCAGGGCCAGAACATTGCAGAGGGAGCAAGGACCCTGGTGAGGAGGCTGCACCAGCCAAGAGAGAAGCACCGCCTGGCTGTGGGTGTGCTGTGAATGGAGGTGTGCGCCTTCTGGAAGCAGAAGGGAGTGTCGGCACAGTGCGAGGGCTTTAGAGCAGTCATGAAGATGGACATTCTACCGTAAATGAAGTTCACGTTTACTGTATGACTTTGTTTTTAAGAAAAGCAAGGAGTTTGACGTTTCAGGAGAACTTTTGAATTGATTCTAATAGAAGAAAATGCCACTGAGTTGAAGTGGAGCCCGGGATCCCGGAGGCCTGTGTACCTGTGTGCAGTGAGTGAGGCTGGTCATGCAGGCCCCTGGAGCCCTAAGCCCTGTGCCTGCCCAGGCAGGGCTGTGTCATTTTCAAAGAGCCAGGCACGAACGGGACCTGGGGTGCGCCTCGCCCATCCTCCTATTCAGACCAACACGCGGCCTTCAGAAGTGTCTTGCAGATCTGGCTAACACTGGTGCCCAGGCTCTTGCCCAAGTTCCACAGTGCTCAGAGGAATCACCCACCGCCAGTCACACCCAGCATCTGGAGAGTCGTGCCCGCAGCCCTGGAGGGGACAAGATAAACGGCCTAACAAGCGTTGGAGATCATCTCATCTTCATGGTCTGGCTAAACACGCCACGCTGCGAGCACTAAAAACAAACTACGTCCGCAGGATGGATGTGCCTGCGCCGGACGCAGCCCCCAAAATCCATCGCATCCTTCATCAACCACCGGTCTTGTACCCATCTGACAGAAATTTAATTCAAGCTGGCTCCTGAAAATAATTATTGTATTTTAAGAGTAGTAATCATTGGCCGGGACATGATTGAATGTGTCCATGCCTATTGACTTTTTCTATGATTTATAGCTTTGTTTAGTCGATATTCCCATCGAAATTGTATAATTAATTATAAGTGTGGCTGTCAGGGCCGCAGGATGGAGTGCCCTGGTGAGGATTTGGAGAGATTAAATTTTCCTTGGCTGTCCCAGGGCAGGGCTTGGGAATTTCCGAAGCACTTGGCCTGTTGGATGGAGATGTTTTCTGTGTGTTTAGCAGCCGCTGCGCTCCGAGGGCATTGATTTTCCGGGCTCTTTTTTCTTTATCAGCACAGTGTCTCTGCGGCAACGGTGGAATCCGTGCAGCTGGGCGGCTCCTGACAGATACGTGGGGCTAGCAGCCGCTTTGTCACTGTCCACACACGGGTGCTGCTTTCACGTCCTAATCAAGAAGAGTGTTTACGGTACACGTGAAATTGGTTATCATGTTTGTGAAAAATCTCAAAGAGATACAAGTCATCAGTTCAGCAGGAGTGCAGGGTAATTTCCCGTCAAACGGCTGGCACCTGATGCTTTATGCCGGTGGCAGCTGTAGCTTTAGTCCACCTCATCCCATGTGGGTGTGTGGGCCCAGAACCTTGGGCTGTCTCCATACTGGTCAAGCAGGGACCCCAGTGGGGACCCAGGTGGGGACACTGGGCCCACCTGCACCCACCCTCCACACAGTGCAGTTATGCACTGGTCTGTATGGCTGTCACCACTAGATACAAAGGTCCAGGAAGCCAGAGGTCATGTCTGGTTTGCTCATGGCCAGCAGGCACTCAGAGGGCACAGTTGTACAAATTCAGGACAGGTCTGTGTCAAGAGAAGGCTGCGAGTCCATCTGGGTGACCTAGGGGTGGTATCTCCCCCCAGGTTTTCCTTCATCATGGGGACAATGCAGGTATGGTGGCAGAGTGGGCATGTCAGCCTGCAGGGCAGAGGAAAGGGTCCCAGCCTCCCCTCCTGGGGTCTCATACCATCTAAGTAGCTAAAGATCCAGATTCATTCCAAACCATGTTTGTCTGCTTTTCTTTTTACACCCTCAAGAATTGTTTTCCTTAAAACAGGAAACATGGTAGAACAGTGGCCTCAGTGTGCTGGGTAGTACTTAGGGCCACCACTCCAGGCAGAGCAGCCACTGGCGAATCCCACGAAGTCCAGACAGGACAAGCTGGACTGTGCTCCCCGCATGGCTGGTGCCCCAGGCAGTCCGAGCCCCTCCTTCCTGCTCCCTGACTCGCCCTGACCGTGAGGCTGTGCGTACTGGAGCGTGTGAGGATGTCTGCATTAGTAGACGCTCTTCATGTGCATGTTCTGGTGCAGCTGTGTAGGGCATGCAGGTGATGCCCACATGGGTGTCCCCAGGCAGAGGCCAGAGAGGCTCTGCCCCTCCAGGAGCAGGCCCTGGCACACAGGAGCCCACAGGGAGTCTACACAGCTCTGTAGTCTCATGCTGGGGAGTCTTGGGTGGGTGAAGTGAAAGCTACCCCCCATAGGTTCAGGTACACATGTGCCCATGTGAACATTGATGTGAAGTCACTTCTCCCTTGCACGTGACCCCAGAGCTGGTTATGAGGACCTGCAAACCGTGACCTTGTCTACATATGGTGGTCTGATACAGAATGCAGAGCAAAGATGGTGAATGTAGTCAGTCTAGCTTGTACTTCCTTAGCCTAATCAGATATTTAGAAGCAAAACAAATGTGTATATGTGTGCATGTGTGTGTGAATATCTGCATGTGTGTCTGTGCCACGTGTGCATGAGTATGTGTATGCACATGTGTATATATACATTACACATGTTTTGCTCGTGTGTATCCTTGTGTGTGTGCTCGTGTGTGTCCTTGTGTTTGCACATGCGTATAGATGCATGTCTGTTGATGTTGACAGAACCCTGAGCCAACGTATTGTAAGGCGTGACTTTGGGGAGCTGGGCCGGACTGATGCTGGAGTGCTGGCTGGGTGGCTAGGGCTGGGTGGGCACTCCCCTAGCCCTGGCCCAGTGTCTTCCTCCTGTGTCTCGTGGGCAGGTGCGGATGAAAGCTGAGATGTGTCTGCAATTGGGGCTGGGCCGCCGGGTGCCGCCTTGTCATGAGGCCTGCCTGCTGTGTTGAGTCAGGGTGTGCTTCTCCTGAGTTGGAGGTTTGGGGTCCTGATCTTCCTGGCCCTGCTCAGACCCTTCCTCACATGTCCCTTAACGTGCCGTCCTGTATCAACAACATGCCCACGGGAGACCCAAATGCTGGAGCTGTAGTACCTGCTCAGAGACCCCACCCTAGGGACCCTGGCTGCTGGAGGCAGGGACGCCCCACCCCTGAGCAGCAGCATCACCTTGCAGAGAAACATCACTTTTTCTTCAGAGCCCCATGAGCTTGTGCTGGCCCAAGCTCCACCTCTGTGTACTCCTCTGTGTGTTCCTGGTCCGTGCGTACCTGCTGCTTCTCAGGGTTGTCTCCAACATAGAGTGAAGGCAGCCCAGGCCAACGCCCCTGAGGGCTGGACTCCATGCCATCTCTTCTGTGGACCAGACAGGTCCCTGCCGGCACTACAGACCAGTGTGCTAGGGATTCTAGGGTCACAGATAGGCCAGAGGAGCCAGAGCTGGGAGGGGATATCATGCCACACTACCTCCATGGGTCAAGGCTCCTTCTTGGGAAGAGAGCTCTCCAGATGCTCTACGCAGAACTGTGGGCCCACCATTGAGCAAAGGCTCACTCAAGGCCATCTCTGCTCACACAGGTGTGGCCAAGCCCCAGCTGCAAATCTCTGGAGATGCTGCAGGAGGCTCAACAGGTGGCCCATAGCACCCTGTGACCCTGAAGGTCCCAGCTGGGCTGGCTTTGCTCACAGGGGCAGCGGCAGGTTTCCTTGGAGGTGGCTTTTGGTCTGCACACTGTCAGCCTCCTCATGAGGCCTGAGCCTTTCTCTCCTACAGCTGCTTCCCAGAGGCCTGCAGTGGAGAATACTGACTGCCCACTAGCCCACCCCACCCCCCTACCGCAACCCTTGCTGACATCTTGAATGGCTCCCCCCAGGGTTTTCTTGCAGAGAACTGGGAGAGAGCTGGGGGGCTGCCTGGCCTGCACTAATCCCTGGAGTATAGCATCTGAGGTTCCAGAGGTGTCCTTCAAACCCCAAGAACAAGGAGAATTAAGAGTTCATGACAACTCCTCGTAAGAGGTGAAACTGAAGTGTGCGTTTAGAGCGCCTTGCTGGCTGTGTCCTCTCAGTGGGCGGAGTTTCTTGGAGGGCAGACCCTCATTCACAACAGTTGAAAATCTCAAAGGCAGAACGCGCAAAGATGAGCCCACAGTCCCAGAATGCAGAGCCCAGGAAGCACCCCACTGACCACACCCCACTGTGGTCAGGAGGTACAGCCACAGCCAGGGGGACCGGTGAGACGTTCGAGCAGTCAGATGACAGACGACGGTCATGTGGTAGTGTTCTCTTCTATCGTATGTTCTGTAAAATTGTTGAAAACATTAAAGAATCAGAAACCTAAGTACCCATCATGAAGAAAAGAACCAGCAGACCAGAAAACAGTGTCTAGGACATCGACACGAAGCCACAGCCCCCAAGATGAGCCCAGGGTGGAGGGCACAGCAGAGGGGAGGACTTAGGACCTGGACGCTGCATGGTGAGCAGCAGAGACACGGGAAGAGGGCCCAGTTCTCAACCAGCAGGACATCAGGTGGCTGTTTTCCAGAACTCTTCCAAGTCATACACCTTCAGGAAGCACAGTAAATCCTGAGCCAGAGCCATGAAAACTTCCCACGTAAGAATGAGGTCAGGCACTAAGTGTAAGGGGGGCTCCACAGGAGCTGAAGGAAGCACCAGGCCTCCTGGACGCAGCAGGCAGGAGCTCCAGAGCAGCGTTGTGGCTCAGCGCCAGCTGCCAGCTCTCCCTTCAGTGGTGCCGACCGGCTCCACGCATTTCCCCCAGGACTGAGAGAGGGCAAGAGGAAGAGGACAGGACATCCCGTGGCATGGAGGGACACCAGGCAGGGCAAGTGAGCAGGCGTGTGCAGTGATAGCATTCTTCAAGTATCCTGTCCAAGGAGTCGAGACTCCTGCCCCAACCGGCTGGGGGTCTCACAAGTTTGGCTGCATTCCTGAAAATCTCTGCAGTAAACGTAGGGGCAGAGAGGAGCCCAGAGCCCCACCTGTACTTTCCTCTCCAACAGCCAGTGTGTTGGCCAGGCATATCCTTTGGCCATGACCCTGTCTGAGACC
Source organism: Ictidomys tridecemlineatus (assembly GCF_052094955.1). Classification (NCBI taxonomy): domain Eukaryota; kingdom Metazoa; phylum Chordata; class Mammalia; order Rodentia; family Sciuridae; genus Ictidomys; species Ictidomys tridecemlineatus. The sequence continues at coordinate 747,918 of NC_135477.1, read as the reverse complement.
CAGCCCTTTTCAAGGGCTCCCACCTCGGCCTTTTGGAAAAGGTGGCTCTGCTCTCAGGTTGGCAGGTGGCTGTGGAGCAAGCACATTTGCCCCTCTCATGATCACAGGGACCAAGACCGCCATGTCCGCAGCAGGCCAAAGCCAGCAGCCTCTTGGAATCCCATCCTCACCCAGCCCTGTGGCTGCTGCTGCAGTGCTAAGTGGAATGAGGGGCTTCCCCTGCAGCAGCCAGGGGCCCAGGCCACAGCCCCTGGTGTGTGATGGGGATCTCGGCTGTTTCTGTTTCTGGCTGCCAGTGAGGCCAGGCCAACCCTGCTGACCTGCGACGGTGATGCTGCAGCAAGCAGGCAGGGGGCTGGCACCAGTGCGAGGCGGCAGCCTGGCACACGGGTAATCACTGTGTACATGAGGCTGCTAATTGCACGTTCAGAGATGATGGATGAGGTGGCAGGAGGGAGGACACGGTATGGTTTCTGAGAGAGCCCCGTCACGATGCCATGGTCCCACACAGCTGTGGGGTGGGACGTGATTAATGAACAGTGTCCCAGAGGGTGAGCACAGTGACCACCAGAGATGTGACTCGTGGGAACCTGTTCCTTTGGGGGCAGATGTCCCCCCAGTGTTTGTCTCTGAAGCATCCTGAGAAAATAGAGCATTTTGTTGCCTCCTTTGTACAAAGAAATGAACATTTCTCTCCAGGCTGCTGCTAGAGTCTCTCTGGTGTGCAAACTTGGGGCCATTCTTCCAGTCCACTCTACACAGAGTTGATGTTGCTGGCTCTACAAGTTACCTCAGGCATTGGGTGCGATGGGAGCCGTGTCCTTTCTGTGAGAAAGTGTGGCATGCTCTGGAGAGGACTGCCCAGGCCCCAGCCCAGGGAGGAAGTGCTTGCCAGGGTGGCCTGCAAGGGTCTCGGACCAATAGAGCCGGTCAGCCTGAGCACTGTGGAGGACTCCTGTGGGTCTTGCTGGCAGTGTGGCCTGGCTGCCCTGGGTAGGGCAGGTATCCCAGCCACACACTAGCTACCATGCGTCAGGGAAGAAAACCCAAGTGACTGTTCTCTTCTTTGTCTTTTCTTTAGCTCTTGGAATTTGACAAAGAGTTGTCTGTCTTTAAGGACAGACTGTATGAACTGGACATCTCATTCCCCCCCAGGTAAGGACACTGCGCCTGCGGAAGGGGCCCGGTCACCTTTTTGCCTTCCTCAGGTTCATCTGTGTGAGCTGCACCTTTCCCAGCCTTTCTGTGGCCTCAAGAAAGAAAGGAGCTGGGAATGATAAAGAACTGCCCTGTCTTCATTTTTAAAAACATTTCCCAGTGTGCAAACTAAAGCCATGTCGTGTGTGCACGCCCGGGACTCGCAGGGTGGTGTGTGCTGGGTCTGTCTGGAACCTCAGGACCGTCAAGTGCAGCAGCTGGGGGTCTCAGGGTCTGTGTGCCTTTCAGGCAGGTGCCTTTCTCTGTGTTCTACTCTGACGTTTTTGAATCTACAACACTAACCAGTTTCCCCACACCAGCACAAGGACTCAGGGCTGTGGTGTGAAGAGAGGAATGAGTGGCAGAAAGTGGTTTATGAGGTGGCCAGCTCTGCAGCTCTTGCATGGGCCTCAGCACACCAGGTGTTCCCGAGGAGGGCACTCCCTGCCCATGGAGCCTCTCCTGCAGGATGCCCCTCTGGAAGCAGCATGCACAAAGGTGGTGGCTGAGGTCAGGTGCCTGCACCGTGCAGCCTCAATGGGCACCCCTCCCCTGCTTTCTCCTTTCTCAGGTCCAAGTTGACGCGCTCAGGACTAAGTGACAAGTGCCTGGGTGTGAGGAGGCTTCCTAGTGCACTTGGGGACCACACCTGCCTGGCACCTGTTCCATGCCCACTGGTTTACATGAGGCCAGCGGTCAGCTCTGAACCCTTGCCTCAGAATGAGCAGTTGCATGTTTCCATGTGCTTGACAGCAGGCAGCCTTTTACCCTGTCTACCCCCACCTCTGTGCCAGCTGTCAGGGGCTGGCCTGGACAGGCTTGAAGGGCAGCCATAGGTTTTATGTACTTTTATTTAATTTTTTTTTTATTTTGTAGATGGACAGTATACCTTTATTTTATTTATTTATTTTTATGTGGTGCTGAAATTGAACCCAGTGCGTCACACAGGCTAGGCAAGTGCTCTTGCTCTGCCACTGAGCCACAACCCCAGCACCAGCAGTAGGTTTTAAGAGGCAGACTTTTGCAACAAGAGGACAAGATTTGGAGCTGGGGACAAGCTCAATTGGTAGAGTGCTTGCCTCATATGCACAAGGCCCTGGGTCCAATCCCCAGCACACACACACAAAAAAAAATGGGAAAGAGGACAAGACTTGAGAGCTGCCTTGTTCACAGGGATGCTGGGGTGGGCTGTGTGCAGACAGCCGTGCCCCAGCCAGAGCGTGTGGGGTGTGAGCAGGTAGGATGGTAGGAGGTACGTCAGGGTTCTCTCAGCAGCAGAACCAGGAGAATGTAGATGGAGTGGTTAGATTGGCTCAGGGTCGGAGGCTGGAGAGCCCCGCAAGGCTGTCTGCAGGCTGCAGAGCTGGGAAACCAGCAGCTGCTCCGCCAAAGAAGCTGGAGCCTCCAAACAGGAGGGGCAGTGGTGACGCAGCCGAGGCGGAGGGCCTGGGAGCTCCCTGCAGAGTCTCTGGAGTGAGCCCAGGTCCAGGTGCTGAAGCCGCTGAGTCTGAGGTCCATGGTGGCAGCAGCCCCGAGACGCACCTGCTGGAGGAGAGTGGAGCTGGCACGCCCTTCCTCCTGCCCTCCGCGCAGGCTCCAGCCCACAGGATGGTGCTGGCTCCGTTCACCGCCCACGCTCCAGTCATCTCTGGAACACTCACGGGCACACCCAGATGTTTCAAAAAGCAATGACATTGGCAGTCATGTTTGACCATCACAAAGGGTAGCCCCCAAAGGTGTCTGTGTCCTTACTCCTGATCTGGATTGTTTTCTTGAGTTGCCAGAGGGACTTTGTAGAGGTGATTAAGAAGAGTGTCCTTAAAAGAGGGATAGTAGCTCAGATCACCCGGTGGGCCCAGTCTAGTAATGTGAGCCCTCAGAAGCAGAGTTCTGGCTGGAGGCCGAGATGGCAGGAAGCAAGCCAGGTTCACAGTCAGGAGGTGACTGAGTCTCTGTCAGCTTGGAAGAGGCAGACAGCCTTGAACTGAGGCACCAGCTTCAGGACCAGCAAGGAGAGGGCACCCATCTGCCAGCACCCTTCAGGGACTGGAGCTAACCCCGGCCCCTGGATAAAGCCAGGCTGATACCTTGGCTGATACCTTTGAGACACTGAGCTGAGCCCACCCAAACTTCCCACCCAGGAAGACTGAGCTGACCATTTGTTGTGCCTGTGTTCTGCATGTGCAGACTGTTGGAAGGCAGTGCAGGAGCCGAGTGGAGGGTCTGGAGCCCCACACTACTGTAGTGGCTGTGAGCTGTGCCCTCGTCGTCAGACCTGAGGCTCCCCAGCAAGTGCAGCTCACCTGTCTTCCGGGGTCATGGTAGTCCTCTCAGCAACACCAGAGTCTGCAGCCCCCTCACTCCCATCTGGTGGTGTGTGCTTTGCCCTGCAGCCAGGATCCTGCTGTGCCTGGCCACCTGCCCATGTTGCTCTCCTGCAGGATTAAGTACCACGGCCTTCAGTGAATAGACCCCTTTCTCCCCTACAGCTTGAATGGACAGCCCCACAGTCTCTGCTCGTCTTCTTTCCTTCCTAGCCTTCTGGCTTCACGGGGCACCCACTGCCCAGAAGCAGGCATGTGCCCTCACCCAGCTTCCTGCCCTACAGTCTTGCACACTTCGGGGAGTACACGTGTTGGCTCATTGGCTTAGTTACAAATGTTTTCCTTTAACCTGGAAATAGCACTGAGGTGTTCTGAGGCAGTGGGGTTAGGGAGAGGATGCTCCAGACCAAACCATTGACTTTCAAATGCCAGGGTCCACTTCACAGAAATACCTTGACCTCTCTGCTCAGTTACAGCACGCACCTGTGTGTGGGCCTCAACCAGAGGCTCCTGAGGGTGTCCCTGCCACCCAGGACACATTCAGTGTTCCCCCATTGCCATGGGTACATCTGATGGTCCTTCTTCACCCAGGATGCACCTGACATCTCCCCACTTCCCAGAATGCACCCACTGGCCCTTCTCCCATTGGTTCTACTGTGTTTTAAAACTCTGTGATCACTGAGTAGCATTCATGGGCCCCTGATGGGTGCCATGTCAGATCTGGGGAACCGTTTTTAGACTGGGGAAGTGGCATGAGCAAAAAGGGAGAGCTGGGAAGACCAAGGCAGTGGTTAGAGGTGCTGCTTTGTGCTCCATCCTACTCAGACATATCTCACGGCTGGCTTGCAGGTCAGTGGAACCCACACTTGGCACGTACCAGGACCCAGCACAAATAAATAAGTGAGGACAGATGTGTTCTCAGATGACAGTAATGCTAGCTGCAGCATGGTCAACTTGTGCAGGCAACCCCAGCACACCCAAATGTGCATGAGCAGCATGCATGTGCTCAGGAATAAGAATTCATGCAGATAAGTGTAGATGTGGTATGAATGAGATGTGTGCAGAGAATTGTGCAGATGGCTGTGCTATGTGCACGTGTTAGCATGTGCTCATGTGTGTGCAGCACATGGGTTTGCATGTGTGTGTCAGTGTTTTCACACATGCAAGATGTGTATGAGTGTGTGTATGTGGTTTTGAGTGTGTATACTTTGAGTGTACATGTGTACATGTGTGTGTACATGTGCACACAGATCGGTCATATGCATGTGTGTGCTCATAGGCCTATGTAGGCATGTATGCTAGGTGTTGGAAATTGCATGGGTGTGTTCATGAGTATGCATGAATGTGTGTGTATAATTGTGTGCATGTACAAGTGCAGGGCTTAGGCACACAGGATATGCATTCTGTGAGTGTACACATGTAAGTAGGCTTGTGTGCCTATGCATGCTTGTGCGTGTATGCTTGTTGATATGTTCATGGGTGCATGTACATGAGTGAGCATGGGTGGCTGTGTGTACATTTGTGTATGGTTGCCAGACAGAGCAGTCTTCCTGCTGGAGGTGGTTGAGGACTTCAGCCTGCACATACAGGATTTATTCTACTTGGAGTAGAGTGTAGAAGTCCGCCAAGATGCTGGCCTGGGAGAGCTGGGGGTGCAGACTTTCCCATAGCCTGGTCTGCCTGTTGCTTGCCACAAGGTGAGCACTATAATATGCAGGGACAGTTTCTGGGTGAGTTGGGAGGAACCTTTCTGGGAGGCATGGTGGTTGAGGTACCCTGTCCTCTTCATGAGCTCCTTCCTGCGCTGTGCTGCTGCTGGTGTCTCCTCACCAAGTGCACCCACACCAGTCTGCAGGAGGGCAGCAGTAGCTTGATTGCTATGCAGGGTGGGGCACTGTGGAAAGCCCCAGGATCACCTCAGGGCTGCACTGAAGGTGGAGGCCTGGGCCCACTACTTGGGTCTGAGGTCTGCTGCTAGACATGTGGCTACCTGGGATGCCCCCAGAGACCCTGTCGACTGTTCTCCCAACTCTAGGATACCCAGGGGTAGAGTGAGTCCACAGTGCCTGCAAGCAGCTGGCCACACTGCTCCTGGATAAGACACGTGGCATCCCAGAGCTGGTCCTTCTTCCATCTTAACAACAGGACGTGTTTGTGCCCAGTCATGCTGTGTGCCTTCCCAGTACCTTTTGGAAGGCTGTGAGGACTCTGAACTTGCAGCTTGCCCTGGTAAGAGGCAATGTCTGCCTTGGCCCATGAGAAGCAGCAGTGGGATGGCAGTGCTCAGAGGCTGGCCTCTGCCTGGCAGGTATGCCAGGCCAGCAGACCTCAGGGAGCCCTGCAGGCTCTTCTTGTGCATTCAGTTCTGGGTTTTCAGAACCTTTCCAGAATCTGTCTGGCTTTGCTCTTTCATTCAAGTAGCAAGTTGCAAACTCCTTGATCAGCTGGGCGTGTCTCATGTGGCCTCTTCCCACTGCTGTCCGGTCCCTGTTTTGTGGGAAGGACCTCCTCCCTGGTCAGCAGGAAGTCCACGATTGAGCCTAGCACCTGGTGGCCCCTGAAGATGTGTCCCCAGTGCGCTCCATAGCAGATGGTCTTTGTGATGGTGGTGACAGGCTCCTTCAGCAAGGGCCCTCGTGGCTGTTCCACTGTCCCCATGAGCTAGTGGGTCTGCATTCCTAAGGGACTGAGCCTCACCAAACCACTTAACTTAGAAGGTGTTTGTGACCAGGTACTGCGAAGCCCTCCACCTTCACTGTTTCCCACTGAAGCTGGTGTCCTAGCACTTTTTCTTAGATGACCACAAGCCTGATGGCTGCAGGCAGCTGGCCCAATCCAGGCTGCTGCTGCCTCTACCAAAAGGAACCTTCTGGAGCCCTCACCTGCCCTTGAGATGCAGGGACCTTGAGATGCCCCGGTGCAGGCCTCTGTGCCCTGTCTTTACATGGCTGTAAGTGCCTTGGGGACTGCTGTGCCCTGGCACACCAGCCCTGCCCTCCCCAGTGTGCATGGAAGCAGCTGCACTGGTGAAGGACGCACCCCAGGGCCAGCTGGTTGGTGCCGGCAGAGGCAGGACCCTTGCACATGTTCTTTGCTGGGTCCCAGGACAGACCGAGGGGTCCTGTGTCCCCAGCAGGCCTAGATGCTCGCACTTGCAAGCCCAGATCCAGCACGTTTCCACTTGTGAGTTGTGCAAGGGGTCTTTGTGTTGGTTGATGACTCATTTTCAGCTCTGCTGATGTGAACACTGCCTGTGTTAAAGATGAGGTATCTGCCATAGTTATTGCTTTGGCAAACAGCAAAGAGTAGCCAAGTATTTGTAGGTGTCCTTAGAAGGTAGAGCAATGGATCTTACCATGTATTAAACAGAAAAACCACGTCCCACTGAAATAAAAGTTTGAGATGAGACTTGATTCTCCACTTCTGTTGGTGGTGGGTCTGTGTAAGCTGCAGGATGCTTCCATCCTAGTCTAGAGTGCTAAGGAACAGGTGTCTGTACCAGGCTGGGCTGAGCTGCCTCAGCAAAATAGGTTGGTGCTGGCTGGCCACGCCTCAGGTCCACGCTGGCATGGCGGGCTGTGCACCACCATGACCCATGATCTCTCACTGCCTGCTTCCAGCTCCTGGGCCACCACTCTGCGACAGGTGCTAGGCTGCACCGTCAGCAGGTGGCCCTGATCACTGCTTGGGGAGAGCTGCAGTTCTGTGGGCCTGGATCCCTACGCGGCTCAAAGTGTCAGGGACCCCAAGGAGTTTTTGTCTCTGCTGATAGTTTCCATAATTTTTAAATATTCATTTATTCATTTTAAAATAACAATAATAAACTCTTAGATTTCTATAAACATATTTTTATAACTTTTAATAAAATGTAATTGTTTTCCAAACAAAAGGAGAAGATGAGAAGGGTGGTGGTAGTTCAGATTCAGTCTGTCGTCTGACTGGAAGGCGACCAGCGGGGCAGAGCTGGAGCAGAAAGGAGCGTCCTGACCCTCCCAGGCTGTGGCTGTTCTCTGCTTCTAACTGGGAAGCGGATTGCCTAGAGCCTTACTGCACCCAAGCCACCCAGGTGCCTGGCTCTGTTGAGGGGAGCCTCTGCCCATGGGAGGGTCCTGTGGAAGTAAGTGCTGGCCCAGCGGGCAAGTGACGGATGTCCACATGGCCCCCTGGCGGAGCCCAGGGCGCCTTCTTCAGGAGGGACACCGAGTCTCATCAGAAGAGTCTTCAGGACGGGATGCTGTCCAACTCATAGGCAGATACATTTTCCCAAGTTCTAGATTTTTCTCAAAAACTTGAGTTTTGTCATTGGCAGCAAATGCTGTCAGTGCTTCTGAGAGGCAGGCTCACCTCATCTTGTCCCTTCTCAAGAGGATGGCTGCCAGTCGCCCATCTGAGGAGCCCCACTCGTCTGCCAGTCTGCAGGAGCAGCTGCAGAGGTGGGAGCTCAGGGAGAGCAGGCCTTGGTCCAGCTGGCTCTGGGTGCTCGTGGCCTGCTGGCCGCCCCGCTCAGCCCAGCACTCTGCATTGTGGCCTAGGCCTCTCCGTGCAGTAGCCACACTGGGAAGCAGCCAGTTGTCTTGGCCGTGCTGTGAGGCTTGCTAACCTCTTTGCCTTCTGAGCCCTGGAAGGTCCCCGAGATCCCCAGAGACCCACATGCCAAACGCCAAGAACAGCCCCAAATGAAGCAAGCGGAAAGCACCCAGTGCATGTGTGCTGGGTGCTGAAGCAGAGGCCCTCTCAGCAGGACCACGCCGCGTCAGCTGCACAGACGGGGCCCAGCAGCCCCGTGTGCCCTTCCCGGCAGCCGGAGCCCAGGGTTAGCGTGCATTGGACACCCCTTGTACAAGCACAGCTTGTCTCACAATTCCACACTGGAGCAGGCCGTTCACAGAGGAAATGGGAAATGCGCACCTGCGCCTCCCCGTCAGAACTTCCCAGAGCGCGTCAAGTGGGGAGAGGTCAGCGCCTAACTGTGAGGAAGGAATGTCTTTAACGAACAGACCACAGAATAGGATCAGGCTCTGACGTTTGAGTGACACAGGCTGAGGCCCTGGATGGCCAGCAGAGGTGGCCTCTCCTGGAGCACCTACTTTTATTAAGGGCTGCCAGGGCCAGGATGTGGTGCCCCACTGCCTGCAGGTCTCTGCTGGGGTCATGGCAGCAAGGTGAGCCTTCCTGCCACCATCCAGGCCAGGAGCAAGGACGTCCTCCAGCTGATAGAGCCCTGGCTGGATGCAGGCTGAGAGTGTGAGTGGTGTGTGGAAGGCCCAGCCCACAGCCTGGCCTCCCGGAGGGTGTGTGCAGCCTCTGCTGTCTGTGGCTCCTCCCCCTGGTTTAGCGTTGCCTCCAGTCTTGCTGCTCAGTCTCTGCCCTCCATCTCAGCCTCTGTCCAGGCGTCTCCATGGCAGCTGGCGACTGTGCGGTAGGAGACTGCACCACCCTGTCACTGTGACTCCAGGCCTCGTTCTCCCTGTAATGAGCTCAATTGTCCCCTGCTTGGTACTCCTGAGGTAGCTGTGTCTAGGTGTTCACCAGGTGAGAGCTAGAGGAAAGGGTGCCTTCCCAGGGTCAGCAGCCTCACAGCCGCCTGCGGACTGTGGTTCAGGCGCAGGGAGCCCCGAGGCCCTGTGCTCAGCACGCATGCCTGTGCTCGCCCGGGCGTTGTGGCCACAGAGCCATGGCAACACTATCCAGCCCAGCCACCCAGGCCTCCGCCCAGCCACAAGCAAACAACCTGCCGGCATAAGAGCTGCTGCCCACATCCTGCGGGAGCACGAGGGGCAAGGAGGAAGGAGGCCGGGTGGCTGGGAGCACAGGTGGGCGATTGTTAATTTTATCACCACTGCAATTAATTATGACGATCATTCCCGGAGCTATATGGGGCCAAGATAGGGCAGTGTGTCCTGCCTCCCGCGGTGCAGGTTTGCATCCAGATAAGTCTGGGGGCATAGCACCACCTGCAACAGCCCCTCAGCAGACAGGCCTTGCTCGTCCCGCCCAGGTATCGGCTTTGCAGTGTGAGTGGAGCAGGACCTGAGACCCTGGTGTCCACACTGGCCTCCCAGGCCCACCTGGGACCAGAACCTCCATGTTCACTCTTTGGGCATCAGGATGCACCCCACAGTGAGGGCCAGGACAGCCCTTCAACCTGGGCCTCTCCCTTGGCAGCCAGGATCTGTCCTGAGATCCAAAGGAACCAGAGCACAAGGGGCACCAGGGTCCTGGTGCAGCTGGGTTGGGCTGCACAGGGAATCGGTGCTGCCATTCCTGGCTGTTCTGTGACCAGCACGGAACCCAGTGTGTCCATCAACCACCCTCAGTTCCTTTCCCCGTGGCCCAAAGAGGTGGCCCTTGCCTTCTGCCAGCTCTGGCTTCAGGGGTCAGCACAAGCTCCCATGCACCATGGTGTTCTTGAGGAACAGAGCCTCATTTAAAAGGCACCTGCCATGCTTCAGACCCAGAACTCATGTTTACCCTGGACTCGGGCCCTGGGGCGGGTTGTGGTGCAGGCTCCAGGGCACCCAGGCCACAGGTGCTCATGTGCAGGCTTTCTGCTGCTCCTATGCACACAGTGACAGTCTCTGAAAGCACAGGGTCTCAATTCTGTGTCCTAAGCCAGCTCCTGCCAGGGACGTGGTTGAGGCTAGGCTTGGTCAGACCCTGCCGGGCAGTGCAGTAGCTGCACGCTAGATCCTGTCCGGAGAGAGCTGGGAACAGCAACTGGGACAGACACAGCCACTGCCCGCTGAGACCTCACTCTTGTCAGGGAGAGCTGACACTCACTCCATGCAGAGAAGCCAGCCAGCTCCCACTGGGCAGCTGAGGGGCAGGCAGTGGGTGAGGCGTGTTTTCATGGAGATTTCCCTCTGCGCTTGAGCCAGGAGGACCTCCTGGTGCGTGGAAGGGCCTGCTGCCTGGTCCTCGTGGGGCTCCCTCCCCAGCACAGCCAGAGGAAGGCGGAGCTCACATTGCAGCCTCCTGCCCAGCTGGCCCAGCCCCACGCCCTTCCGTCCCCTGGTCTCCTGCCTGCGTGGGGCAGACTTGTACCACCTGGTTCTGCAGCCCAGGGGCCGTGCTGCCCTTGACCCCAGGGCCCACGCGAACCCTGGTGCCATTCCTGGGTGGCTGCAGCAGAGCCGGTGGGGTGGGGTGCGGCCCTGGAGGGGCACCCTTCCTTCACAGCCCATGGTGGGGAGACGCACACTGGAGCCAGGGGACCGTCAGCTTTGGACAGGCCGTCAGCTGCGTATGCTCCCTGGAAAACATGCAGTGGTCTCTAGTGTCCTGTACTCTTAAAAATACAGTGTTGTTACAAGTGGGCGTTTGTGGATTTTGTTTTTAGCCAAAAACAGGCTCTGGTTAGGCCAAGTGCTGACTTCCTGTGAGAGGCTGGGGTCACAGGCTACAGTTCCCAGGATCATCTGCAGGATCCCCCTGGAGAGCCAAAAGAAGGCGTGTTCCACCTGGGTGTGCCACTGGATGGGTGAGGCGCAGGGGTAATGTTAGGTCCCTGGGCCTCCCCAAGGCAGTGGGAGCCGGGCCGCCTGTGTGGGAGCCGCCCTAGAGGCCCGCAGAATCAACACCTGGCAGCGCCCAGGGCAGCCTCCGCCTGCAGAATCGATTGCACTCTTCTCTGCCAATAAAGTAATAGGAAAAAGCTCATGGAGCACATGCCTTTCTCGGTAAATGCTGTGTGGCATTTTGAGATCAACTTGAGCAAGCACAGTGACAGCAGGCTTTTGGAAAGACGGCCTGTAGAGTCCTGAGGACCCTGACTGGGCGAGAGGGTGCACAGCGGAACTCAGAGGTGTTCCCCCAGCCAGCCACGCGAAGCAGTTATTACCACGGGACAGTCCCTGTCAGAATACCCAGACAGGCAGGGAGGTGGATGGCAGAGAACTGGCAGTGCCGGAGGTGGACACAGAAGGAGCCGAGGGCTGCCCCTCAAGTGCAGCACATGTGGGGATTCTCTGGGCAAGCTATTCTGGGGACAGATGCCAGGTGCCTAAGGCACAGATACCAGCCCCCTGGATGATGCAGGGTGGTGATGCTCAGCTCATGGTCAGCAAGTCCAAAGGGACTGTCACCTGCAGGTCAGGCACTTGCAGTGGTGGTTTGAGCCCCTTCCCAGGTTCTTAGAGGGAACCGACAGGGACAGAGAGGGCACCAAACCAGGGACAGCCATGCCCACCACATGTGGTGGCCCCAGGGTTGCAGCCTCAGCACCTGGACCCTCAGGTGGGCACTGCAGGCACTGGAGCAGGTGGAGGAAGCATGCGTGTAGCTGGGTTGCCCTGAGCTGTCTGCAGACCTCGTGCAGAGGACCGTTTGATACACGAACTTAAGCTGTGAGTTTGCCTTTATATTCTAGAAACTTCTGTTCGTACATTCTTTCCCTGAGTAGCCAGCTTCCCTTTGGAGTGTGGAGGCTGCCTGGAGCTGGGGTGCTGATGACCCTTTTCCTCCATGTCTCCCCAGCTACCCGTACAGCGAGGACTCCAGGCAGGGTGAGCAGTACATGAACACCCGGTGCCCCGCATGGTGTGACCGCATCCTCATGTCCCTGTCAGCCAAGGAGCTGGTGCTCAGAGTAAGTGGGAGCTGCCTGGATCAGCCACTGGGAGGGGACAGAGCAGGCCTGGGCTTCAGGGCAAGTGCGATGAGCTGCTCAACCTGGGAACAACGTAGATAGTTTCCTGACCTTTCCCTGGGCAGCTGAGCCGAAGCTCTGCGGTTCTTCCAGCTAGTGCTCAGCCCCAGTGAGAGCCACTGTCTCAGTGGGACATGCAAGGTAGGGTGGTGGGCGGGGTCTGGAAGTCCCAGCTTCTGCACGCTGGCACTCAGGGCTCGGCCATGGATGAGCAGGTAGGCCAGGAGCCCGGAGGTGTGTCTGTCAGCATAAGGTGTGGTCAGAGCAGGTCCACCCAGGGCGCCAGCAGCCAGAGAAGGGTGGGTGCCATTCTGGGAGGCCGTAGGGTTCCGTGTCAGGGAACGGCTAGGCTACATGCGATTTCCAGGGTTTTCCCACCTCCCGACACACGAGTGTTTCTAAAAGAGCCAGCATGTGAGTGATGCCAACCATCGGTGAAGACTGGCGAGGGCAGCAGTGGGTGCGCAGGGCAGGAGGCTGTGGCTCTGAGGCCTTGTGTGCTCTGCCCCCTGCCTGGGCCCAGAGCAGCGGGGACTCCCTCTTAGCAGCCCACCATTAACCTGAGTTGCCCTGAGCTGCCGCATCCATGCCCCTCTGCCAGCCAGCACACCCAGCTTCTCTGTGTGCCCTTGAGGTGGCCTTCCCAACTTGCTGCCCCCCCTGGCCCTCCCGCTGAGGCCTGGCTGGCCGGCCTTTTCCCTGTGGCACTGTCCCCGGCCTCCATCCTGCACCCCGCTTTTCCTGCCCCACCCCCAAGGCACAGCCGCACTCAGCCTCTGCCCTGCGAGGGCCCTGCTCCCACAGCCAGAGTCGGGACAGAGGGTCCTGAGCTCTGGGGTCTGCTGGGGACGTGGGCAGGGCAGAGGTCTGCCCCGGGGCAGCGGTGGCAGGCAGCCCTGCCTTCTAGCCTGGGGTCAGAATGTGCACCACTGTGATGCCCCTTATCTGGGCTGAAGAGAGGCCACCGGGTTCTGGCCAGGAGCCTCCAGACCCAGGGTGAGCTGGGGGAAGGCCTGCCCTGGACACACCCTAGCCCCTCTGGCTGGGGTGGTCATCAGCCCCGTGGAGGTGACTCTGCAAGCACTGGGCAGACAGCAGAGGACACAGTAGCTGAAGCTGGCCAGAACAAAGTGCTGGGAGGACTGAGGTGGGGAGGGTGGCATTGACCCCCACCAGGAAGACGTCCGGAGCCAGGAGAGCTGCCTTCTGTGGCGAGACCTGGGTGTGGCCCAAGATGGCAGCCTAGACAGCACCAGAAAGCCAGCGTCTGTCCTGTTTGTCAGCTGCCCACATTTCCTCTGGTCTCCAGACCCAGACTCCACACTTTAAAGTCACTGTGGGCAGCTGGGCTCTGCTTCTGGCCTCCACCGAGGCCCATGGTGCCCAGAGGCCCTGTCTGGAGGCTGAAGTCCCACTGCCTCCCCCGCCCAGGCTGCCCGTGGGCGGCAGGCATCACAGCTGAGCAGATGGTGCCGTGAGCAGCCTCTGGTGCCATCCATCACGCCATGCTCTGGTTCCTCGTCATCATGTTCTGTTCTGCTTCCCGAGCCCTGAAACACGGAGCCGCGCGCTGCCTGGGAGCCGCGGAGCTGAACGCCAGTGAGGTGTGCCCGCGTCTGCCTGCGCCCGCTGTAATTTGTTTATCTGTCCAAAGATCACGCAGTTGAAAATCCACAATCTTGTGCTGCCTTTGCAAATCACCACGCTGTGTTTGATGAATGTGTCCCCACTTCCGCGGCAGCGGCTCAGGCTCCTGAAAGATGGGCAGTGCTGGTGCGTGCGGTGCCGAGGTTGTGTTTTTATGCTTTCTGGCAGATGACCATGCTGGAAAGTAAATCTGACCTTAAGCTTCTTACTGCATTAAAGATAATTCAGTTTCAACTTTATAGTCTTGGATGCTTCAGTTGTGGATGTAAAACTCCAGCCCCATCAGAGCTGACTGATTGCCATCAACAAACCTGCTACCATCCACAACTGCAGCATGGGCACCTGCCAGCCTCCCAGGTGCTGGGTGAAGGAGGTGTGCCACAGTGTCTACCAGCACACACACGCTGCTCTGTGCAGCAGAGAGAAGTTGGTGTCTGCGGTAAACAGGGCTGTGGGTGACGGCAACGTCAGAAGCAGGTGCCCTAGGCAAGGCAGGGCCTTCAGAGCAGCACCGACACCCTGGTGACCAGGCCCCATCCACCTGTGGGCCAGGAGGAGGCCTGGGGGAGCCCTGACGCCCCCACACCGCCAGGCCACGTCTGTCTGAGGAGCACGGTTCTTCTTAGTGGGAGGGGCTGGCCGCTCACTCCCTCCCAGTTACGCTCCCACCCTGCAGAGCTCCGCAGATGGGCAGAGCAAACAGTGTCCTGCCCCTCTGCCCCCAGGATACCCGAAGCCCCTTTCACCCTCTCTCTGTTTGCTTCCAGTCTGAGAGCGAGGAGAAGGTTGTCACCTATGACCACATCGGGCCCAACGTCTGCATGGGAGACCATAAGGTGACGTGCACCGTGCTGCGGTTCAGGGGCCAGGAGGCTGGGGGACTGGAGGGTGGGCAGCGTTTCCCATCTCCTTATTTCTGGCTGAGTTGGTGGGTTTTTATTTAATCGTAATAAAATGCTGAGAGAGAGATGGCCAGGTAGGGAGAAAGCAGAGGAGGCTAGTTGCAAACAGGATACCTCATTCTCCACTTGCCAGAAGCAGTAGTTAGTTCTGCAGCTTCCTGTGTGCCCAGGCCACTTCTCCCGCTGCTCCAGGACCTGCAACATTTTCTGGCCTCACACCTGGCTCAGGCCCGCCAGGCAGAGTAGCAGCAAGTGCATGTTCCGTGGGTCCCATGCACTCAGGGATAGCCACAGTCCACACAGACCACTCGTGCCCCAACCCAGAGCAGCCCAGCAGTCCTCAGGGACACTCGGGAGCACGTTGAGTCCTCTGGTCCTTGGCCACAGAGCGTGGCAGAGGCTGGACACACTTTCCTTCCCCACGGGCCTGAGGCCGACTTAGCAGTTCTGTAAACCAGTGCTCATGCTGGTTTCTGTCTGGAACGCAAAGGGGCTGTGTGGGGCCCTGTGACTGGACCCAGGCTGCAGGCCCAGGCCAGCTGGCTCTCCTCTCTGAGCTCTCCGCCTGTGCTCAGAGCACACAACTGCTCAGGACACATCCCAGCTGCCCCGAGACTCGAGGTTCTGTGGGAGGTGGCGGCGCGTGCGCACTGACACCCTCCTCTCCCGCTGCAGCCCGTGTTCCTGGCCTTCCGCATGGCGCCCGGGGCAGGTAAACCTCATGCACGTGTGCACAAGTGTTGTGTCGTGCAGTGACGTGTGGTAAATATGCCTCCTTCCCTCAGTTCTCCTTTTCTGCAGCTTTTCCTGGTGTGTTTGTACCTTTAACAAATTACTGACTCCAATTCAGGGAAGAGGTGCCCACGCAGCGACGGGACCCTCCGTGAGACCTCCCTGTAGCAGTGTATGAAATACTCCTGCAGCAGCATCAGAAACCCGCCCAGGCAGCACCTGCTCAATGGCCGGCCCACACTTCGCTTCAGCTCCGGACCACTCCGGGAAAGCCTCACATACCTCACTGTTGTGTCTGTTTGTGTGACATTAAGTAGAAGCATTGGGTTTTTTTAAAAAATAATAAGTCACATCCTGTTGCCAAAACTCTAATAGCAAAGAGGTTCTGTATTTTAGATTTCAAAATCTTCCATTTTTAATGATTGTCTGTGGAGGAGCTTCTCCTGCCTAGGAACCCCCCCGGTGTCGGTGCCCTCTGCCAGGAGGAGGCCTCCAGTGCCTGCCCGGGCCCAGGCCGCTCCGTGGCCGACTCTACTGCCATGTTACATGGTGTCCGAATCACACTGCAGCTGCTTCCCATTTTTATATATATAAATACATATAAATATATACTTTTTAAGAGTAATTTATAAATCTTATCAAAACTTATGCTACATACACTCTTCAGTATGAATGTGCGTCGTAGCAGCGGGCAGAGCTGCGGCCAAGGTGTGTGGAGTGGGTGTGGACGCAGACAGGTGACCAGCAGTGCCAGGAGCAAGGCCTCTGCACCCGCTGGGCCAGCAATTTGTCACTCCTCTGCCTTTTCTGTAACATTAAGAACTGAATGTGAAGTTTATTGCTACCCTGTGTGTACCTTCTAAGGATTTTGTAAACTGTTTTGTCTGTCCTTTGTTACCGTTTTATGGTGCCAATATTCTACATTAAACCATAATCTCGTGGGAGAATTAGAAATAGCCTTGTCCGCTTCCCACAGAGATCGCTTCTAACATGGGCTGTACAGACCACGGGAGAGAAGCAGCACTGGGCCGCACTGCGCCTGCGTGCCCACCCTGTGGCCACCTCTGCTCCCCGCCTGAGCACGGCTGGGGCCACTGCAGGGTGGAGACGCAGCGCTGGCATATTATCTACTTCAGAACACTACAGCTCCTGGACTGGGCACGGCGTGAGGTCGACGACGTGGGTGTCTGCACAATCACCACCACTACAACCGCGAGTGATTTGGTCTCTGCTCGGACCCAGGCTCTCCACGCTAAGGGCCAGTCTGTGAGTACTGCCGTCGCTGCTCACCAACACGCCATCGTGGCACCACGCAGCAGTTCTGTCTGTGGGCTTCGGCGGCGGTGACTCTCACTCGGAAGGCCTTTGGAAGTGACTGCTCGGTTCCTAAGCAATAAAATTGATCATGGTGAAAACAGTTCTCCCTGGCTTTGTCCTCCTTCCTTCCCCTGTCCGTCACCTCTGAAATGCAAAGTGGCAGGAGGGGCCTCTTTTGTGCCCTGTTGTTAAGCTCAACCCATTGGAACTTCAGTCTCACATATTTTCACAGGGTCATTAGTTAGGAATAGGAAATAATCTTTTGGGCTTTTCACAGTAGTAAAAAAAGACTTAATCCTTCAACATCATAACTGGGTTATACGAATTCTTTGCTTTCCTTAAAAATTTAAAACCGGAAACTCTACTCTTCCCTTGTACTCAGATAACTCACAGAAATGAAACCGCTTCCCTTTTTAAAGAGCGTGGCTTCCCTAAAGGACAAGGGACAGGGCTAAAAAGAATTGATTTAACCTTGGTGTGTCAAGTGGCAAAAGGCAAAACCTACACCTTCACGCTTCCCTTAAACATTTCTGAAAACACCTTCCAAGAGAAATGTTGTAATTAACATAAAAATGGGACCATTTACACTTACATGAAGTCAAAACTCAGCGACCCAGGGAGCCCAGTGAGGTGCATCTAGAGAGTGTGCACCCAGCAGATGGGCTTTTGTAACAACTGCAGCTTGTTTAGAGCACTGGATGGGTTTTGTGGTAAGAAAACTGGCCTAGGAAAAGGTCAGCTGTAGGCTCCAGGGCTCTGTGCCCATGGGTTGGAACCACTGGGATGCAGCCCTTGCTGATGGGGTCCAGCTCTGACCAGGAGCCCTGATCATGGGCCGTTCCTTGTGACCTGTGAAAGAGCTGCACCAGGTCCCTCCAAGTTGTGCCCCTCTGAGAAGCTAGCCCTCCGCCCTGGGAGGCCATCCCAGGGTCGCTCTGCATGGAGATTTATGAGCTGTCCTTCTTCGGGCAGAGTTATTTCAGATTTCTCTGTGCAGCCCTAGCTTGAATGAAATAGTGCTTTCTGCAGACGAAAAACCTATTACAATGGGAGCCCAAGGGCCACAGGGAAGAACTGCAAACCTGATTTCAAACGAGGTGAATTTGGTAGACATATTAAAATATTTATCGTTCTGGCTAAAAGACTTAAAAATAATCATTTCAAAATACCCTTGGATGAGGCAGAGCCAGCCTGGTCTGAAAGTAGGACCGCTGCTGGAAGGACAGGGCCAGCCCACCCCCCTCAACTGCAAAAGGAGAGAGTAACCGCTCCAGTGCTGGGTCCGGTTGGGGGGACGGCACGCGGCTTACTCGCTATTTGGGAACACCCAAGTGTGGTCAGTTGGCCCAAACCTCATCCACGTGAGCGCACTGCAACCCTGGGCCTGTTCCGGGCCGCGGGGGTCCATACCTGCCGAGCACCGCGCTTCCGTCTGGCTCCACTGGGGCCTCCGCGGCGGCTCCTTCCTTGCAGCCAGCTGCCCGAGGGTGCGCGGGCCGGGCCGCCCTCCCTGCGCGTCGGCCGCGTCCCCGCCCGTCCTCGCTGTCTCCACGCTCCCGAGCGCTGCCGCCTCCGGCGCGATCCGCGCCACCGTGCCCGCCGGTGCCAGGCCCCGCGCCTCGCGGGGAGGACCGACGGGACGCGGCGCGGAGGCCCTTGCTGCCCGCCCGCAGCGCCGCGCTCGGTACGGAAGAAACACGCGCTGCAGCCTCGGGAGCCGCGGCTCCGACCCGGACGTGTTAAATAATTTATTGATTATACAAAGTGATGGCCCGAACCCCGCCCCACGCCAAGGGACGCCGCCGGGCCCCGCACGCCGAGCCGGAGCCGGGCCGCTTTATAACTTATTTTGTAAAAATATATATACACGCTGCGGCGCGGGCGGCGGGCGGCGGGCGTCTGGTCCTGCGCCGGCCGCGCCCTCACAAGGCGTCCCCCGCGCCGCCGCATGGGCTGACCAGCGCCAAGTTCGAGGGTTTGTGCTTCTTGAGCAGCCGCGTGATCTTCTCATCGTCCGAGTTGGGGTCCAGGGGCCGGTTGTACTCGTCATCGTCCTCCGCGTCCGAGCCGCCCACCTTCAGCTTCTCTGCGTCGGAGTCCTGCTTCTTCTTGGCCGACGCCATCTCCGCCGCGTGCCGCTTGCGCCACTTGGTCCTGCGGTTCTGAAACCACACCTGGGGGCGGGAGAGGTCCGTCAGAGGGGCCTCCGAAATTCCGAGTCCTCTACAACGCTGGCCTCCCCGGCGGACCCGGCCCGACCCCGCCGTCCGCCCGTGGCCAGCACCGCGCACCCGTGCAGCGGCGCCTCTCGGGGTTGGCCGAGGCCGGACGGCCGCTCGCCGACCCTTCGCAGGACGCGGGCGCCGGGATCTGCCTCCGCGCAGCAAGACCCCAGGGAGGCCGCCCCTGGCCTGCGCGCTCACCTTCACCTGGCTCTCGGTCATGCCCAGGGAGTAGGCGAGCCGCGCGCGCTCTGGGCCCGCCAGGTACTTAGTCTGCTCGAAGGTCTTCTCCAGCGCGAAGATCTGCTGGCCAGAGAAGGTCGGCCTCGAGTGTTTCTTCTTACCGTCCTTGTCCAGCACCCCGCCGGCTTGGGCTGCGAAGGAGGGCGGGTGAGAGCGGTCCGCGCGCCCAGCCCGCCCCACGCAGAGCCCCGCGCGGGCCACTTACCCGAGCCGGCCAGGCGCGGGTCCCTCCAGGGTGAGCCCTGCACCACGCCGGGCCAGAAAATAGGCGGGCGCCCGGGCAACTCGGCCAGAGGCTTGGGGTAGCCGCGCGCCACGGCGGCCGCGGGCCCAAAGTAGACGCCGGCCGACGAGGCCAGCCCATTGAGGCGGGGCAGGCCGCCCAAGAGGCCGCCGCCCGCTGCGCCCACTGGCCGCCCCAGGATGTCGCTGATGCCGTGCGGGGTGCCCAGCGGCAACTGCGTGCCAAGGCCTCCCAGCGCGGGCGCCTTGAAGCCTGCCGGGCCCTGCAGCGCGTACGGGAACAGCGACGTCTTCATTTCGGCCATGTTGTGCAGCGCAGCCAGCGGCGCGCTGCTCAGCACAAACGCGCCCGGGCGGTTAGCGTCCATGGGCGCCGCCGCCACCGGCCCGGGCGCCCATCCGGGCCCCGTCGCCGCCGCCCGCGCCCGCTGGCCCGGAGAAGTTTGTGCGCGGCGCGGGCGGGCGCCGGCTGCAGCGGGGCGCGCGGGGCGCGGGCGGGCGCCGACGGCCCGAGCGGGCGGGCGGCTCGGGCGCGGGCTGGAGAGATGGGGTTTCAGGCGGCGGCGGCGGCTCCGGGGCCGGTCCGAGCGGCGCCGCGCGGGACGGACGCACTGATAACCGCGGGGCCCGGGCGCGGCGCGCGCGCTGATTGGCTGCGGGCACCGGCCGCCAGGCCATTGGCCAGCGCCCCGCCGTCTGCGCGCGCCCCCGCCGGCCGCGCACTCCATGAAGGGCCCATTAGTGCGGCAGGTGCTTCCTGGGCTGTAAATTTGTCCCCTGATTTATCTCCCCCGGGACGAAATAAATCCCGTTGGATGGGAGTTTAGTTAGGCAAAGGTTTTAATGGGAAATCAGGAAAAAAATACGAGAACATATTTTATCCCCGGAAAGAACGCAGATTTGAAGATCGAGGTCTCTCGTTCAGTGCGTTCTTTTCGGGGAAGAGCCCCCGGCGGCCAGACGACGAGGGTCAGCGGGCGCAGGCAGGGACTATGGTCCGAGCCGCTCGTCGGCCTCTGCTGAAGGCTTACAGCGCACGCTGTCCTGGTGGGCCCTGGCCGAGGAAGGGAGGAAGCAGCTGAGGCTCGGAGTACACGGGTCGAATGGCCAGACTAGACTCGGGCGAATGGGCTGCTGGTCTGGCCAACGAACGGCCCGTTCTGTATCAGGGAGGGCGAAGGGACAGGGGTCACACTCCGGGCTTTCTGTTAGTACATACTGGGTGGAGGTTCTGGGTTACCTGCAGCTGGGTGGTGATGTGGCGGCCCCCAGAGATTTCCCGTTGGGGAGGTCAGGGTCTCCTATTAGAGGTTACCCGGGAGGTAACTCTAGGCAGGGGCTGCGACCCAGGACCACCAGTGGCCTATGGAGCCGTTCTCTGATAAATCGCAGCCCCCGCGGGGGAACTGGGACCCCAACTGTCTCAGAGCTCTGAGGCCCAGGGTGCGTAGGGTGTTACTTTCAATTCTGAACGTGGGTGCGCTCTTGAAGAGCAGCAGGCAAAGCACGGTCTTTATGTGTTGCTCATGTGGCCCTTGGATCCAGAGAACTCTCACCCCAGAGAATTGCTGCAAGGTAAAATGAGACCAAAGTCGACCGGGAGCCCACCCTGTGCAGGCTCTGAACAGCTGCTGAGCGCTGTCACTTTCTTCCTTTTGGGAAATGCTGTGTATTAACAGTAACAGGTGAAGGATGTTATAATTATCTGCTACGGGTTGGGTGGGAGCCGTGACCCAAATGTGTGCAGGAAGACGGCCATTTCGGGTCTGGGTTTCTGGGTGGAAGCTGTGTGTTCGAGGTCCGCTCTCTGGGGCCTGGGCCAGTTCGTTACCAACGACTTTTCCATTTTGCCTCAGCCGCCGGGGTTTTGGTGTTCTGGAAGGAGGAGACCCCCGCGGTTCTGTGCAGCGGCCTAATGTCCACTCCCTCTTCTCCTTCCCGGGGTTCATTTTCGTTTTATGTGCCGCGGGTTAGGGACCCATCAGGTCGAGGTTTCAAAAGCCACTCTTGGCCGGGGCGTTGTGTGGATCGGGATTCTGAATCGCTCCTGACCGAGCTTGCGCTCACAGTGCTGCGAAGACTGCGCGATGCGGCGCTGCACGTCTGGTGTCCCACCCCTGTGCGGTGAGGCGCCGCGCATAAGGGTTTTGCTCTTCTGATTTTCTAGGCGGGGTCAGCCCTCGTAGTATCCAATTGTGCGCCGCAGCCCCGCCGGCGATGGAGCCCAGTTGAGGCAAGCCTAGGGCCCTGGACACAGGCACTTGGGATCCTTGCGCTGTCAATGGCACCCAGTCCGCCTGGCCCCAAACGCTCTCCGGGCCTCGCTCGCCCCCACATCTTCGGAGGAAATACACAACGCGCGTGCTACGAGTGTCCGAGCACAAGGGGAACCCTCCCGAGTAGGGTTTGGATCCTCCTGGGCTCCCGAGAGGTATTAAGGCGGGAGGCCAAGGCCTCGGCAGGGACACGGGAAGCTGTGGGGTTGGGGGCAGGGCCGGAGAGGGCGGGGCGGGGATGAGTAGGAGGGGCCGAACTCCAACGCGGGACCCCCGCTCCGCTCCACCCAGCGCTACCGGACTTCAGGCAGCAGCGGCCGCAAAGCTTTCTCGCAGGAGCGCGGGTCTCCAGAATATGAACAGGGAGAGGCGCGCCCAGACGGGAGCGCAGGTGCGCTTTAAGTTCCCGTAGGATCCGGGGAGCCTGGCGCTAGGCAGAAGGAATACCGCCGCTCCAGGCTGCACGCTGGTTTCTCTCAGCCGCCGGCAGACCCCTTAGCGCTGCTGAAGACTGAGAAAACAGTTTTCCGGTCGCTGCCCTGCGCACCAGCAAGCCTGGGTCTGTGTAAACCCAGTCCTCCCTCGGTTGTGGCCTGAACTCGCGGGGTCGCGAGTGGGATGGCAGACTCACTGGGTAACAGAGTGTGCGGCTCTCCAGGGGCTCCCAGCGTGCGGAATGAGGGGGCTGTGGGTGCAGGATGAGGAAGATGGTCTCGGCGCCCGAAGTGCGGTGTGCGTTCTACGGGTGCCCTGTTCTTCCTTGGACACCCTGGACACTTCCCCTCCCAGCTGGAAGACTTAACGCGGGCTGCTGCGGGGGTGCTAAACTTCTTTCCGTGCGCGGTCTCTGGTCGCTGCCCAGAGCTCCCACTCACAACCGCTTCTGCTGCGTCCCCAGGCACCACCCCCTTGGTAGGACCCAAGGAAGCGCGCCTCTTGGAGAAAGATCCCAGAAGCCGCCCTCCCCAGAAGCGAGCGCCGCTGGGCTCCCTCCGCGCAGCTGTGGAGAGGTTCGCCAATGCCACCTCCTGGTTTAGCAGAAAACGTCCTACGACTGCGGGCGCTTTCGTCGCAAACAGTTTGCAGCTGGAAGATGGATCACGCGCCATTTGGCAGAACTCTTTCAGAACTTATTTCACCCTTTCAACCTGTGTGTGTTGGGTACCTGCTATGCCAGGTCACCCTGAGTAAGCGAAGTGGACAGCTGCGAACTCCAGCCTCTGATGCTCTCCCCTGGCAGTGTGGGCCGATAATAAACCGTTGGTGAATAGAACACCCCGAGTGCCCGCTGGGAGGACAGGTGACCCACGGCTCAAGGCAGGAACCTTAGGGCCGGGGGAGGCAGGCGGGTCACAGGGACATGCACCCGAGAGGAGCTTGGAAGCTATCTGTGGCCGCACAGGGAGCCCGAGGAGTCCTCGGGGAACTCATGCAGGAAACAGTGACCCAGTGCAGCTCTAGGCCGCTCCTGGGCTGCCCCTGCCCTGGCCTGACCCACTCTAGACTGGAGTTTCCGAGGCAGCCCTCTGTATAGCGTCCTGGTTTTGTCCTGTGCGCAAATGAGAGCGCGTTCACAGCCGCCTGTGCACGACTCGGCTAGCAGGGTGCTTCCGGGTGCCAGTGGTCCAAAGGAACGAAAGGGGACCACCGAGACTACCCAGAATCATCTCTGTGGTTGCCATCCAGCTGGCTCGGGATGAAGGGGAAGACCGGGTTTACGGAGCCACAGCTGGAGGGTCCGCAGAGGCGGAGCCCAGAGCTCGGCAGGGCGCAGGTGGAGTTACAGGGCCTCTGGGGGCGGGGGCGCCGAGACACGTTGGAGATTGCCCTCAGAACAAAGCAGCGGGGAGGAGACCCAAACCCCCAGCAAAATGCTGGGAGAAGGGCAACCTCTCCAGCGCCCTCCAGTGGCAGATGCCGCGCTGCAACAAGGGCTGGGGCAGAGTGCCCTCCATGGCTGGGTGCCCAGCACCCAGGCGCCAGAGCACTGAATCAGGGGTGGGTGGCCTGGGGCAGGACGGGTGGCTGAGGCCTCGCCTGCGTCTCCAACCTGCGGACTGTTTGTGGCTCAGCCGGCCCAAACGCTTGTACAGCCCATTGCCAACCAGCCTGGCTGCCCATCCCTCCATCGGGGATCTGCAGATAGCCTCCTGTCCTGGGGCTAAATAAGTGCTGTAGAATAAGTGGACCTGGCAGGGGCCGCAGGCTTCCGAGGTTTTGGGAGGGCAGGAAGTTAGAGAGGGGAGCCTGAGAACGCTGGGTTGGGGCTACTAAGGAGAGAGAAGCAGCGCCCACTGCTCCTGAGCGGAAGGGCATCATCTCAGGGCCAGGGGCTGTCACTAGCCAGCCCTTGTGAGGTGTCTGGTGGCCCTTGAGGTGCATGGAGACTTCATTGGCAGGGACCAGGCCACTTGCCAGTAGTGGTCAAGGGGAGGACAGCTGAGGTTGGGGAGATCACAGGCTGGCGGTCTCCAGGCCGAGAAAGACTGGGGCAGAGCTCTGGGAATCTGGGATCCTGAGGGTGGCAGGAGGCCCCACTGGTAGGCTAAGGAAGAGGGCACTGGGCAGAGTGGGCAGGGGTGCCAGGGCAGTCCACCACTTCCTGCAGGAAGCAGCCTAGACCACAGGCAGACCTGCAGGCCCAGGTGTCAGGAGGGAGGGGACCCCTGGACTCACCCCTCTGGAGTCCCCCAGGCCCTCTGGCTTTGTGGGACCTGGCCAGGCACCCAGCCAGGCACCTCCTGCCTTTGCCCCTCACTCTGGCTCTGGATCCCCGGTTCTCATCAAGGCCTTCTTATTTCTTTAAGAGTGATTTATTCTGGTAAATATAATGGTGCAGGCAGGTGTCTAGAGTAACTCAAATTCTCCTCATCCCTCCTCGGGGCTGAGCTCCCTCCGTTACCCACTTGCTGGGCCTTATAAGGGAAGCACCTGGAGGCCAGGACCCTCCTTGGCCCACAGCCACCCTTCCAGTGTGTGAACTGTGGGGCACTGGCACGTCACACAACCCACGTCCTGGGCAGCCGTCTGGCATCAAGCCCCAGCAGGCTGCAGGGGCGCAGTGGGGACGTTCCTGATGCCTTCTCCTCTGGTTTGCCTTGGGTCCTGGAGGTCATGGGGAGGAGCCTCGGGGGCTGGCAGTGCAGGGTGGCCCTCAGGTGCTCTGTATGCTCCTTGCTCCCTGGGGACGGCATTCAGGGATCTCCGCTTGACCATGGGGTGGAGGGAGCACAGTGGCCCTGCCCTGCCACAGCCACCTCAGGGACCACAGAGCTAGCAAGCGACATTGCGGTGCCTGTGGGTGTGATCAGAACAGGACAGGGCCTGACCAGAGGCTGCGGAGCAGTGCATGGGAGGTGCAGAGGACAGCAGGAGGGTCCCACGGACTCCCCACACCAGATGCCAAGGGGAGGCCATGGGGAGGACAGGCACCGTATCTAGCAGCAGAGGCTGATTCCTCAGCTCAGGGCCCTCTGCTGTCCATAGCCAGGCCTGGCTGGTGGCCGGGCAGGCTGAAGGGGTCAGGTGGCCTCTCAGGAATCTGAGATCTGACAGGAGTAGTAAGAGGGCAGCTTCTGCCCAGTCTCAACCCTGCGAGGGGTGATTCTGGGTTCTGCAAGGTCCATGTGGGCTGCACCTGCCCCCCACCTTCATGACTTTGGGGACCCATGTGGGCAGTGTCTGTGGCTGCTGTGAGGTGCAAGTCCAAGGCTCTGTGCCCTGCAGGTGGAATCCCTTGTTCCTCAAGCCTTGGTACCCTTCCTTCCTGAGCTCACCACATCTGGCTCTGGCCATGGCTGTTCCGTCTTTGGGGCAACTTTCTGGCTACCTAATTTGGCTATTGGCACCCACCTGAGGGGCCCCTGCCTGAAGCCCCAAGTGTCAGGACCCTCCCTCCCCTCCTCTTCTCTTCCCACTGACAAGGGCCTTCCAGGTCCTCCCCACTCTCCTGTGAGGTCAGAGGCCCCCACCCTGCTGCTGGCCTGAGCCCACTTCCTGGACCTCACTCTCCATGCAGATGTCTCGTCCCCCCAAGAGATGGCACCTTTTTTCTTTTTTGGTGCCCTGCCTGGTTCTCTGTACAGATGGGGACCCCCACCCAGGTTTCAGGAGGCCCCCGAGGTGGAGTAAGCTGCTCCGGCCAGCAGCTGGGGCTGGAGGATGGAGGTCCTGTGTGCAGTTGTCTGGGGTCTGGTCCAGACACGCCTGAGCCCTGCCTGTCCCCAGGCCAGCCAGCCCGACTTCAGCTTTGGGTGACCTTTTCTACTGTGCCTGGCTGCTGAGCTTCTGAGAAGCTTCTGGCTCTTGGCTAGAGATCTGCAGCCACCTGGCCCTCCACAGCTACGTCCAAGCCAGTTGCGCCCAGTGGGCTCCAGTGCCCTCTGCAATACCCACCAGGTGGGGCCGGCTGGGGAAGTAAGAGCTGGGCCAAGGAGAGCAGGGACAGTGCTTTCCAAGTGACCAGGAGAACGCTCCCTAGGAGCAGGTGGACCTGCCCTGTGACCACAGAGGTCAGGACGTGGGGTGGTGCCAAGTTCTTCTAGGGGACAATCATAGGCCACCTGAGAAGCACTCTTCTCTGGGGTCCCAAGAATCTTGTCTCCTTCAGGAAGGACAAAGAGCAGGCCATGAGTCAGGGCACAGGGCTCCTGTGCCAGGACCCTTGGGCCAGACATGCTGGGCGTGAGAAGACCCTCTCTGGGGTCTTCATGTGCCACCCGAGGAACTGAGTGCCTGTTGTGTGACAAGATGGAACCAGCAGTGACCAAGTAGGGGCTGTCAGAGGGGCTCTTGGCCACACTCAAGACCAGGCCATGGTCCCTTGGGGCTTCCTGGTGGATGAGAGGTCACGCTGGTGTCATGGTCAGAAGTCTCAGGAGCCCTTTCCTGGTCACATGTACGCAGAGCTGGGCCCAGGGCCCCTGGCACCGGAGCTGGCCGTGTACCTGTGGGGAAGGCGGGCTGGGTCTGTCCTGGGGGTGGTCTGAGCTCTCCCGCCCACAGCTTTGCCTCAGGCCTGGTTGAACATCCTGTCTGATCCGGGGGCGGCAGGAGGGAGGCACTGGGCACTTCCACGTAGTGGAAAGTAACCAACTCACCGAGTCCTTCTGACCACCACAGGCCTCCGACTGTTTGCACTGTGATGTGGCCTGCTGCCAAGGGGGCAGGGAAGGCTGCTTCTGAGGGCCCCCAGACCTGATCAGAGAGGACTGAGCTGCCAGGAGCTGGGGATGGCCCTGGGCCAGGTCAAGTGCTGGCTGCTGGCCAGGGCAGGGCTGTCTCCCGCAGCAGAAGCCTCTCCCAGGCTCAGCGGGAGAAATCAAGAAGAACCAGAACAGAACCTGGGCCTACCAGAAGGTGTTTCCAGACAGGAGCAGGCCCTTGGCCTCCAGGGTGCCGGGAGGCAGGGCCTCAGTCTCAGCCACACCTTCACACTGTTGTCTGGTGTACAGGAGAGGGCCCCTGTCCTGTGGGGGGGAGCAGGGGGTAATGAAGATCAGCACCTCAGGCACTGGGTTCACCTGCTGTGGGAGGCATGGCTCTTCCTCACTGCTGGCACTGCACAGGGGATTAGGGCCCTAGGCCACCTACCAGGCAGGGGGTTCAACAGGAGTGCTGTCTGCAACCAGCCCATCACCCTCAGCATCTGATCACAGCTGCCAAACAAGCTTGCCATCCCAGCCCAGGGGCAGCTCCCCAGGGCTCAGGTCTGGTCCAAAGTGGTACTCCAGAGACCTCTGGACCCAAGGCCTCCAAGGCTCAGGTCTGGTCCACAGTGGTACTCCAGGCAGTTCTGGACCCAAGGCCTGCAGGGCTCAGGGCTGGTCCACAGTGGTATTCCAGGAAGTTCTGGGCCCAAGGCCTGCAGGGCTCAGGTCTGGTCCACAGTGGTACTCCAGGCAGTTCTGGGCCCAAGGCCTGCAGGGCTCAGGTCTGGTCCACAGTGGTACTCCAGGCAGTTTTGGGCCAAAGCCTGCAGGGCTCAGGTCTGGTCCACAGTGGTACTCCAGGAAGTTCTGGGCCCAAGGCCTGCAGGGCTCAGTTCTGGTCCACAGTGGTACTCCAGAGAGTTCTTGGCCCAAGGCCTGCAGGGCTCAGGTCTGGTCCATAGTGGTACTCCAGGCAGTTTTGGGCCAAGGCCTGCAGGGCTCAGGGCTGGTCCACAGTGGTACTCCAGGCATTTCTGGGCCCAAGGCCTGCAGGGCTCAGTTCTGGTCCACAGTGGTACTCCAGGAAGTTCTGAGCCCAAGGCCTGTAGGGCTCAGGTCTGGTCCACAGTGGTACTCCAGGCAGTTCTGGGCCCAAGGCCTGCAGGGCTCAGGGCTGGTCCACAGTGGTACTCCAGGCAGTTCTGGGCCCAAGGCCTGCAGGGCTCAGTTCTGGTCCACAGTGGTACTCCAGGAAGTTCTGGGCCAAGGCCTGCAGGGCTCAGGTCTGGTCCACAGTGGTACTCCAGGAAGTTCTGGGCCCAAGGCCTCCAGGGCTCAGGTCTGGTCCACAGTGGTACTCCAGGAAGTTCTGGGCCCAAGGCCTGCAGGGCCAGGGCTGGTCCACAGTGGTACTCCAGGCAGTTCTGGGCCCAAGGCCTGCAGGGCTCAGGTCTGGTCCACAGTGGTACTTCAGGCAGTTCTGGGCCCAAGGCCTGCAGGGCTCAGGTCTGGTCCACAGTGGTACTCCAGGCAGTTCTGGGCCCAAGGCCTGCAGGGCTCAGGTCTGGTCCACAGTGATACTCCAGGCAGTTCTGGTCCCAAGGCCTGCAGGACTCAGGTCTAGTCCACAGTGGTACTCCAGGCAGTTCTGGGCCCAAGGCCTGTAGGGCTCAGGTCTGGTCCACAGTGGTACTCCAGGAAGTTCTGTGTCCAAGGCCTGCAGGGCTCAGGTCTGGTCCACAGTGGTACTCCAGGAAGTTCTGTGTCCAAGGCCTGCAGGGCTCAGGTCTAGTCCACAGTGGTACTCCAGCAGTTCTGGACCCAAGGCCTGCAGAGCTTCAGGAGAGTCAGGGTCTCTGGGTAGGGATGGGTGGCAATCCTGATCGTCCAGGGCCTCTAACCTGGAGACGGGACTCCCGGGGCTTGCCTGGGTGTGGTTAGCCGGCCCCCAGGTCTCAGGGTCTTCTTGGTCTATGTGGCCTGTGATGACTGTGTGAGCTATCCCCAGCCCCAGGCCCAGTCCCCAGCTCCCAACCTCTGGCCCTTATCCCCAATCACCCATCCTCAGCTCCCACAGCAGCCTCCCCTGCCACCAAGGCCAGGAGTGGCTGTCCTTGACGCAGGGAAGCTGACCCACAGTGTCCAGGGAACTGTCTCCTCCTCCCCACGCCAGGTGCCTGGTTTGCTTTTCCTGGGAGACCAGAGGATACCCCATCAGCTTGGCCAACTGAGACAGGCTCAGAAGGGGTGTCTGCCAGGCTGGGAAGGACCGCCGGAGCCCTGTGTGTGCCCCCAGAGTGTGTTCTCAGCGGAAGATCTGTGGGGCCGCCTGGGCCTCCAGCGTGGGCAAGGACCTGCACGGGGCCTGATGGCCCTCCGCGTGTAGTGCTGGGTCCAGCCAGGGAAGAGGCAGGCTGTTCACACCCCTGCGGGGCAAATGGCGGTGCTCCGGAGTCTGGCTGGGTGCCAGGAGGGCTCTGAGGGGGTGCGGTCCTCACTGTCACTCCCCTTGGCTCCACACAGTGGCCCAGGCCCAGGCCCCAGGGCGTGCACAGGTATGAGGGTCTTCATGTGGTTCCTTCCCTCATACAGAAGGCACAGTGGGGTCAGAGCCAGCAACCTGCCGGGGTCCCAGGAGACCCCTGAGGAGGTGACCTGGAGCTGAGCCCCCAGGAGGCGAGGTGGTCTGGAGAGTTCTCTTCCACTAGGGAAGAGGGCCAGAAGAGGGTCCATTCATTGCTGGCTGGTCCTGCAGTGCCACCCCCACCACAGGACTCCCCCATGCCCTGGGCAAGTGGAGTCCAGCTGCCCGGGAGTGGGAGGCCAGGGCAGAGCCAAGCTGCTTGAGATGTGGCTGGAGGAGATTTGGGCCAGCCATATCCCAGCCCCCTCCTTATTCCCTGGTGCAAAAGCAGAGAGCCAGGGGCCCATGTGGAAATACGTACCCACAGCACCCAGAGAGGGTGCTCCCTCCCAGCCACAGGTCTCCAACACACTTGAGGCTCAAATCAGAAACATGGAGTCCAGTGCTGATGTGCACTCCAGGGGCTCTGCATTCCAGGCGCAGGCACACCCAGATGCCCGCACACTCGGACGGCTGCTCAGGGAGCATGTGTCCTCTCAGGCCATCTGCACACTCAAGTCTCAGCAGCATTTTGGTGGGGGGCAGGTACCACGGATTGAACTCAGGGGCACTTGACCACTGAACTACATCTGCAGCCCTATTTTGTATTTCTTATATAGAGAGAGGGTCTCGCTGAGCTGCTTAGTGCCTTGCTTTTGCTGAGGCTGACTTTGAACTCTCCATCCTCCTGCCTCGGCCTCCTGAGCCACGGGGATTTCAGGCATGTGCTACAGTGCCTGGCCAAGTCTCCATAGCTTTTGGACCCAAATAATAAATGGAAAACTTGAGGAATAAGCATTTCATAAGTTTTAAGTTGCATGCTGATCTGCACAGGATCTGCAGTGTGCTGGAATCTCTTGCTGCCCTGCTCTGTCTCCTGAGACCCAACTTGTTCCTTCTAGTGGATCCATGCTGTATATGCAGCCCTCCTGGTAGTCACTTCGCCTGTGTCACTTTCAGATGGCGTGTTGAAGTTGGGCAGTATTATGTTCAGGTAACGCTTATTTTACTTCCCAATGGGCCCAAAGCACAAGAGTAGCGTTGCTGGTAATTCAGATCCACCAAAGAGAAGCTGCAAAGTCCTTCTGTTAAGTGAGAAGGTGAAGGTTCTCAAAACCACGTGTTGAGGCAGCTGAGAGCCGTGGTGAGAGTGCATCCAGTTATCCCTTGGTATCTGTGGGGGAGCCATTCTGCAGCCGCTCAGGGGCCCCGGAATCTGTGATGCTCAAGTCCTTGTGGATGCACCCACAGAGACTTGGGACAGACCCCCGTGGGTAAGGGGAGCAGCTGTGTCTGGAAGTGGGGCCTTTGCAGAGGTAAGTGAGTCGAGATGAGACCGCACGAGGGATAGTGCAGCACGGGCGGCCTCGTAAGGCAAGGGAACGCGGGCAGGCCTGGACAGTGCTTGAGAAGACGGAGGCAGGGGACGGCCCGAGGCCATAGTGCCGCAGAAGCTGAGGAGAGGGAGGCCTTTCCCAGGCCTCCGGAGGAAGCAGGGCTCTGGCAACACCTTGGTTTTGGACTTCTGGGCTCCAGGACCATGTGAGTATATATGTCTATTATTTAAAGCCACCCACTTGGTGGCACCATCTAGTGGGTGGCACTTTGTGACACTGAAGATGGACACCAGTGAGCAGATGGCATTGAGCTGCTGACAGTTTCGGTCCCCCGTGCTGTGGAGGGCAGCCCTCCCCTCAGGGTGCTGTCCACAGGTGTCCACCCGGGCGGAGGAGGGAGTGGGCTCAGAGGACTAGCATGAAGGGAAACTTCATTCCCAAAGTGACATCTGTGTCAGCCCTGCAGAGAGAAGAGCCGACGCTGCTGACTGTGGTTGCAGGCTGAGGACGTGCTGTGAAGGCACAGGGCAGGAGGGCCACCACGTGCCCAGAGAGGGGTGGAAAACAAGCCAGAGCCGGCTCTGCTCTTCTCTCTCTCTTAATTTTTTTTTTGTTGTTGTTGTTAAAAGTTTGGTACTGGGATATTTGCCCTCTGAGCTACATTTCCAGCACTTTCTATTCTACTTTGAGACAGGGTTTTGTCAAGTTGTTGAGGCTGCCCTCAAATTTGCCATCCTCCTGCCTCAGCCTCCTGGGTCTCTGGGATTACAGATGTGCACACCACACCTGGAATTTGATGTATCTTGTCTAGCTGTGGAAGAATCAAGCAGACCACAGACAGGCCTCTTGATAATATGTTGGTGTAGTTTCTAGAAGTAATCTTGATTTGAAAGCACTGATGGGCATGCAGAGGACGAAGGTGTTCTTTAAGAAGCTCTCCTGGTCAGTTCTGAGATGTCCTTCTCTCTCAAGCTATCCTTGAGGAAAGGTGTGGCTGTGGCTTGGCTGTGCCCATGGTCACGAGGTCACAAGATGAGGAGCAAAACTCCCTAAATGTCCTCTACTGGCTCCTGCCATTTGTCAGAGGTGACAGTGCCAGTGGGGTGCCCTGTGATGGGCACACTGAAGTGCGGGCACGGGGACCCCACGCCTCCCTGGGGGCAGGGCTCCTGCAGCCCCTCTGGCAAGTTCAGTCTGGTTTGTCACAAGCTCTGGGAGCTGTGGGCACAGAGTCTCCCTCATCCTGGCCTTGGCCTCTGTGGCCACTGACCAGGCCCTGCTCTGGGTGAACAGAGACTGTCCACACCTGTGGCCACTGACCAGGCCCTGCTCTGGGTGAACAGAGACTGTCCACACCTGTGGCCACTGACCAGCGGCCTCAGCGAGGCCCCGCTCAGCAGCTTGTAGAGGTGGCGACTGGCCAGCCTCTCAGCTCAGGACTTCGGAGAGTTCTCCTGGAGGTTGGACTTGACTCCTTCCCTGGGACCGGACGCTGCCCCCTGCAGCTGTCACCCTCTGTCTTGGGACCTGACTACCATCCCACATTCTCCCCCAGCAGCCAGCTCTGCTGCCTTGGCCCAGGTTTCCTCAGCCTCCACCCAGAGCCTGAGTCTGTCCAGGTGCAGCAGCCCCTGCAGGACAGCCAGCACCTGGAGAGCCCACTGCCCCAGGCCCAGCTGAGTCCTGGGTGCCCGGACCTGCCCAGATGAGCCTCTGGCAGGGCCCCTGCACTGATGCCAAGCACCGAAGGGAGGGTGCAGAGTTTTGACTCTTAAACATGAAAATCAGTGAGACTAGTCCTCAGTCGAGCCTGGACAGCTTCAGGACGGGAAGATCCCTGAGCAGGGCTGCTCTCCATCCTGGGCGTCCCGCTGGGGACGCTGGGTGGTGCTCCTGTTCCCTGGGCACGGTGACCTGGGGCGGGCCCTGTCCCCACCTGCTTCGTCAAGGGTCAAGGGACTTGTAGCCGGCTGCGCAGTTGGCTGCGCAGTTTGGAGAGGCAGCTCCCGTGCAGTCTGAACCTGGAGTCGTCTCTCCTACAGCTCCTGCGTGAAGACTTCGCGGTGAGCAGATCTAACAGTGAACGGCAAGCCGCGTCTCAGACAGAGGAGAGTCGGTGCCAGAATCACCGCAAAGATGGGGACTGATTTTGAAAAAGCCAGTGATCCAAACTGACAGAGGAAAAGGCCCAGCCACAGAGCAGGAGTCCCGCTAGCCTCCAGGGGCGGAGGCTCACTAGCTGACACCCTGAGGTCTTCCAGTGCGCTCCCTGGGAGGCGGGACCAGTGCCCACGGAGGCTGGATTTCTTTGGGAATCCAACAGATGAATTCTAAATTTTACATGAAAAAATTGAAGTCTCTCAGAGCTGAAGTTTGAAAAACAAGTACAAAAGGGATCGGTGAGATAGACTTTAAGGCGTGTTGCCAAGCCATGATGTGCCCAGGAGGAAACACATACAAAGGGACCCCAGGGACAGATGCCTGCAGGAGCCAGGGATGGAGCAGGAAGTGGTGCTGCGAATCTTGGCTGGGGAGTAAGGAAAGCGGGTCACTCTCTGGTTGTCACCAACAGTGTCCCCCAAGGCCTCCTCTCAGATGCCCTGTCTGAGCAGGAAGAGAGGCAATTTGAGGGTTCCCAGGCCCCCATCCTTAGCTTCCTGTACAGGGTTAGATTCTGAGGAGTGGGCCAAGCAGGACGATGGCTCCCTCAGGGAAGGGACTGTGAGCCACGTGCATCAAGGGCTCAGGCTCCTCCCAACTGTGGCTGTCCCCCGACACCTTTCATGGGCTTTCCTCTGCCCTAACTTAGTAAATGGCACTCCTCTTGCAGGAGGGCTGGGGGGTGGTCTCTGTACAGGATGGCTATGCACTTAGCCCAAAATGGAAGGCTCTGCTGCTGAAATAGTCAGTTCCCTTCAGTGCCCTCAATAGGCCAGGGCACGGCCCAGGGAGGGGACGGGGATTCTGAGAGGTCTGCAGCTCTGCCGGCCCCCTGCCGGATCCCCACAGTCCCGCGTCAGCCCAGTTGCCTTGGGCCACGGGGCTCTTCCTCTCAGGGGACAGGAGGAGAGGCATCTAGGTGAGCAGCCTGGGTCACCTCAGCTCACAGTGGGGCACCAGGGTTTTGGGGTGGGTCTCCAAGTTCGTCCAGGGTGGCAGGACATGCAGGGCTGGGCTCCCCAGGAAAAGTCCCCCTGAGCCATCTGAGACGTTCACCCGCCCCGACAGCCTGGCGGCCTGCTGCTCAGCGCTTTGAGCGGCCCCCGCAGTCTATGCTCTTGGGGGACAGTCCTGAGCCCAAAGAGCAGAGCCCAAAGGCCTGTGTCCAGGCAGGGTCCACCTGGTCTCTGCTGGATGTCTGAGCCCCCGCCCCTCCCCTCCCTACCCCAGTGTTCCTCAGCCTGGGCCTGGCTCAGAGCAGGTGCCCAGGGAGAGGGAGGACCAGGAGACTAGAGAGGACAGTGTGTCCACCTTGTTACCTTAACACCATCTCTTGCCTCCTGTCACAAAGAATGAGAATCCGTAATAAGAACATTGAAGGGGTCCCCTGTAATGTGGCCCATCAGCTCCATCCCGCCCATTAGCCAACTGTGTGGCGGAATTAATCGAGTCATTTCTCTCTGGCCTGGGTGAATTGTGATAAAAATGTCAAACGATTAGATTAGATTGGCCGCAGTGCTGGTGTGATTGAGTGGCGAGGTGGGCACGTCCCCTGAATCACCCTGACAGAGGAGCTGGGCTCCCGGGACTCGGGGCAGATCCCAGAAGCAGGGGCGTCATCCCGGGAGGACTTGCGGTGGGTGAGCAGGGCTGCGCCTCAGGACACTCGGGGGCCTGGGGGTCACCAGTGGACTCAGGTCAGGCAGCCCCAGGGGACCAGGGGCCGTGGAGACCTGGGTTCACGCTGAGCCCCCAGCTCCACCCAGGAGGGTGGCCTCGGGTGGGGCCCGGTGCCTGTGTGCTCTCTCCCTGGGCCCTGGGACGAGGGTTGGCAGTGGCCGCTGGCTGCAGCCTGCCTGGCTTGCCCTTCCCAGGGACCATGGCTGCTTCTCTTTCAGGGGTGAAGACATATTGCAAATGGATCTCACGGTTGGAAACAGGATAATTAAGGCCGTTGTTTCTCTCTTCATCATCGTCATAATAAAATGAGGGCACAGAGGCTTGTGACGGCATGGGGCCGGGTGCGTCTTAATGCAGGGGAATCTTAATTGAATACAGATGGCTAGGCTTGAAGTTGCTGAGCTCTATTCCAGAGATATGGGATAACGATGCCATTTAATCATCTTTACAAGATATAAAATTACTGGCTTCTCCAGGAAGATCATTAAGGAAAACAATTGCTCACAGAAATTGAAAATAGGGTTTTAATTATTTAATACAGAAGTTAAACTATTATAGACCAGGTTGGACAAGGCAGCTTAATGGGAATTTATGGACCAGTGTCTGTGAGCATTTTAGTTTTATTAACCTCCCTAATTCCTTAATCCAGAGCAGTCCGAAGGCTGACCGGCCAGGTGGGTCGCACTGGTGTGTGGACTCGCTTCCCTGAGGGCCTGAGAGCGCCAGTGGTCACCCAGGGAAGTCCAGGAGCACCCCCTTCCGGGGAGAGGTTCCAGAGCCCAGAGAAATTCCCAAAGGGAGTACAGACAGGCAGGAGGCCACGTGGGGAGGGCGGCCCTGGAGCCCTGGGGCCGGCAGACGAGGCCCGGCCTCCCCTGCTGCAGAGGAGGCAGTGGAGGCTGGGAAGGTGGGTAGAGAGCTGGGCCTCAGGCACTGGTCTTAAGGTGGAGCTGCCAAGGACATGCCCAGGGCTGCCCCTCGGGACCAAAGAGGAGGTGCTCTGGCACCATGGTCAGCTCTCCCCTAATCCCCGGAGGCAGCGACTTCAGTGGTACCGGTCAGGTCTCAGGTGTGGCTGGCGCCAGGGCTGGCAGAGCAGGGCCCTGACCGGGGGGCCTGGTGCTGATTTGGGTTGGCAGGGTTGCAGCGCACCCCTCACCCTCCCTGAGGACCTGCACTGGGGCCTGCAGCAGGACACGGGCTTTGCCTCGTTCCTGCCTGGCTGCAGGCGCTTTGGGCCAGCTTGAGGGCTAGGGCTGTTGGGACGGCTGGGACCCGGGCTGGAACCTTCACGTGGGAAGTCCTCCCCACGGTCAGTGGGCATACTGTCGCTGCTGGTGCCAGGGAGAGGCCTGGTGCTGGCCCGGACGAGGCCTCACACTTGCCCATGAGGGAGGCTTTCCCCTCTTACCTACTCTTTTTTTTAGTATTTTCCAGATTTCCTATAATAAAACCTTTTGTTAATAAAAGCCTTTATTTTAAAAATATGGAAAATTTCAAGAGAAAAACTAAGGACCTCAATGGTGGAGGTCTAGGTGGGGGGTCAGGCCTCAGGCCCTGCTCCTCCCCGCCCTGCCCAGGGGTACCTCTCACCTCCCAGGAGGCACAGCAGGTGCCCGCTCAGTCTCCAGGAGAGAAGCTGGGCTCTGGAGTGGCCTGCTGGAGGCCGTGAGCCCAGCAGGGTCTAGCTTGGTCCAGGTCCCTAACGTCCATCCAAGGTGCATCCCTCAGCTTTGATTCCAGGAGGTGACTCCTCTCCTCCCTGCTGCCCCAACCCACGAGGGTCACTGGCCGTGGACAGCCCAAGGCTGGGCATGCTGGGGAGGTCGTCTTCTGGGGGCCAGGCCCTTGAGCCCAGCGCCCTTTGCTGACCTGGTCTCTCTGCTGTGTTCAGAACCCTCAGAGCCGGGCGCTCTGTCTCAGGCCATCCACCATTCGAATTGCCTCCTGTCTCCCATTATTACCAATAAATCCCTCGAGATCTTTTTTCTTCTTATAGTTTTAGGGTTACATAAATTTCACCTATACAATTTTTTCATGCGTGAATATATTACAGAAAGCCACTTCTGCTGTAGAAGCTAATTGATAATGTGATTTGTTATGTTGCCGGCACATAATTCAGAAAGTTATTTTAAGGCTCTGGTGCGTGGAGAGCACTTGTGTTCCATATTTCTCACTCGGGGTGGACACGGCCTGCGGAAACAGATGTGCTGCTGCAGGTGAAATATTCTCAGAAGCTTTTACCCTTGTTGTTTGGGTGGGTGCCAGCGTTTCCCTGGAGAAAGCTCATATTTCCAGGGCGTCTTTGATTTGAATTTATTCCCTGGTCATTAGTTAGGTATTTCATAAAAGCCAGAACAAGTATGTGTCTATATTTGAAAAAAAGGGAAATCCACCAAAGAAGAGTTGCACATAGGATGGGGAATGAGTCCCTGCAGGACGGGGAAGATGTGCGTTTGACACATTTTTATGTCAGTCAATGACTGACCCCAGGAAGCTGCAAAAGCAAGTGCTCAGCCCCTGCCCTGTTCCACGTTGTGGCTTCAGTGACTTGTGGTCCACCCTGCTGGAAAATAAGTGGAGAAAGCCTAAAAGAACCAAATGGCTCCTCGTCCTCCTTGTCAGGGTGCTGTGGCACCACAGGGAGCCTGGCACTGCCCCGGTACAGCGCAAGTCAGCCCCCGCTGTGGATCCTGCTCCATGGCTGCCCGTACCCCAGGTCAGTGCCACCCCCTGGTGTCCCAGCACTGGTGTGGATCCTTGCTGTGCCCACCAGAGGCCCAATACAAAGATGGTGCTACAAAGGAGGCAGCAGCCCATAGACACAGACGGCGGGCCGTCGGACGGCGGGCCAATTGCATGCTGCCGTCCACACGGAGGGCACTGGGAGGAGAGCACAGGGTCCCCCTGCTGCAGGCAGGGCACCTGGCCCCTCCACCTCCCTGGGGGAGGCTTTTGCACAGCTGCAGGAAGTGGCAAAATCAGGACCTGACCATGGCTCAAGTTGCTGGAGAGCCTCATGAGACCTTCCGTCCGCCTAGTGTAGAGCTGCCACTGCCACAATCAAGACACACAACTGGTGGTCACAGGCTGCCTCCTGCCACCCCTCCCATCCCTGCCCA
Organism: Ictidomys tridecemlineatus; assembly: GCF_052094955.1. Classification (NCBI taxonomy): domain Eukaryota; kingdom Metazoa; phylum Chordata; class Mammalia; order Rodentia; family Sciuridae; genus Ictidomys; species Ictidomys tridecemlineatus. The sequence continues at coordinate 710,096 of NC_135477.1, read as the reverse complement.
TGGCAGCCCTAGTCTGTCCGTCACGACGCTTTCATGGCTCTGCGAGTAACGTTGTGAGGTACAGTTGACACTGGAACCCTCGTGGCCTCCCTGGCTGTGGGCCCAGTGGCTCATTGGGTGATGACTGCTCTGGTTGGGGCCTGGAATGTCCCCAGAGGCCCATCTCCCCAGGGTGGTACTTTGGGGGGTGAAACCTTTGGGGGGCCCAGTGGAGGGTCTTCAGGTTAGTGGCCTTGAGGACCATGAAGTCAGCTCTGCTCTGCCATCCGCTGCCCACCACGATGGGCCTGGCCCCCACTGAGGCACCCTGGGGCCTCCGAAACAGGAGCCAGAACAGCCATCTCCTCACAGTGAAGGCAGGGACAGGCAGGCTAATGCGGTACCTACCTCCAGGAAAGGCAGGCTCATGCGGTGCCTCCAGGACGGGCAGGCTCATGCGGTGCCTCCAGGAAAGGCAGGCTGATGCGGTGCCTCCAGGACGGGCAGGCTGATGTGGTACCTCCAGGACGGGCAGGCTAATGTGGTACATCCAGGACGGGCAGGCTAATGCGGTACCTCCAGGAAAGGCAGGCTAATGCGGTACCTCCAGTAAGGGCAGACTAATGCGGTACCTACCTCCAGGACAGGCAGGTGATGTGGTACCTACCTCCAGGACGGGCAGGCTAATGCGGTACCTACCTCCAGGACGGGCAGGCTGATGCGGTACCTACCTCCAGGAAAGGCAGGCTAATGTGGTACCTCCAGGAAGGGCAGACTAATGCGGTACCTCCAGGAAGGGCAGACTAATGCGGTACCTCCAGGAAGGGCAGGCTAATGCGATACCTCCAGGACGGGCAGGCTGATGCGGTACCTACCTCCAGGACGGGCAGGCTGATGTGGTACCTACCTCCAGGATGCGCAGGCTGATGCAGTATCTCCAGGACGGGCAGGCTGATGCGGTATCTCCAGGACGGGCAAGCTAATGCGGTGCCTCCAGGACGGGCAGACTCATGCGGTACCTACCTCCAGGACGGGCAGGCTGATGCGGTACCTACCTCCAGGACGGGCAGGCTGATGCGGTATCTCCAGGACGGGCAGGCTGATGCGGTATCTCCAGGACGGGCAGACTCATGCGGTACCTACCTCCAGGACGGGTAGGCTAATGCGGTACCTCCAGGAAAGGAAGGCTAATGCGGTACCTCCGGAAGGGCAGGCTAATGCGGTGCCTCCAGGACGGACAGGCTAATGTGGTGCCTTCAGGACGGGCAGGCTGATGCGGTACCTACCTCCAGGACGGGCAGGCTGATGCGGTACCTACCTCCAGGACGGGCAGGCTGATGCGGTACCTACCTCCAGGACGGGCAGGCTGATGCGGTACCTACCTCCAGGACGGGCAGGCTCATGCGGTGCCTCCAGGACGGGCAGGCTGATGCGGTACCTCCAGGACGGGCAGGCTGATGCGGTACCTCCAGGACGGGCAGGCTGATGCGGTACCTCCAGGACGGGCAGGCTGATGCGGTGCCTACCTCCAGGATGGGCAGGCTAATGCGGTGCCTCTGGGATGGGCAGGCTGATGCGGTACCTACCTCCAGGATGGGCAGGCTAATGCGGTGCCTCTGGGATGGGCAGGCTGATGCGGTACCTCCAGGACGGGCAGGCTGATGCGGTACCTCCAGGAAGGGCAGGCTGATGCGGTACCTCCAGGTCAGGCTGATGCGGTACCTCCAGGTCAGGCAGGCTCGGCTCACCTTTTGCCCGCTGGGTGAGGTTGGGTTTCCGGCTTCTGCTGCTAGGACCGTCCTGCTGGGTGTTGGTGCAGCAGGGCAGCGGCAGGTTTAGTCTTGTTGGACCAGCTCGCTCCCCAGAGGGCCCGAGCCTCCCTGTGCCCGACAGGGGCTGGGCGCCCCTTGCCAGCCTCTTCCCTGGCAACAGCACTATCCCCTCAGCTACTTCAGTGTCGCCGTATCCTGGTGTCTTGTCCCAGTGCTGAATCACTTGGGTTTTGGAGGCTGGTTTTTGATCCCGTGTCCTGACCCAGGAAGTCTCAGCATTGCGCCTCAGTGTCATGTGCCATAGGGGACCAGGTGGGGGCTGGCCAGCAGGTCCAGTCTTGAGGGATGCCTCCTGAAGGTGGGAATGTCCCCAGGGCATGGGCCCTGCAGATACTTCCTCCCCTCCATGCGCATGGCGAGGCCCACCCTGAGCTCTGCCCTCTTGCTTCTACATTTTCAGCCCCAGAATAGAGAACAGCTCCACTTGTGGGGCTTAGATCTGATCCGACTGTCCCCAAGGCCCATGTGCTGGAATGTGTCCCCACAGTGAGGCACTCAGAGGCTGGGAGCTCGCCGGCCTGTGGTGTTTGGCCATGGGCCAGGATCTGGTGCAGGCCAGATGCAGTGATGGGGTACAGTCCATGACCCTGTGGCTTTACGAGAAGAGGGACCAGAGGAGACACAGGACCTCTCTCTCCTCATGCCAGCAAGGAGCCAGCACCAGGCTGGTCCACTGAACCTCCAGAACTGTGAGCCCAGACTCTGAGCCACCCAGCCTGTGACATCAAGTCATCAGCAACAGAAAGGGCCAATAGGCCCCCTGGACCCTGGCGGACCTCCAGCAGGAAGCTGGAGGGACAGTGGGGGTGCAGACTTGGCCTGGGGGCTGTCCTGCCTTCTCTTTCCCTGGTGGAGAGCCCTCGAGGAAGCAGGCAGCGGGCCTTCTCAGCCCCATGGGAAGGGGCCACCCAGTGCCCCTGCTGGCCTCGCTGGCCCAACCAACAACATCAAAACGTGTTGGGAATTTACAAAGGCCACTCAAGGGGCTCCCCACCTGGAGCCGCAGCCCCCGGGCGCTAAGATGAGCACAGCCCGGTGCCCATCTCCTCCCGGGCACAGCTGCTACCAAAAGGCAGGAACAGTGCCCCCTTTCAGTTCTGATGGTGCCTGCGCCCAGGGCCATGGCAGGAGGGCAAGCACCCCACGGTGGGGCTCCCACGGTGGGCTGACCCTCAAGGGCTGGGGTCTGGAACCACACTGCAATCTTTTTATTGTTTATTTAAACACCAAACCCAAACCCAGCTTGTGGTCTGACCACTTCTGTTGTCTGAGAGGTGGAGCAGGAGCTGGGGTGTGGCCCTGATGGTGGTGGTCTCGGGCTTGTCATGGGCAGAGGCCTGTCCAGGGCTGGGGGAGCCTCAGGTGGAGGCCAGGCCAAGGAGTCTGGGGCAGGGGCAGAGCCCAGGCTTTGGAGGAAAGTGGGACAACCTGGAGCACTGTCACACAATGGCTTGGTTCGGCAGCCCGTAGAGGACCAGGCCCAGGGTGGTGGAGAAGGGCTCCACACTGGGGACCGGCTGGAGGGGCGCGGCCCGGTCCTGAGAAGCCTCGTCTGTGGAACACAAAGGGAGCCCTGAGGGCCTGGGAGTGGAGGCAGCGTGTCCACCCCCATTGAAGGTCAGGGCACAGGGGCCTCGCGGGCTCCCAGTGGGCCAGACCCAGCTCAGGCCCTTGTGAGCTCCACCTGTGGTGGCTCCCCTCAGGCTGCAGCCACACGAGGGGACAGTGGCAGGATGACTCTGCTCCCCACCACATCCTGCTCTAGGTGGGCACGGCCCCAGGACCAGGCTCTGTTCCACATGGGTCAGTTCAGCCTCGCCATATCAGGGCCTTTCCAAACACCTGGGTCAGTACCTGATAGCGGGGGTCACCCGGGTACCGTGTGGAAGTAATAGCCATCCCTGCTCAATGGCCAGGAGCCTGGGAGAGTGTCCACTGCTATTTCTCGGGGCTAGGAAGGGCACTGCCCCACAGCACCTGCTGATCCCTCACTCACCCACTCCTACTATCACTCACTTACACACTCACTCACTCAGATTCACTTATTCACCCACTCACCCACCCACTCACCTGCTCACCCACTCACTTATTCACTCACCCACTCACCTATTCACTCACTCACCTATTCACCCACTCACCTATTCACTCACTACTCACCCACTCACCTATTCACTCACTCACCCACTCACCTGTTCACTCACTCACCCACTCACTCACTCACCCACTCACCTATTCACTCACTTATTCACTCACCTATTCACCCACTCACTCACCCACTCACCTATTCACTCACCCACTCACCTATTCACCCACTCACCCACTCACCTATTCACCCACTCACCCACTCACCTATTCACTCACTCACTCACCCACTCACCTATTCACTCACCCACTCACCTATTCACCCACTCACCCACTCACCTATTCACCCACTCACCCACTCACCTATTCACCCACTCACCTATTCACTCACTCACCCACTCACTCACCCACTCACCTATTCACCCACTCACCTATTCACCCACTCACCCACTCACCTATTCACTCACTCACTCACCCACTCACCTATTCACTCACTACTCACCCACTCACCTATTCACTCACTCACTCACCCACTCACCTATTCACTCACTACTCACCCACTCACCTATTCACTCACTCACTCACCCACTCACCTATTCACTCACTACTCACCCACTCACCTATTCACTCACTCACTCACCCACTCACCTATTCACTCACTTATTCACTCACCTATTCACTCACTCACCCACTCACCTGTTCACTCACTCACCTACTCACCTACTCATCCACTCACCTACTCACCCACTCACTCACCCACTCACCTATTCACCCACTCACCCACTCACCTATTCACTCACTCACTCACCCACTCACCTATTCACCCACTCACCCACTCACCTATTCACCCACTCACCTATTCACCTATTCACCCACTCACTCACCCACTCACCTATTCACCCACTCACCCACTCACCTATTCACTCACTCACTCACCCACTCACCTATTCACCCACTCACCCACTCACCTATTCACCCACTCACCCACTCACCTATTCACTCACTCACTCACCCACTCACCTATTCACTCACTTATTCACTCACCTATTCACTCACTCACTCACCCACTCACCTATTCACTCACCCACTCACCTATTCACCCACTCACTCACCCACTCACCTATTCACTCACCCACTCACCTATTCACCCACTCACCCACTCACCTATTCACCCACTCACCTATTCACTCACTCACCCACTCACTTACTCACCCATTCACCCACTCACCTATTCACTCATTACTCACCCACTCACCTATGCACTCACTCACCCACTCACCTATTCACTCACTCACCTATTCACTCACTCACTCACCCCACTCACCTATGCACTCACTCACCCACTCACCTATTCACTCACTCATTCACCTACTCACCTATGCACTCACCCACTCACCTATGCACTCACCCACTCACCTATTCACTCACTCATCCACTCACCTATTCACCCACTCATTCACCTACTCACCTATGCACTCACCCACTCACCTATTCACTCACTCACCCACTCACCTATGCACTCACTCACCCACACGCCTATTCACTCACCCACTCACCTATGCACTCACCCACTCACCTATTTATTCACTCACTCACCCACTTACCTATTCACTCACTTACTCACCCACTCACCTAATCACTCACTTACCCACTCACTCACCCACTCACCTATTCACTCACTCATCCACTCACCTATTCACCCACTCACTCACCCACTCACCTGTGCACTCACTCACCAACTCACTCACCCACACGCCTATTCACTCACCCACTCACCTATGCACTCACCCACTCACCTATTTATTCACTCACCCACTCACCTATTCACTCACTTACTCACCCACTCACCTAATCACTCACTTACCCACTCACTCACCCACATGCCTATTCACTCACCCACTCACCTATGCACTCACCCACTCACCTATTCACTCACTCACCCACTCGCCTGTTCACTCACTCACTCACTCACCCACTCGCCTGTTCTCTCGCTCACTCACGCACTCGCCTGTTCTCTCACTCACTCGCCCACTCACATATTCACTCCCTTATTTACTCACTGTACCAGCCTTCTCATTATCTCACAACTAACTGCCTTCCGGGTGCTCATGTGGGCCACCGCCAGCTGACATCATTCTGGGGTAACCTCTCGGTCAGGGTAGGTCACCCTAGTGTGTGGCTCAACGCTTGGCCTGCATGTTTTCTGATCTCGCTGCATCCACATGTGAAACATTGCTTTGCTGTTCCACATGCTGGCATCAGGGTCTGCTTGCTCTGATAGGTGGGCTTCATCTCATCTGCGAGAACAGTCACTTCCTGTCCCCTCCTGAGACTGTGCCCATGATGCTGGGAGGCTGTGGGGACTCAGAAGCCCTAAGGAGGCCACAGAGACTTTCCCTGCGACTCCAACAGGACTCGCACCTCGGCCTCGAGGTTTCATGTCATGGCTGGGCTGACTGTCCCTGCCCTGGGTGTAGGGGAACCGCAGGCGTCCCTGGGCCTTCTAGCTCTGTAGTTCAAGCCTGTGGTGCTGAGAGGAAGTGGCAGCCCAGCGCTGGCCTGTTTCCCCAAGGGCTTGTGCTGGGTCTTGCCAGCGCTCCTCTGTGGAGGGTGCAGCGCCTCAGCTCGGGCTGCCCGCTGTGCACGCAGCAGCAGCATCCTGCAGGACAGCTCTCTCTCTCTCTGGTGCTTAGCTCCTGGCTCAGAAACCCACTTCCTCAGCAGAGGCAGGGGCACCTGTCCCTGCAGGGCTCCAAGGACACCACCAGCCCAGGTGGCTGAGCCCAGTGACAGAGGCAGGCAGGGGAGTAGAATTGCAGGAGGGAGGGGCGAGGAAGGTGGACAGGTGCTGCCTGACCTGGCTCAGCCATCTCACTGCCTTCCATTTTCTGAAGGAGCCGGACCGTCTTCCCAATCGGCTTGCCCAGTGCCAGCAGATCTAGGGCAGAGCAGAGCCCTCAGATGGGCTGTGGACGCCTGGCAGGCTTCCAGGACACCCCAAAGGGCTCTGGGCGGCCAAGTGTCCACTCACTGTCCCACAGGACGCTGGCCCGCAATGCATTGTCCTGCAGTGATGTTGGCCACTGGTTGGCCACGATGCTCTGGACTCCCACCAGGCTCAGGAGGATGGCAGTCTGGACAGGCTTCTCCAGGGACAGCTGAGAGGTGCTGTGCGGACCCAGCACTGAGTGAGGGTTGGAGAGGGTAGGAGGCTGCCCTGAGGTGGGCAACTCTGGATGACGGTCCTCCCAGCTGCTGCTCCTCCGTCCCCAGCCCCCTCAGCAGGCCCTGAAGCTGTGGCCAGGCCCAGGTTTCTGGAGAGTCCCTTCGCCACCCTCACTGCCCGAGACACCGCCTCCTGCACCACTCCCCAGGGCCTTGGCCAGGGCAGCATGGAAGCACATCCTGGAACCTCAGAGCCCTGTGGAGCCCTGTTATGTTGGGTACAGGAATACTGTGTCCTCCTGCCCTGTCACTGTGCCGGTGGGCACTCTCCCCGCTGGGCTCATCTGCTGCCCCACCCCAGGTCCTGCCCACGGGCAGGGACTCCAGGCACCTTTTGCTCTCCGAGACCTCCTTGTGCCTCTGCAGGCTCTCATAGGACCGTGTCAGGTGCAGCAGGACCATCATCTGGCACTCTGCAGGCACAACAGGGCCGGCTCAGCCACTGCCAAGGTCCATGCCACCAGAGAACCCCAGAAGATTGCAGAAACACTGACCATCAGCCTGAGGCTTGCACTTCCCATCCAACAGGCCTTCCTGCTCAGAGACCCACTGACCACATCTAGGCCAGACACCAGGAGGTGGGGATGGGCACTGGACCCCAGCAGTTCCCTGCAGGCAGCATGGCCTCTGCCTCCTAAGGAGCTTGGAGCCCTGCTGTTCCACAGTGATGGAGGGCTCAGGCCTTCACCAGTGCAGAGAGGCCCCAGCTCTTGCCTGGGGTGGTCCCCTCGGTGTGTGGTAGAGGAGGCCACAGGAAGGGCCAGCCAGAGATGCTGTGGGCAATGAAGGCTGATCAGGGGCCTCAGCTTGCTGGGGACATGGGACATTCTGGGAGGTGAGTCAGTCACTAGAGGACATAGAGGATAGCCAGTCACCCTGAGCAGGTGTGCCCGCTGAGATGGGTGCCGGAGTCTAGAGTGTGGCTGGGCGTGACCGTCTGCAGGAACCCCCATGGATGCAAAGGGGATGGCTGTCCACTTGCCCCTGAGGCCCGGCTGAGAGGGACTTCAGGGCTGTTCCTCAGGCCACCTCTGTCAGGCCTTGTGCAAAGTGTTTCTTCTACTTCCTGCACCATCTCACTTGGAATCAGGCCCTCAAAAAGGCCTTGCCTGGACCCCTGCCTGGGATAAGGAATGGGCTTCCAGGTGCTGCCTGTGGCTGAGGCCCAGTGACAACTTAGAGGGGTGGGGGTTCTGCTGGCCCCACCCACGTCTCCTGGTGCCTGCCCAGAGGCAAAGGGGGCTGGAAAAGAGACTTGGGCACCAGGCGACTGTGGTGGCCATGGGCACCCTGCTGTGGGACAAACATCCAGGAGCTGGCCATGCAGCCACACATGGGCCAGCACATCTCATGAGGGCAGGAAGGGATACTCCAGAGGTCCCCGAAAAGGCCTCCTGCGGTCCATGCACAGCCATGGGTACCCCAGCAGCCCCACCAGGAGCAGCTCCTCATGGGGTGAGCCAGGCTGCCCCATGGGCACCCCGGCAGCTGCAAGCCCTCTTGTGAGGAGTGTCCAGCCTGGTGTCCTGTGGTCGGCTACACCCCTTCAGTGTGGGTGGAGTGTGGTACTGCATACATGCTCTAGACACTGGGCCATGCCTGTCCCCTGGTTGTGCCCCTGGGGACTCCTCTCAGTCCACCTCCCCGCAAACAGCCGGTGTCCTTCCTTCCCCTCCCGCTGAACCACTCCTGCAGTTCTGTTGGAGTCCAGTTCTGCACCCAGGGCACAGGGTTCCACCTGGAAGGCCCTCTGTTAACGGTGGATGGTGAGAGAAACAGCAAGGTTCCAAGCCCCACCTTCAGACTGGATGGGGGCTGGGGAGAAGAGCTGTAGCCCCAGCCCTCCTGGATCCAGCAGCCCAGCCCTGGAGGTGACACTACCCCAACACTTGACCCTGGCCTCTAGGTCTGGTGATCTGACCTTGGGGCCTGAGGAACAGAGGAGGGGGCTGAGGACTGCAGGACCCAGGAGTTCAGAACCCTGCGGCTGCCACACTGGAGCAAGCCAAGCGAGGGCTGCAGGGCCAGGCAGAGGAGGCCTGACTGCAGACAGGAGCTTGTGGCTGGAGGTGTCGGAAGAGGGGGTATGGGGTGGGGCCGCCCCCTCCCAGCAGCCCAGGCCTTTGTCAGGTGCGGCGGGGTCTGCTCTGCCTCCCAGTGTGCTCACAGTGCACCTGCAGGTCCTGGTAGGTCTGACTGTGGTGGAGGGCACTCACCCTGCAGGTTCATGGCCACCAGTCTCTCCACTAGTATGTGGGACAGGAAGCTCTCCATCCCGTAGAAGAAGAACCCTCTGCAGCTGCCCAGCGCCTGCTCCCACTCTGCCTGGCTGCATGGGTGGCGAGAGGGGGGTGCTGTGTGGCCAAGTGCTTGGGCCAGGCCTGCCCCTCCTGGGGATGCATCTTGAAGCAGGGTGTGTTCTGCCTTTGGCCTGCCACCCCACATCTTCCCTGGAACCCAGCTGATTTTCATTTTCCCATTGCCCATGGTGGCGTCTCTCCCATGGACTCCGTCTTAGAATGGATAGACCTCAGTAGGCAGGGTTGGCCCTGGAAAGTACTAAAAGGGGCTTCCTGGACAGCTCCCTGCCACCTGCCCCACACCCACACCACACCACCCACAGGCAGTGGTGATGGGGGCTTGTGGCACAGAGCAGCCTGGCCTGGGGACCGCAGTGCTCCCTCCCTGCCGGTTGCCCCTGGGGTGTCAGGCCTGCGCCTTGGAGCTCAGACCCTGTGGAACCCTGAGGTCAACTAGGGACCCTGCTGGACCCCACCCTGGTGTGTGATCCTGGGGCTCCAGGCCCAACTTCAGAGTGGGACAGCCATGGCACCCCCCACCCCAGCTCGATGCCTGGGGCCTTTGCAGGAGAGACCTGGGAAGAGGAAGGGAGAGAAGGGGCTATGTGAGGGTGCCACAAGTGCTTGACCACTGGGGACTGGCTCCTGGAAACCCAGATCCGAACCTTGGAAAGTTCTGATTTCCCAGATGCCCCGACCATCGCAGAGTGTATGTCTCTTGGAATCTTTCCAGAATATCCCCAGTCACAGAGACAGGAGTCACCATCTCTGCAGGGAGAATTGGAGGGAGACAAAGTCCAGGCTCTGACCCTGGGACCTCCAGGGCTCGGCCCAAGCCCTCTCACCTCCTTGACTGGGGGTCAGATGGAAGGTCAGCCCTGCCCCTCCCTTGGGGAGAGACTGCTAACAGCAGTCTAGCAAAAGAGAGAGAGGGAATGTTTTTTCTCTCTCTCTCTCTCTCTCTTTCTCTCTCTCTCTCTCACACACACACACATACACACACAGAGTTCAGAGCAGCAGGAGGCTCCAGATGCCATGTGGGGTCATTTCCAGGGGGTTGGAGGAGGAGCAGTGGCCCTGGAGCACTCACCAATGACACTGATGCTCTGGGCCTCGTCGAACGGGTCTATGACGACTGGATCTCAGTCAAGGACAAGCAGGAGCACAGGGGGGGATCTCGGGGCCAGGAGCACACACCCCTCAAAGGATACACCTGAAGCCGTCTGAGTCAATGGTGAAGCAATCTGGCGGGACGACCCGGAGCACGCCCTGCAACAGCAGACATGTTGGGGCCGTGGGCGGGGCCCTGGCACAGGCAGCAGTGCTGTGGACCCCAGCCCAGCGCCGCCCCTGCCTGACTCCCTGCCCTCATCCCTACCTTCACACCCTTCTTTGCGGGGCTTTTCCTCTTGAAGTCTCTGCTTCTGCCCTCCTTTTTCACTTCTGTTGAAGACAATGAGAGGAGGGCTGTGCTGCCGAGCCCTTGCAGAATCAGCAGGAGCACAACTGATTCTAATTCTGTCAAGTTGGAACAGCAATAGTTTCTGAAAGGCAAAGCCTCACAGGGCTGGGAAAGGCCCTCAAGAAAGGACCAGCCTCCAAAGGCTCCCAGACTCACCAGCTGCCCATTGGTATAGTGTAGGAGGCTCTCCAGTGCGTCCTCCGGGTGCAGAGGCCTCTGTGGGAGACTCACAGCCCTCCCTTTTCCAAGGCCCCTCGAGGCTGGCAGATTTTCTTGGCGGCTCTGTGTAGACACCTGTGTACCCAAACTAACCTTCCCTTCTCTGCTGCCAGGCCCTGGGCTCCCTGCGCCTGCCTGGGCTCACAGAGTAGAGGCCCTGCCTGGGCCAAGCCGTCCAGCTTCTCGGGAGCTCCACCAGGGAGCGAGCTCTGGAGCCTCTCGGGTGCCACCAGCTGCACACGGCCTGAACCCTCAGGATCCTGCTGCCCAGCCCCTGCAGGAGCTGTGCCTCTGCTTCCTGGGCCTGGAGCAGTGGCCCTGCAGGAATGCTTTTGTGGAAACTCTCAGGCTCCCCTTTCCATCCGGCTTCTTCCACGGGTGTGATTCCCTGAGCTCTGTCTTCACTGCCACAGGTGCCAACATCCGTCCTTCCACTGCCACTGAAGAGTGCTCACGGCATAAACGCGCTATGAGTATCCACCCATCTCAGTGGAGTGCTCAGTGACCGACCGCCAACTGGCTGGCTGGCTTGATGGACACTTGGTCTCAGGGGCTTCTAGATTTGGGCCACGGATGAAGAGCTGCTCTGCCTTTCTCATGCAGGTCTCATGCTTTCTAACCCCAGGTAGATTCCCGGGAGTACAGTGGCCGGGCCACATGGCAGGCCACGCTGGACTGGGGGTGGAACCCAGGGTCTCTACCACTGAGCTAACTCCCAGCCTTTTTATGTTTTATTTTGAGATAGGGCCTTGCTAAGCTGCTGAGACTGGCCTCCAACTTGGGATTCTCCTTCCTCAGCCTCCTAAGTCTCTGGGATGACAGCCGTGTGCCATTGTGCCTGGCCTTAAGAGACTTTTCAGCTGTTGTCCAAAGTGGCTGGGCCTTTTATCATTCCCCCTGGCAGCGAGCGAGGGCTCCAGTCTCTCCACACCCTTGCCAATCTTTGTCATGGTTGATCTTTTCAATACTTGAAGATCTTCGTGTATTTTATTTGTCTTCTGATCCTCACAGCAGGCTGCTCCTGAATCTGCATGCTCCCCGTGGGCCAGGTCCACCAGCTGAGACAGGCGCTCTCCCACCCGTGGCTTCCTCTTGCTAAAGTGCCTGGAATCTCGCAGTCCTTCTGCTGAACAGACACCTCGCTTCCTGCCCTGAGCTTGTGGAGCTCCCGTGCTTTGCCCAGGCCTCCGGCCTCTCCCTGCCACCTGGCTGGAGTGGGACAAGGAGGTGTCTGCACCTGGCTCACCTCACTTAGGCCACATGCTTTGGCCCCTCCACGTGGTCCCAGACAAGGTCCCTTCTTTCTGCAGGGGCAGTGCCATGTGGGCCTGAGTGCGATGTCAGCCACTGGCTCCACACTGGCAGCAGGCCCTGTGTCCCGGCTGCTCTGAGCTACACGGAGCTGCCCTCGACATGAGGCTCGGCCGCCCATCCTCCCGCAGGCAGCGGTTGTGGCAGATATCATGGCACCCGGCCCAGTGGGTCTTTGCTCAGCCAAGTTTGCGGTGGCTTTCCTGCCCCTCCCCCAGGCACAAAGTCCTGAGCACCCAGGAGCGTTCACGCCTGTTCACACCTGTCCCCGCTGCACGGCCCTCAGCGTGAGACCCAGGGTGTCTGTTTCTGTCTCTTTAGTGGTTGCTGAGGGCTTTGACTTTGCAGTCACCTTCAAGGGCATCCTGCCACCTTATACGCAGAATGAGAACATTCCAGAACACTCCCTGACCTCCCGTGTTCTTGCATGTTGAAACTCCTCAATCAGTATGATTTTATTCTTTGTTTTTGCTCAAATCTTTTTGAAAGATTTTAAAACGGGAAGAACTCATATATCTCTGTGCGTCCCCTCCTTTCCACCACGTCAGCTGGTGGGAGGTCTTTCCCTGACCTGTGGGTCCCTGTGCCAAGGTTGCTCACGCTCATCTGACCTTTGTCAGGGACTCTCCCCTGGTTCCCTGTCCCAACTCCACTCACCCTGGTATCCCAGCTGCCGCTTCCTCTCACCCAGGGGACCCCAGGCTTTCCCTGGTCACCCCAGCCTTGCTTTGACCTGAAAATCTTTAGGAGCACCCTAGGGCCTCCCAGGAGCACATCGGGGCCTCCTTTGTCTCAGTCTGGGTCTCAGTTGTTTCAGTTGGAAGGGCAAATCTGGTCCTTGTTACATCATCTTACACAGAAGCAAACGTGTAGTCTACTTATTTTAGTTAAATGTGGTATCTACTGAAGTGCAACGTATGTGCCCAAGCTGCACATGCCCCCAGAGTAGAGGCGGGAGAACCTTCACAGACCAGGAGAATCTGTGCAGCCAGCACCAGTGACAGCACCGTCGAATCCCGAATCCCCACGGCCATGCTCTCCAGGCTGAGCCCGTCCCCCTGGCCTCCCCTGCAGCTGCCACCAGCTAGCTTAAGTCTCTTCACATGTCTGGTTGCCCACCACCTCCTGGGACGGTGTGTGCGAAGCTCTTCCTCCCTCCTGTAGGCACCTGTGAGTGAGCACAGCACAGAGCAGCACAGAGCGGCTGGATGTGGCTGGGCGTGTTCTGAATGACCAAGCACCTGGGATGAGGTGGCAGGAGTCAACATTCTCCTGTCTGGAGAGCACCTGGGACATTTCCATTCTAAAATCAAACCCAGAGGTGCCTGGGCAGCTCTCACCTGGCTCCTCGCGGTGGAGGCGGTTGAACAGCATTTGGAGAGAGAACTCCCGCGACACAGAGGAGGCCGCCCCCTCGTGGAGCACAGAGAGTCCTTCCAGCGGCAGCTCAAGGAGGTGCTTGTCTGCCACCAGGATCACATGGCTGGGACCCTCAGGCTGAGCTGCAAGTGTGGAGGGGACAGAGGCTCCTGGGGGGGCAGCAAGCCCCAACTGGCAGCTGGGCACCTGGCCTGGCATGTCAGCGCTGAGACTTGGGAAGAAGTCTGACCTCAGCTGGGCTTGCAGAGAGACAGGGTTGCGGGGATGGCCAGGTCCCTGGGCTGTCCCTGGATTTGACTGCAAGGCCAGGCTCACAGCTTGGGCCTGGAGAGAGCCTCCGTCACGGTGGGGATCAGGTGGCTCCCTGCCTCGGGATTTCCACCCAAACGGATCCTTTAGAGGGTCCTTGGTAGAAGGGCAACATTACTCTGCTGACCCTGCAGCTTCTCCAGGTGACCAGAGACTGGGCCCCAGCTGAAATCCTGAAATCCTGCCATTGGCTGTTTTCATTTGAAAAAAAACAACACAAAAAAAGAGTGCCTGGGACAGAGCCTGACCCTCCCCTCCTGACGCCAGGAGCCAGGGCAGAGGCTCAGCTCACGGTGGCCCCTGGAGTGGAGCTCTGTTGCCAGCCAGGACTGAGGGGGACTCCCAACCACTGCTGGAGACCCCGGCCTCCCTCCCCAGGTGTGGGGTCCGCCGTCGGCAGCTCAGGACACTGTGTCCTGGCACTTCTGGGAATCAGAGTGCTTTTCTGGCAGGGTTAGTGACCACCCCTGTCCTTGCTCAAGGAGTCTTTGTGGGTGACAGAAAAGCAGACAACGACATCTGCTGGGACAGGGCTGTGAGCACAGCCAGATGTCCCCAGGCTGAGGAACAAGAAGTGGGCCTGTGGGAAACAGGGACAGGCCTGGGAGCCAGCAGTGGCCAGGCAGGGCAAGGTGAGGGTGGAAGGGCCTCTCCCGTGAGCTCTCTAGGGTGGCTTGGCAGCCCTCTCTTCCCATCCCTCATTGGCCTCCCCGCCCCACAGGGCCTCTGGTCTGTGCCCGTGACTCTGGGCACCTCATGCACAAGGGTGGGGTGCCCAAGGGTGGGGCGCCCCCTCAGGGTGCCTGACAGCTGCTGTGCACAGAGCCTCCAGGGCCTCCCCACTCAGCCTGGCACCCAGGGCCCTGGGGGGCCTCAAGTTGGGGCCAGCACATCTGTGTGGGGCTCCTGGTCCACCTCAGCGTTTCCCGGCAGAAGGGTGAGTCCCAGCCCACCTCCCAGCTTCCCCGCACCACCAGCTCCCACAGCCTGCCCTGTCTCCCCTCGCACCCCAGCTCCCAGGGTGCTGGGGCCTGCACCACTCCACACACCTTGTACGACAGACGTCCGCCGCTCTTTCTCTTTGCCCTTTGACTTCCCTGGGTCGGTCACAACCACAGGCATCTGTGTTCTGAAAGCCAAAGCTACGCACTGAGGCTTGAACCCAGACGACACCACACACAGAACAGCAGAAGTGCCCCTCCGGCCGTGAGGGCAGAGGCTTTCTCACTGTGCGGGGTGGTCTTCCGGGGCCAGGGCTGGGCTGGCTTCCCAAAGCGTGAGCAGAGAAGGGCTCAGGGGGAGCTCTGCTCTCCGGCAGAGTGCCCATCCCCCCAACCCCCCGATTTCCTCCCACATTAGACCTGAGGGGCCAGACCTGGGCCCCGGGCCAGCTCCTTCTCCCTGCCACGTCCAGCCTGGGGCTCACAGGCGTGGCAAGGCCCTCCTGCCACATGCCCAGGGCCTCTCTGGAGGTGGTGTCTGCACGATTCCCCCTCTGCAGTGGCAGCGAGCTCTGCAGTGCCACGGCCTCAGACCTGAGTCTCCAGGGGAGCAAGATCCAAGGAGAGAAGCCCTTGACCCCTGCTACCATCAGTGCCCCTGTTGGTGGGGTTCCGCGAGTCCTGGGTGTGGGAGCTGGCTTCCAGGCGGCTGGGCCGGCCCCCGCATCCCAGGAGGATGCGTGGAGCCCCAGCTCCCACACTCCACACAGGGGAGGCCCCCATCGACCTCGCCCAGCCCTGCCACTGCCCCAGGGAAGTGGCCGGACATGCTCAGCAGCCAAAGGCCACGCAGGCACCTGGACTCAGGGAGGCTGAGCAGGGGGAAGAGCGGCTTCAGGTATTCCTCCATGGGCGCCAGCACACCGCTGGTCCTCTGCTGGCTGCTGCCCGGCTCCTCAGTGTGCGGGCTGTCTGATTCCTGCCTCAACCCAAACCACAGCCTGCCATCAGGAGGGCTGTCAGGGCCCCACCCCACCCAGGTCAGCCGCGAGGGAAGACCCACGGGAAAGGACCTGGCTCCTGTCCCTCCGACACAGCCTGGTGGACGTGGGGCCCAGCTCAGGGCATGGGCAGACCCTGCCCTGTCACACACCCCACCTTTCCAGGCCCCCAGAATTTCATTCTGAAGCCACTCTGACACCCGATTCCCCTCTGGTCTCTGTTTATACCAAGGACGGTGTCACCTGTGGGGACAGGACCCCGTGAGATGACCCTGGGCACTGCAGAGCCTAGTTGGGTGGGCCCCCTCCTCAAGGGTCTGACGGGGTCCAAGGATTCGAGAAAGAGCCCTCACCACAACCTGGGTGGGTCGGTCCTCACCCACCTGGGCTCTGTGCCCAGCGCCTGCCCGTCCTACCTGGTTCCCTGACCTGGGGCCTCACCATGCCTGTGTTCTGGGTGGTGTCCTCACTGAATATCTGATCCTGGATCTGCTCATAGAACTGCTGGGCACTGGCCAACAGGTCTGAGAGGGCAGCTGGATTCACAGTTACACGAATGACCTTGCAGTGGCCTGTGGAGACCCAGACACACCCATGGTCCCCATCCAGGGCTGAGCAGAGCCCCTGGGAGGGTGAGGAGGCAGGTTTGTCAAAGTACTTGGGAAGGACTCCCTGTGCAGGCACCCAGCCTAGTGCTGCTGTCCCCAGAGGGAGCTGCAGGATGGGTGGACCTTCCTCCCTGTGGAGTTGCCCGCCTCCCGGGGCCACAGGAGGGGCAAGGCTGTGGTGCTCAGGAAGAGGGGTCAACAGATGGTGGGAGGCTTCAGGTGCTGCAGGGAGAGCAGAGCAGGGTGGTGGAGCCAGTTCCTCCAGACCCCTGGAAACACTTCCTCGCCCGCTCTGGCCTGGCACAGCTGCCCCAGTGGGGCACTGCGCAGGCATTTGCCTCCTGGAAGTGAGAGGCCTGCAGCCCAAGGTGTCTCAGCTGGCTTCCCACAGCCCACCTGCAGAGCACCTGTCCAAGCCGACTCACCACCCACTTCCTGCACCTTCCCCTTGGCTGTGGGCTGGTGCTTGGGTCTCTCGTAGGCAGCGCCGTACAGACGGGTCCTGGGGCAGGATGTAGGGGTGCAGGTGAGTCCCCACAAGAGATGGGGTCAAGGCTTGTGGGTCCTGGGGAAGCCTGAAGGGGCCAGTTCTGCAACCACACACCCCGACAGGTGCCCTCCCGTTGTGAGTGGAGGGCAGAGGCTGGGCCCAGGGCTGGTGTCAGACAGAGCAGGCACAGCGGTGTGGGGGACTTCTCAACCAGCAGTGCTGGTTCTCCTGCCACTGGGGATGCTCTGTGCAGACCAGCAAGAGCAGGCTGTGCAGCTGTCCAGCTCTCTGCTGCACTTCCACAGTGACCCCAGGTCCTCAAATCTAGGCCCACCCAGACCAGGCACAGACACCCCGTGAGGGGATGGATCTCAGAGGTGGCCCCACCCCTCAGAGAAGGGGCAAGTGGCCATCCCAGCTGGGTTCACACCTCCCCAGTGGGCTTCTCCAAGGGAACAAGGCCTCACCTGTCCTGTGAATGGTGCAGGAAGAGGACACGGTAGGTGGGTGGAATCTCGTGCAGGAGATTGAAATGCTGCTCTGTTACACAGAGGTTCTGCCAGGCCTGTGTGAGGGGAGGCAAGGATGCACGGAGGACCTGGGGCTGGCTTCCACGGCTTTTCCACAGGAAGCAACCATAGCGGTAGGCATCCTGCAGAGCACTGGTCCAGAAGTCCTTCCCATGAATGGGAGTGACTCACGGCCACCACCAGGGGGCAGCAGGGAAAGCCACTGGCCAGTCAGAAATGTCCTATTCTGTCCACTTGTTGAGTGAGCAACAACACAATGGAGCACCTGGCCCGTTCTGCCTCCTGCACCACAGAAGTGCAGGCACACGCAGACTCACAGACACACAGTGGTCCCTGGGGCCCTGCAGGAGGCCTTCCCTTGCCCAGCCCTTGGGGTGCTCTGTGGGGCCCTGGACTGTGGTCAGGGGTGGCTTCTGCCATTGTGCCCAGGCCTTTACACCCTGTGTACTGTGGGCCTTGGGCACTGAGGGTCCGGAGTGACAGAGACTCTGCACCCTGGCTTTTCCCTGAAGTGACAGAGGGCTGCTCACCTGGGCTAGGGGGTCTGGGCGGCCTGTGTCCTGTGTGTGAGCAGCCCTCCCTAGTCCAGCTGTGAATGCTTGCAGCTTCAGGTCCAAACTTTTCAACTATGCCACAGAAAACCCACCTGAAAGGCAAGGTGGCTCTTTCTCCATGGGCTATGCCCATGGCAGGTGAACAGATGGTATGGCTGGCCTCACTGGCCGGCCCTTCCCCAGGGTTTCTGAGCAACTTCTGATGGCCCAGGCTGGCCCCTCTGCCCAGTGGCTCATGTCCAGCTCCAAGCAGGTGGCTCCTCTTTGCTGCCACATCTCTGATCCACTGCCGTGAAGGTGGCCATGAAGAGGCCTCCAGCATGTGTTCTCTGGAGCACAGTGAAGCATTTCTGTGGGGCCCAGAACCCAGCAGAACTGCTGGGGACTGCCGGCTCTGCCTGTTCTCCAGCGGGATTATGGTACCACCTTCAGCCAGGCTGACCAAGAGTCACCGTCAGAGGCCAGCCCCCATTTTCTTTTTTTGATATCTATTTTTTAGTTGTAGTTGGATACAATGCCTTTATTTTAGTTATTTATTTTTATGTGGTGCTGAGAATCGAACCCAGGCCTCGCACATGCTAGGCGAGCACTCTACCGCTGAACCACAACCCCAGTCCTCAGCCCCCATTTTCTATTTAGCTATTCCAGTGGGTGTCTGTTGGTATCTGATGTGGTTTTAAATTTTGCATTTCCTTGAAGACTAATGAACTCAAATACACTAAAAATGTCACTGGGCCTGTGAGGACATTCTGTCAAACCCGAGTCTTGGCCTGAGTGTTTGTCTTGTCAAGGAGGGATGTCTGCCCTTCAGCAGGCAGGACAGGACCTAGCCAGTGGTGTGCCCCGAGACCTCTGTGTCCCACTCCACGGCCCCGTGGAGCTTTTCCTTCAGTGCACACCATCAATCACTTCTCCCCTTCCGCCGTTAGTGCTTCTCTCTCTCCCCACAAGGGAAGGAGTGTCACCTTCCCAGGAGCAGGACCTGGCACAGCTGCAGGCTCCCCACAAGGGGAGCCCAGGAGGGCAAGAGGGGCAGCTCTGTGGCTCACCTGTGAGGTATTGATAACACCAGGCCAGCCAGGTCATTCTTGCTGACCAAAGCTCAGGGGAACAGAGACAGGGCAGCAGCTGAAGGAGAAAATGGTCTCCTTTGTCCACACAGAGGACAGGTAGCTTAGTACCTGGAGCCTCCAGCCCAGGCACATGGACCTCTCTCCATTCGTTCCACTTGTCCTCACCTATGAACACGGACCTCTCTCCGCTTACTTCCTTGTTCCTCAATCAAGATCATGGAGCCCTTCTCCATTTACTTGCGCTTCACCAACCTCACACAAGGCACCCTCTCCATGTGCTCTGTTCTTTCTCGTCCATGGACACGGGACCTCTCTCCACTTCTCATTCTTCATTCCTCCTGAAGGGTTTGCAGTTTCATTGTCTAGGTTCTATGAGTGGTTTCCTACATGGTTCCCTACGTTCTCACTTTCTGCCTTTTTTTTTTTTTTGATGCCACTGAGAATGAGAAGGTATAATTTACACAATTTCCATTCTTCACTACTGTTTGTAGCTGGCATATAAAAATACAAGGAATGTTTGCAGATTGATACCTTGGTGATTCTGATTGATAATCATATTCTCTTTAGGACAGTTGAGGCTCACAATCATGTTGACCATGGGTTCTATTATTTGATCTTCTGTCTGAATATTTTCTATTTTTCTGGAGCATCACATATTTTTTTTTAAGAAACATTTCTATTTTGGGGTGATGTGGTGCACAGTCCTTTTTGTTACCTTTTTGGTGTCCTGTCTTTATGTTGCAAACATTGGAATTCCGTCTTTTCTCTCCTTTTCCTTTGATAGGTCTCAGTGTTGACTAGTCTTGCTGCCCTCCTCTGGGGGCCAGCTTTGCAGTGTTGGTTTTCTCTGCTCCACAAGTGTTTCCTGCATCCTGTCTGCTCCCTCCATGCTCTGTGGATGTGGCTGCCAGCTGCTGGGCCTCTGGGGAAAGTCGGAGTCGTCTCTGGCCTCCTTCTCCTCTTCCAGGAGGCACCCCTCCTCGGAGCTCTGCTGGGGCCAAGTCTCCAGGTCTGCCCTGGGACCATTTCACTCTGTTTCCTAAGCTCCGTGGGATTCCTGGCCGACGCGGGGGGTGATTCTGAGTGTGCTGTCCACAGGCCTCATCGTCACTGATTTCCAGTCTGATGGTTGTGTTTGGAAACTGGGCCGGGGATCCCAGTCTCCTGGGTTGGCTGAGGCTGTGTGGCCCAGTGCTGGTGGGTCTGGTGGACATTCTGCTCGCTCGGGCATCAGTGGGGCAGCAGGCTCTGGCTGTCTCTAGACCAAGGCCACCTGGGCCCTGCACAGCCTCTGGATTCCCCTCTACCTGACCCCCAGGGACTGAGACAGTCTGCAGTGTCCCACTAGGACCATGGGTTTGCCATGACTCCTTTATTTCTGTCCATGTTTTGTGTATTTCAAAACCACAGTACTTGGTGGACGGTGACTCCTGGTTGGGCTGGCCCCTGCACCATCAGGAGTACCCCTCGTGCTAGTGATACACTGTCCCACGTCTGCTTTCATCTGATTTGTCTTTTTGTGATTTATGTGTTTTTCACTTTTACTTTCAACATTTCTGTGTCCTTATATGTAAAGTGCCTATTTAAGTAATGTACAGATAGATTTTTTTTCTTTTCTTTTTTTAAAAAAAACCTCAGGGGGCTGGAGTTGTGGCTCAGTGGTAGCATGCTTGTCTTGCATGTGTGGAGCACTGGGTTCAATTCTTGACACCCCATAAATAAATAAAATAATAAAATAAAGGTATTGTATCCGTCTACAACTAAAAAAAAGGAAACCCAGGACTGGGCCCAGGGCTGTCTGCCACTGAGGGACAGCTTCAGCCCTTTTTATTTTGAGACAGGGCCTTGCCAAGTTGCCCAGGCTATCCTTGAGCTCGAAACCTCCTGGCTCAGCTTCCCTAGGAGCTGGGCTGCCAGGTGTGGAGCACTGTGCCTGGCCTTTGTTTTTCTTTTATCCAGTCTGACTGTCTTGTCCTGGATGTGGAGTGTCTAGTCAACTTACATTGTAACTACCCATATATTGCTTTTCCCCTACTACTGAACTCTCCTTGGCTACGGGGACCATCTCTTTTACATTTTTTTTTTGCCCTCTTGTGGACTGATGAAATACTATTGTCAATGGTTGTATTGTACTGAGCTGGCCACACATGTGTCCGTGCCACCCACGGGGTGTAACAGTCATCTCTGTGGCTGTGGTGGCTGGATCTTAAACTGTCTGCTCTTCTGGGACTGTGCAGCCTCCCACTGTGGCTGCAGCACTCCGCCCTGGCCCCTTCTCCATCCCCTCTTGCCGATTTCTGCTTCTGTCTGGGTATTCCTCCCTGCCTGAGCCTCCTTTCAGCTTTTTTTGTTTGTTTGTTTTATTGTCCAGTTGCATTTTTATTACAAGGATCTGAACATGCCCTTATTCGCCTTCATTCTGAGCCTCCATATCCGGGACCGGCCGCTCTTCTCCAGCCGTGGAGGCGTGCAGGTCTCTCTGCTGCCTGAGGGCTCTCTCTGTGCTCTCTGCTCCCAGGTGCCCAGGGTGATTTTCTGGTGTCATCCAGTGGGGGGTTGGTGGGGGTCGGAAGCCCATGCTCCCCAGCTTTAGAGGCTCTTGGCTTCCAGCCTGTGCACCCTGTGCTCTGGTGACGATGCAGCGAGAGCATGTGCTGGGCCCTTTGTCCCCAAGCCTCCTCTCCTGCTGGGCCTTCTCCTGTCTGTATTCCAGCCCCCAGTCCAAGCTGAGGCTGCCATTCTGTTCCTGAAACCTGCACATCTGACTCTCCATCTGTGGTGGCCTCTATGAATGCTTGTGGGACCAGAGGGTCCTGGAGACGGCTGGAACCCAAGGTCTCCACTCAGTTTCCCGGGTCACTGCCTTCCAGAAGCTTTGAGGTGGACTCCAGTAAGCCCTGGACACTGCTGGGTCCCCCAGCTGGTGTCTCGTGACCCCGTGGGACCCACAGCCTGGTTTTCCACCCCCGGGGGCTGTGCTGATGTACTCTTTGTTGAGTCTGTCCTAGCCAGCGACCTGGGACTGAAGATGGACGCTTGGCTCACTTTCTGTTGTCATTTCAGCTTAGCTACTTCTCAATACTGCCACAGCTGGGACTACGCACTGGCTCTGTGGCGGTGGCCGTTGCCTTACCTAGGACGGAGCCCTCCTCCGCTCTGTCCCAGGTCTGTGCTCTTCCGTGCTATGGCCCCATGCTCCACACTGTGGATGCCATGACCTTGTCCCCGCCTTCCCCACGAGGTGAGCACTGCCCTATCCCCAGTCCCAGGGCCTGGCTGGCAGCAGCAGCATGGGGCCCGCCCCTGGCTGGTGTGCTGGCGTCCAGTAGCTCACTCAGGTCCAGCCTCCTTGCTCACTCACTTTCTCTGCTCTCAGGACTGGGCCAGCCTCAGACCTCCAGCCTCTGTTCCCGTCTCCCTCCTGGATCCAGGAGGCTGGGTTTCCGTTTTGGGCTGAAGGCACTGGTTCTTGGAGGGACGATTTGCTCCTCTTGGTAACACCTGAAGACGTTGTCTCAGTAGGGATAGGAAGTACTGGAAATGCCCTGGTCCTTATGGGGGGGCAGGGATGCTGCCCCACATCCTCCAGTGAACAGGAGGTTCCTTTGACCCCATCAGCAGAGAAATCTAGCCCCAACTCTCCTAAGAAGAGTGGATGGAGGGAGCTGGAAGCAGTCAGTAGGAAGAGGCCAGGAGGACCTGGCTAGTGCTCCCACTGGTGTCCAGGAGGTGGAAGTTCACTTTTTCCCTCTCAATGCTCGGGTTAAGCTGTGGTGTGAGTAACAGAAAGGCAGCACAGTGCGGCCACAGGGTTCTGAGCAAGCAGGGGTCCCGCAGACCCCGGTAGAGTACCTAGATCAAAACCTTCCCCACCCTAGCACTCGCAGCGCCTTCAGAGTGAGGGGTCACCATCCCACAAGGCCAGAAGGCCACAAGGCTCAGAGAGGTAGAGAGGCCTCCCAGAGCCACACAGCCTGAAGCCAGAAGCAGAACCTGGGCCTGAGCCTGCATGATCTAAAGCTGCCCTCTTGGCACTAGGGCAGACGGGAGGGGGTCTGCAGGGTGCAGGAGATCACCTTGGATATGGTGGCCAGCCTCTGCTCCACGCTGGCGAGCAGGCTGGTGGAAGTCTTCTCTTGTAGCTGTAGCTGGTGCCAGAGCTGCAGCAGGGCTGCCAGCTGGGAGCTGCTGGTGTTGGCGGCGGCTGTGGACAGGATGCCCCGCATGACCTCGGAGGCTGTGCAGCTCTGGAAAAGATCAGCCAGGTGCTGTGGGGGGAGGCTCACTGGGCTGGACAGAGGGCAGTCAGACTGTGTGGCACACTCCCCCGACAGCCTCGCCTCTCCGGGCCATGCTCTCTGGTGTCTGTGCTGGCCCACTGTGGGGACTGAGGGGAGCTCAGAGTGTGCTTGAGCCCCAAGCATCTGTGGCTGGACTCTGCAGCTTCAGGCCCAGCCTCCTTCCAGCCGATGGCTGTGGCCAGGCCCATTGGCCTGCAGCTCTTCTCTCTAATGGAGCCAATTCCCACGATGACAGTCCCAGCCAGAAGGGGCCCCTGGGTGCTGGGGGATGCCTTCCATACTCTGAGCTGCAGACACACAGGGCAGAGCCATACCTGAGACAGTGCCAGGAACTGGCAGGTGGCCACCGGGTCCAGGGTGCCGATGCATTCCACCATCTCTAGGCTGGCGGCAGCTGCGATGCCCAGGAGGCCTCTGTCCAGGGCTACCTGCAGGCACTGCAGCAGCACCTCAGAGGTCTGGGCCAGGTACCTCTGGGCCAGCACCATCCTCCTCTGCAGGTAGAAAGGGCTCAGGCTCAGTGCTGTGCGGACAGAGGCCACTGGGGGGCAGCAGTAATGCACATACCCTCAGACTCTCGCCCTTTTTGCAGTTCCCCTCAGGGGCTGCTCCGAGGGCTGGCAGGTCCCTGAGAAAGGCCTTGGCACTCTTGTTCTCTGCTTCTTGCTCTAGAGATCGGAGCCTGCTCAGCTTAGCGCCCACCTACAAAGCACACAGCAGGAGGCAGAGGGCACTGTGGATTCCTGCTTGGTCAGCAGGGGTCCCCAGGGCCACTGTAGACTGAGTTCTGGCCTTCCACCGCCCGAAGCCTGCCTGCCCTTGTCCAAGCCTGGTTTAGTGGACTTGGGAAGGTTTTGGTCTGAGGGCCTGAGCTGATTGCCAGCTGCCACCAGGTGGGGAGGTGGCACTCAGGGAGACCAAGCACCCTGGTCTTGGGACAGAGGCATCAGGCTGGCGTGGCAGCACCAAGCTGAGGTGCCCACCTGTGCTCTGGGAGCTCAGTCTGGCCAGGAAACAAACAGAAGGAAGGGAAGGGGAAGGGCAGGTCAAGGGAGAGTGGCCAGGGAACTGGGGCTGATGGTGAGCCCTGGATGTGTGTAGCCCAGGGTCACAGTCCTAGTGGGACACTGCAGACTGTCTCAGTCCCTGGGGGTCAGGTAGAGGGGAATCCAGAGGCTGTGCAGGGCCCAGGTGGCCTTGGTCTAGAGACAGCCAGAGCCTGCTGCCCCACTGATGCCCGAGCGAGCAGAATGTCCACCAGACCCACCAGCACTGGGCCACACAGCCTCAGCCAACCCAGGAGACTGGGATCCCTGGCCCAGTTTCCAAACACAACCATCAGACTGGAAATCAGTGACGATGAGGCCTGTGGACAGCACGCTCAGAATCACCCCCCGCGTTGGCCAGGAATCCCACGGAGCTTAGGAAACAGAGAGTGAAATGGTCCCAGGGCAGACCTGGAGACTTGGCCCCAGCAGAGCTCCGAGGAGGGGTGCCTCCTGGAAGAGGAGAAGGAGGCCAGAGACGACTCCGACTTTCCCCAGAGGCCCAGCAGCCAGGAGGAAGGAACAGGTAAGGTGAGACTGGGCCTGGGGTGGAGAGGTGTGTTTCATGGGGCCTGGTGGCCCCATGTGCAGGTTGATGCATCTCTGGGGACAGCCTCTGTGGGCCAGGGTGGTTAACATGCTCACACAGACCATGCTCAGAGGCACCTGGGTAGGTGCTCATGAACACTGGTGAGTGGAGAGCCAAAGCTCCATCAGTCCACCCTTAGGACGCAGGACAAACGGGCTCGGGGATCACCAGGCTCACGGTCTCCTGCCAGGATTTGCACTAGTGCTCAGCCTGGTGGACACAGTGTGCTCTGGGCAGGAAGAGGTGTTCTTCAGGAGCCGGTCAGCGGGAAACCCTGGCTTGTGCCCTGGGCTGCCATGCTGGAGGAGGAGCCACCTCTGTGTGGGCTCTTGGGAGGGTACCTGGTGCGTTCGGGGCCGTCCCTGGGGTCCTGAGTGTGTAGGCTGTTCCCAAGCACCAGCCTGGGGAAGCAGCCCTGCCCTGGGGAGTAGACTAGCCCCCCTACCCCAGGGATCGGTCCTGCCCTGGAGAGCGGCCTCGCCCCGGCCCTGGGGGTTTCAAGTGAAAGGTCCTCACAGCCCTTCTTGGAGGGGCCTGGGCCCACGGGCGCAATGGGAGCTGAGTTTTGGTTTGGCTCCCTGGGTGGTGCATGTGGGTAGAGGGCCAGGGGCTACAATGTAACCGTTAGAATGACCTGAGGGGTGTGTGTGGGGTGCTTCTCAAGCTCCCAGGGGCCTGTGTGTGACCAGACTGAGGTGGGGAGACACCAGGGCAGACCTTCCGTCATCTCACCCCAGGTCTACTGCGGAGCCTGGACTGGGAAGCGGGATCACCTACCGAGAAGCCGTCTTCCCAGCACAAGTCGGGGCGAAGAGGGTCTGCCTGCATGGCCAGCAGGTGCAGGGCCCTCCCGGCCAGGCCCAGGAGCTGGGCACGGATCTCCACGCAGCCAGCGCTCAGTGGCTGCAGGCTCTCCAGCTGTGCCAGCACCGAGTGGGCCAGGGTGCGCTTCAGCATGAACCATTGCTTCAGGGGGAGGAGAGGCTTTGTCAAGACCAGGGGCCTCTCTGCAGCCTCTACCTGCCCACCACATGGCGCAGCCCACCAGCCCTTAACAGGCCCTGGGAGGTGGGGTGGGGGTCTCCAGGGCTTAGGTGTGGGAAGGCCAAACTGTGTTCTTATATAACCTTGACTGGCAGCTCACTGGAATATCAAGTTCAATTTCAGGGCTGTCTTTGGTTCATTTGTATTTATGTCAAATTGGTTTGATTCATATTTCATGATATCTAAGCAAATGTAAAATGGAAGGGTTCATATTTCCTTCCAAATATCTTGCATATTCAATTCATTTTTTGTTTTTGCTTTTGCGGTACTGGGGCTGAAACGGGGGCCTTGTGCTGCTGGTCAAGCCTGTACCCCTGAGCCACACCCCAGCCTGCCTCTGGGTCTTTTTAAGTGCAGTGTGGCCCTCCACTGTCCCTCTGCAGCCCACTGGCCACTCAGCTGAAGCCCAGCGCTATCACACCATTAGTCTCAAGACCTGGGGGACAACCCTGAGGTGGCACAGGGAGCACCTGCTCTACTTAGCCAGGTGAGCCCTCAAGTGACCAGATGACGGCTCTCCTCCCCAGGCTGGGAGCTCACAGCTGTGCAGGGCTGGCTGGGGTCCCCACTAGAGCCAAGGGTGCCCTAGGTGTGACTAGATGGAGGGTGGCCCGGCCCAGGCAGCCCCTGAGGAGATGTGTGCGGGGCTGTGTGGTCACCAGGTCGGTGGACGTGTAGTCGCTGGTGCTCTGCAGGTAGGTCTCAAGCAGCTTCTCCAGGGACCGTGGCTCCAGCTGCTCCAGCCCCTCCTCCCACATAAGCTGCAGCATGTCCAGGGACACCTCCACCAGGCTGAGCTTGTGGCGGGCCAGCTTCCTCATCAGAGGGGTGTTGGTGTTCTGCAGCTGACAGAGCCAGGCGGGCGTCAGGGCACCGGGCACTTTCAGTGCTCCCGAGCCCACACTTCAACAGCGCTAAGGGACAGAACGAAGCTGTGAGCATCTCAAGTGTGACATGCACACTCAAACCACCACCACCGAGGCCACAAAGGTGCCCTTCCATGTCCCTGGCCCTGGCCACCCCACATGCCACTGCCTCCTGAGCCTCTCTCCTAGGCAACCCCTGGGGCTTTCAGTGAGCTGCCTCTGTACCTCTGGTGTACCACCCTCTGGTGTACCACCCTCTGGTGTACCACCCTCTGGTGTACCACCCATCTTGGTGCAGCCATTCTAGGTCTCTCTGTGCTGTGGCCACATGCTTATTACGTTCCGAGTCAGTCGACCCCACTGTGTGGGCTACTAGAACCCAGCTGCCGCGAGCACGGCACACCGGTGTTCCTCTGGATGGGCACATTCTCTCCGGGACCGGAGGGCATGCCTGGGGTGGGGTGCCAGGCCACCCCGCGGCGGGCCCGAGTTTCACTCCTCTCAGGACTTCCAAAGCAGTCCTTCAGCTCCCATTCTCACGGCCTGAGGGCTCCAGCCTCCCCACACTCCTGCCACCATCCTCACAGCGCACGGTTCTCCCCGTGGTGACCTGGATTCTCTAACTGACTGACGATGCTTGTCTTCCATGAGCTTATTTATCATCTATACAGTTCCTTAGAGGAGATGTCTAAATTGTTCAAATATCTCCCTTTTTTTGTGATGCTGGGGTTTGAACCCAGGCCTTGTGCCCGAGAGGCAAGCACTTTACCATCTGAGCTCTATCCCCAGCCCTATTTTCACTTATTTTCGATGGGGCTACATGTTTTCTTAATTAGCTTTTGAAAGTTCTTCATATACTCTGGATACGCTTTGCAAATACTCCACTCCTGCCCATCTGCGGCTTCTCTTTTCATCATTCTTTAACAGTATCTTTTGAAGAAAAGTCCAGTTTTTCAATTTATTCTTTTATGAATCATGCTTTGGGTGTCAAATAAAAGAAATCTTCAATCAGGTGTGGCAGTGCACACTTGTAATCCTAGGAACTCAGGAGGCTGAGACTGGAGGATCACAAATTTGAGGCTGGCAACTTAGGGAAACCCTTAGCAACTTAGTGAGAACCTGTACCAAAATTAAAAAAAAAATTATATATATATATATATATATGACTGGGGTTGTGATTGAGTGGTAAAGTGCATCTGGGTTCAACACCTAGTATCCCCCCCCCAAAAAAAGTGGGCCAAATCTGAGGCCACAGAGGTGTTTTCTGTGTTCTTCTAGATGTTTTATGACTCTAGGTCTTCTGCCTAGGACCACAGGCCATTTTGAGCTGACTCTTACATGCAGTATGAGGTAGGACTTGGACTTCCGCTTTCTGGACTTATGCTTCCAGTTATTCTAGCACCATTTAAACACTGTCCTTCCTGCTGTGGACAGCATGGGCTCCTCTGTTGGGAGTCAGTCTCTGGTGTCTCTGTGCACCAGATTGATCTGTTGGCCTGCTCTTACTCTAAAAATATACTCTCAATTCCTGTAACTCTATAACAGGACTTAAAATCAAGGAGCATTAGATGTCTAATACTGTTCTTTTCCAAAGTTGTGTTGGCTGTGTAAGGCCTTTTGCATTTCCATATAAAATCTAATATCATTCTATTTCTATTAAAAATTCTGCAGATAATGTAGGGAGAATTGACATCCTAGCAATTAACTGTTCTGATCCATGAACCATATGGTTCTTCATTCACTTAGGTCTTTTAATTTTTCTCAACAATGCTTTGTAGTTCTTAGGGCACAAATTTTCACATTTTGGGGGTAAAATTTCATTTTTTAATGCTACCACAAATGATACTATTTTTTAATTTTTACTACCTGATTGATAGTTCCTAGTTCATAGAAACATACGATTGATTTTTACATATTATTCTTCTGTCTTGTGACCTGATTAAACTCATTGGTTAGCTTTAACTTAATTTGCTTATGAGCTTTAATTTAGCTTTACTAGTAGCTTTAATGTTTAATCAGTACATTGCAAATAATTTTCTATACCATCATGTTACTGTCAAGCTTCTTCCTACCCAAGCTGGATCCTTTTACTGTCTTTTTCTTGACTTATTGCATTGGCTAGAATTTCCTAAATAATACTGGATAAAAGTGGTACAAAGATACTTCCTAGCAATAGTCCTAATTAAAAGAGGGAAACATTCAGTATTTTGTCAATAAGGATGACTTTAGCTATAGTTTGTTAATAGATACCTTTCCTTGGGTTGAGGGAATTTCCCTCTTCTGTATATGGATTTTTGTGTGTATGTGTGTGGGGGGTACCTTGGATTGAACTCAGGGGCACTTGACCACTGAGCCACATCCCCAGCCCAAGTTTGTATTTTATTTAGAGTCTCACTGAGCTGCTTAGTGCCTCGCTTTTGTTAAGGCTGGCTTTGAACTCGCCATCCTCCTGCCTCAGCCTCCTGAGCTGCTGGGATTACAGGCATGCTCCACAGCGCCTGGCTTTGTCAAACAATATTCCTGCATCATATGGTTTTTATTTATTGGGTCAAAAAATATGCTGAACCACATTTTTTAAATGTAAAATTATTCCTGAGATAACCCTAACTTGGTTATGATGTATTACCTTTTTAATATGTTGTTGGATTTAATTTTCTAGATTTTTATTTAGGATTTTTTTGTACTTTTTTTTAAAATTTTTTTTTAATATTTATTTTTTAGTTTTCAGTGGACACAACATCTTTGTTTGTATGTGGTGCTGAGGATCGAACCCGGGCTGCACGCATTCCAGGCGAGCACATTACCGCTTGAGCCACATCCCCAGCCCTTTTTTGTACTTTTATTCATGAGAAATATCAATTTTGTTGTTGTTGTTGTTTGAATGTCTTTGTCATATTTTGGAATCAGGGCAATAGTAGACTTGTAGAAAAGTTGGGATGTATGCCCTCTTTTTCTACTTTCTGGAAGGATCTGTGCAGAGCTGGTATTATTTTTCTTGCATATTTGGTAGAATTCATCATAGAGTCACCTGAGCCTGGCTTCTCCTCTGTGAGAGTACTCCCAATGCAGATGAGATCCCTGGGCACAGAGCTGTCAGTCACCTCTTTCTTCCAGGGACTTGGTGGGTCATGCTTTAAAGGAGTCTGCTCACCTGAGTTGCCAGTTCATGACATTCCCTTTCTATGCTTTCACTCTCTGTGGAGTTGGTGGCAACGTTGCCTCCTTTTTGATATTGGCTACATATGTCCTTTCTTTTTTGTCGGATCAAATTGACTAGAAGTATATTAACTTATTGGTCCTTCCAAGAACCAGCTTTGGCTTGGTAGGCTTCCTCTTTTCTGTTTTCTAATTCACTGATTTCCACTCTGACCTTTTAATTTCTATTCTTCTACTCATTTGGGTTTAGTTTGCTCTTTACTTGTTAAGGTAGAGAGTGGACTGAGATCTGATCTTTTTTTCTTTTTGCAGGTGCTTACTGCTGCAAACCCCAGGTCCCTGCCCAGGACTGCGCCAGAAACATCTTTGCAATGATGGACATTTTTTCCTTGAATTCAAACACTTTCCCTTTTGATTTCTTCTGTGGCCCATAGCTGTATGAGTGTAGGCTTTTTAATTTCCAACTATTTGGGGCTTCCCACATATATAGCTTTTGATTTTTTGAATTGAGGTAAAAAGTATATAACATAAAATCAACCATTTTAAAGTGTACAATCAGGGGCCACCACATGGTGCAAGCTTCAGCTCTTGTTCCTGAACATGTTCATCCCTCCTGGGAAAGGCCTTGTCCCCCAGGTCAGCCTTCACCTTCCTCATTGCACCCCCCACACCCCCTAGTCTGCTTCCAGTAACTGTGGATCCATCCATTTCAATTTTAACTCCACTGTGGTGCCAGTGCAGGCTTTGTCTGACTTAAATCCTTTGACTTCATTGAGACTTGTTTCATGGTACAGAATATAGTCTGTGTTGAAGGTTCTTTGAGCACGTGAGAGAAGGTCATCCACTGTTGTTGGTTGGGTGGGATACTTTATAAAGAGCTGTCAGAGCCTATTGACTGACTGATTCAGATCCTCCAGTCCTTTGCTCATTTTCTTCCTACTCATTCCACTAATGATTGAGAGGAAATTGAAATTTTTCACCATAATCATAGATTTGTCTCTGCCTTCATTGTAATTTTAAAAAGTCAGGTTTTACTTAATTTTTTTTTTTAGAAAATCAGCCACTTTGGAAAGTAGCATGGAGATTCCTCAAAAAATCTGGAATGGAACTAGCATATGACCCAGCTATCCCCCTCTTTGGTATTTATCCAAAAGAGTCACTATAGTGACACTACATTCTCACGTTTATACAGTGCCACCCACAATCACCAAGTTAGGGAACCTCAGTGCCCACCTCCATGGGCTAATAAAATGTGGAGCATATACACAATGGAATTCTATCAGTTAAATAGAAGAATGAAATCATGGCATTTGCTGGCAAATGGATGGAACTCAGCAGATCCGAAAAGTTGAGAGTCAAATGTGAAAGCTAGAGAAAAGGAATTTAAATAAAAGGAGGAGGAATCTCATGAAAACAGGAGGAGGAAGAGTGGAGTAGGGGGTGGGGGTTGAGGGGGAGAGAGGAGGGACAGCAGGAGGCCACTGGCCCAATTAGGCTGTGTGTGGACGTGTGGACACATCACAGTGGAGGCCCTTTATGCCTAAGCCTAATGCACCAATTTAGGAACAATAAATAAAGGGAAGGAAGACCAGAGAGCAGAGGGGGGCAGGTAGGAGGAGGGGAAGGGGAAGTGCTGGGGACCCTGGAGTAGGTCACCTTTGGTGTGTTCCTGCCAGGCACACGAGTGTCTGGAGAGCCAGGTCTTCCTGCCTAGTCCCGTGCAGGGCAGGGGAGCAGCTTCCCTGGACCCACTTATCTGACCAGTTGCAGCCACCCCACTTTTCCTGGGTCAGTGCTGGCTTGAGATACTTCCCAACCTCTCTGTCCTTGGGTCCATGTGCTTTCTGGCAGGTGTGCAGTGGTTTTGCCTCCTTACATGACCTGGCCACTGCTCAGGGCAGGCCCTCTCTGCCCTCGCCCAGTACCCCAGGCTGCTGCCGTTTCTCAGGGGGCTGCAGAGAGCAGGCACTGCTTCTGCCCTGTTCCTACAATCCTCCAGGCCGCTCTGCCCAAGCTTGAGCAACTGGGCTGACCAGGCTCAGCTGCACATGCTGGGCACCTGACCACCTAGGTGCAGCACTCTCCTTCCTGGGGCTCCATCCCACAGGGTCTGGCTGCCTGCTTCTCAGCTCTCAACTCTATCACCTGAACTTGGGTAGCCATGGCTGTGGCTCAGGGCTGTGGTTTGCCGTGTTAATGCTCAGCGTTCTGGCAGAGCAGGCCTCATGGGTTCTGTCTGTGCTCTGGTTGTGTAATGAGAGTGTGAACCTAGTCATGGCTGCTCCTCACACAGAAGGCTAGGGGAGTGAGCATGCAGATGGCCGGCGGTGCTCACAGAGCCTGGCCACTCACCTCCTGAAGGGCCAGCAAACCTCGGATCCTATGAAACAGCTCTTCCTCTGCAGCCACGGCTTTCTGGATCAGGTCATGTGCCTCCAAGTAATGTGTGACTTTTTGTTCTCTATCTGTCTCATTTTGGGCACAAAACCTTTATAAGACATGAAGGTGGAATTAGGAACAGACAGGTTAAACGTGCACCTCTGGTACCAGTGAGTGTGGAGTGCTTCATCTCTGCATGCCGGAGCTGCTCACTGCGTCAGCACTGAGGGCACTTAATGAGACACTTACTGTGAAGCCTTCTCAGAACATTTCAAAGCTAAGGTGAGCTGCTGGAATGATGTGGCCTGCAGTCTGACCCTCTGCCTACAAACCGGGGGTCTGCCCAGGAGACGTCTGGGGAGCATCCCACAGCACCAGGCAAGGTGATCAGTTGTCCCCCACAGCACCTGCACAGCACTTGCATGGGATGGACACGTGGGCATCCAAGGTTGGTAGAGCATCCACCCAGGCCTTGCTGGAGGAGTGGGTCCTGCCCTGGGAACGGGGTGTGTGTGGGTGTGAACACAGTGGAGTCTGTGGACGTGTGCATGTCTTCAGGGTGCCCCACCTCGGTGGGACAGGAGCAGGAGGAGAGCAAAGTGTGACTCCAGACAGGTGGGCCAGGACAGAGGGAGGAGCTGCCCAGGACCCCATGGGACTGCAGGGAGAGGGACAGGGATGAATGAGGGCTCAGGAGGGAGGCAGTGGATATCCTCCATGAAGGGGCAAAGGCTGCGGCTGGGCCTGCTGTGGGCAGCAAGGCCCTGGGGTGCTCCACCACAGGTAGAATTGGGAACAAGGCCCTCACCTCTTTATCTTTGCACGCTGTAGTTTTATATTGACACAATGCTCCTCATAGCCATACTTAATAAAGTCTTCTTCAATTTTCAGCAGTTGATCATCCATCTCCTTGAACAAAACCCAGCAGTCAGGAAGTTTGCTGTGCTCTGAGTTCTGGGTGATTTGGATCCGAAGGTTCATGATCCTGCAGGGACAGAGGGGGCTCATGCATCTGCAGGGACAGAGGGGGCTCATGATCCTACAGGAACAGAGGAGGCTCATGCTCCTGCGGGGACAGAGGAGCTTATGCTCCTGTGGAGACAGAAGGTGCTCATGCATCTGTGGGGACAAAGGGGGCTCATGCATCTGCAGGGACAGAGGGTGCTCATGCATCTGCAGGGACAGAAGGGGCTCATGCTCCTGTGGGGACATAGTTCTGTCCAGGTATTTAGCTTTGAGGTCTCTGTCTAGAATCAAAAGCCCAGGACCGTGGTGATGCTCTCACTCTCCAGTGTCTGCACAGGGAGACTTAGTCAAACACCTTCAGCCTTTCTCACACACTGCAAGTCATGCAGTCCCATTCCTGGGTCAGACACAATGAAGTGAGACTAACAGTCCTGCTTCAGACATGATATCTATTTGGCAACTAAAACCATGTCCCTAAGTCACTTAGAAGTTAACAGAACACCATTGCCAAAGGTCTCAGACTAGACTGAAGGGACACTGCCAGTGGGACTCAGGTGCATGCACAGGACAGCTGCGGGCAGCTCCTTCTGCTGCAATGAGTACTGCACGGAGAGCAAGCAGAAGCAGATAAAGCCAAGAGAATCCCCACTGCTGTGGTCCGTGAGTCAGAAGCCGCGGCTTCTCACAGAGACCGAGAGCCCATGATTCTGCTCAGAGACAGAGGGAGGCTCCAGTCGCCCACCACCACTGGCTGAGCCTGAGAGAGGCTTCTGGGGCAGGGAGAAGCCCACGCCCAAGCCGGAGGGAGCACCCCTGCGCACTCTGCCCACAGCACCTCCCCAAGCCAGGCTGCGGGACCTTGAGATCCTGGAGACCGAAGAAAGGGGTTGTGGCCCAGGCAGGAAGGTAGCCAGTGCCCTCCTGGGAGCTGGCCCTCTACCTGGCTTCCAGGTCCATGGTGAAGAACTTCAGTGTGTGTACTCGGTTAGGCCTGTCTTTCTGGAGGTGGCTGAAGGCATCTATGAGCTTCTTATATAGTCGGCAAGCCTGGGGACAACCAGCCATGGTGTCACTGTGCTGCTCAGCAGGGCCAGGGACCGAGCCGCCCCTCGCCGGGCACCAAGGCTGCTGCACCCTGCATCTTCTCACCGCAGCTTCTCTCCCATTGTCTTCTGAGGACAAGACGGCGTTGGCCAGAGTCAGGGTCAAATTGTACCAAAACTCCTCACTTCCGCCCAGGCACTGGGCCTTCTCGATCATCCTCTTAGCTTGTCCATGGTTCTTCTCCTGGTTGGCCAGCTGGGCTAGGAGTAACAGGCACTGTGATTCTGCACAAGGATCATTGAGCTCCTAAGGACACAGACGTACGGAAAGAGGAGAAAGTATGGGTGGGCTTGGGTGGCCCTGGGAACACAGGTGACCCTGGGACTTCTCTGGCAGCTGGAGACGAGGCCCCACCTTTGCCCTTGGGTAGGACCTTTGTATGTGTTAAAATCCAGCTCAAGGGTTGGGGACTGTCACAGCCCTGCAAAGCTGAGGAACACATCCTGTTCCCTGAAGTGCTTTCCAGAGTGACCCCTGCCTGCCAACAGAGGTGGTCACTACCTGGGCTGGTTGCCTCCCAGCCTGGACAAGAGCCCATAGAGAGCTGCAAGTGCCTCTCCTGCGGACTTCGTCTGCTTTGGTTTCCCCGCTGAGGATCGTTGTCCTGCTGCCCTGAGGTCTGGAGCCTTCTCGTGGAGGTGCTTTGGGCTGCTTCCCACGCATGCCTACCTCTTGCTCTAGTGTCACTTAGTTTGGGTACATGACGGATACCACGTGGCCCCCAAGGCTCAGATGTGAGTGTAGACAGAGGTGCTCTTGGGAGGAGGTGTGTAGAATGCCAGCTCCCTGAGACTCCTGGGCAGCTGCTGCACCCTGCCTGACCCTCCTCTTTTCGGGTTCCTGCTTGGGGAGAGGGCTCTGAGTTTAGGCCTGGACATTCCTCAGTGTCCAGAAAGGCTCAGGCAGCTCAGAGGCCAGCCTTGTCCTCACTGCCCCGTGGGCCTGCCGACCGCCTGGTAAATGCCAGAAAGGAGGGAGATTTATGGTAAGAACAGGAGGGAGAATCCAGTGGCGACAGCACCTGGACATCAGCGCCCCTTCAGAAGAGCAGGAAGGCTGCGTCCTCTGGTGCTGGGCAGCACTTTCTGAGAAGTGTGGAGTCCTGTGCAGCTTGGAGGAGACAGGAGCTGCACATACCTGTCCTTTGACACCCCCCACCTGTTCCCTGCCGGACACCCTGACCTGTCCCCTGACACCCCCACCTGTCCCCTGCCTGATACCCCCCACCTGTCCCCTGACAACCCCCACCTGTCGCCTTCCTGACACCCCCACCATCTGTTCCCTGCCTGACTCCCCCCACCTGTTACCTGCCTGACACCCCCACCACCTGTTCCCTGCCTGATACCCCCACATGTCCCCTGCCAGATACTCCCTCCTCACCTGTTCCCTGCCTGACATCCCCCACCTGTCCCCTGACACCTCCACCTGTCCTCTGACACCCCCCACCTGTCCCCTGCCAGACACCCCCACACACCTGTCCCCTGCCTGATACCCCCCACCTGTCCCCTGGCAGAAACCCCATACACACCTGTCCCCTGCCAGACACCCCCACACACTTGTCCCCTGCCTGACACTCCCCACCTATTCCCTGCCAGACACCCCCTTACCTGTCCCCTGCCTGACACCCCCACTTGTTCCCTACCTGACACCCCCTCACCTGTCCCCTGACTGACACCCCCACTTGTTCCCTGCCTGATACTTCCCCACCTGTCCCCTGCTAGATGCCCCTCACCTTCCCCTGCCTGACACCCCTACCACCTGTCCCCTGCCTGACACCCTCCACCTGTCCCCTGCCTGATACCCCCCACCTGTCCCCTGCCTGATACTCCCTACCTGTTCCCTGCCAGACACTCCCCCACCTGTCCCCTGCCTGATACCTCCTACCTGTTCCCTGCCACACACACCCCCACCTGTCCCCTGCCAGACACCCCCCACCTGTCCCCTGCCTGATACCCCCTACCTGTTCCCTGCCAGACACTCCCCCACCTGTCCCCTGCCTGACACCTCCTACCTGTCCCCTTCCAGACACCCCCACACACCTGTCCCCTGCCTGATACCCCCACCTATCCCCTGCCAGATACCCCCTTCACCTGTCCCCTGCCTGACACCTGCACTACCTGTCTCCTGCCTGACACCCCCACATACCTGTCCCCTTCCTCACACCCCCACACATCTGTCCTGACTGACACCCACACACCTGTCCCCCTGCCTGACACCCCCACAACCTTTACCCTGCCTGACACCCACACAAGCTGTTCCCTCCTGACACCCCACACACCTGTCCCCTCCTGGCACCCCACAACCTGTCCCCTCCTGACACCCCACACACCTGTCCCCTCCTGGCACCACACACACCTGTCCCTTCATGGCACCCCACACACCTGCCCCCTCCTGACACCCCACACACCTGTCCCCTCCTGACACCCCACACACCTGTGCCCTCCTGACACCCCACCCACCTGTCCCCTCCTGACACCCCACACACCTGTCCCTTCATGGCACTCCACACACCTGTCCCCTCCTGACACCCCACACACCTGTCCCCTCCTGACACCCCACACACCTGCCCCCTCCTGACACCCCACACACCTGCCCCCTCCTGACACCCCACACACCTGCCCCCTCCTGACACCCCACACACCTGCCCTAACTATAAGAGATGGAACCCAGCCTGACAAGGCTTTCTTGGTGTCATCACATCTAAGTACTCTCTTCTGGAATTCTTCAGAACAAGTGACAGGCGATTTGATGCTGGGGCTTCATCCCAACCTGCAGTCAGGTGGAAGGGGAGTTCCAGTGGGTGTCCCCCAGCCTGACTCAGACAGGGCAGTGTCTGTGGGAGCAGCACCAGGGGCACAGAAGAGACCCATTGCATCCAGAGCAGGAGGCTGCCCGGGCTGAGCCCCAGGGGCCACTTCTGGCTGCTTGGAGCAAAGCAGGATTTCTCCACACATAGGAGAGGAGCACAGGGCTCCTGAGCTTGGGGAGATGAGCTGTGCAGCCTGTTCGGAGGCTGATTGGAACCCTTCCAAGGGGCCCCTAGGGACTCCAGCAAGGCCACAGAAGCTGGGCAGCCCAGACCCTGTGAGGACACAATTAAGCAAGGCAAGACTGGACCACACCGCCAGGGCCCAGGGGCCCTGAATGAAGTCAGCCTCTGGGAACAAAGACGCTCTCTGGCAGGAGACACCATCCCGGGCTCCCCATGCACAGCCTGAGAAGTGAAGAAGAGTTATGTAGCCACAGAAACCCAGGGAAGAGTAAGAGGGGCAGCAGAGCAAACAGGAGAGACCAGAAACAGGGACTTTCACACATGCCATCAGTGCACTAAGGAAAGTAGCAGGAAGACAGGCAAGGGACCACAGAAAAGAGCCTTCCCCAGAGAGGGGGTCCCGTGAGGCGTGGTGTGGGTCTTCCTCCACAGAAAGACACAAAACCAGCCTCAGAGGGGACAGGCCTACATCCCAGACAGAAGCTTCTCACCTGTGCAGTGGAGGGAGCTGCCTCAGGTGGCCACAGCTGGGGCTCCTTACCTGGAAAGCCAGGTAAGCCTCTGACAGGAGCAGCCGGGCCGGCTGGTACAGGTTCATTTCCAGCAGAGCCTCCGCCTTGAGCAGCCACAGCTGGGGATAGGACGTTCCCTCCAGACCCCTCCCGGTCTCTCCATTTATCTTCAGAATCTGTAAGACACCACAGGACTGAACCCCACTGATGCACCCTGGTCAAGGAGGCACAGAGGCCAGCTGAAGCCACGGGTGCACAAAGGCCATGCTCTGTGGGGCTTCTCCAGCACCGGCCTTGGGGCGCTCACCACCCCCTGTGCTCAGAGCTCAGGTCTCTGGGCGCTGCCTGTTTCTCTGACAAGTGCTGCCACCTGGACCTCTGTCTCTTCTTACTTTCTCCCTCAAGCCCACCCAAATCCACCACTGGCTGGGAGGCTCCGCACCCCAGGGCCCAGGCAGCTTCCTCAAGTGCTGACCCTGGTTCTGAGGAGTGCCCCAGCCTGGCCTTCCTCAGAACCAGGGCGCTTGATGCAACAGCTGCTGTTTGGGAAAGTGACTTTCCCTCTGGGCAAAGCTCTGGGATGAGCCGCATGGCCTCGGGGGAGCCGGTAGTCAGACAGCGGTCCTCGAGGGGCCAGCTGGCTGCAGGAGCTTCCCCAGGATGTGCTCTGCTCCAGGGGAGTCCCTGCTCCCTGCCTGCTCTCATTTGCTGCCCAGGCCCCTGGCAGACTTGCTCCATGGTGGCCTGGGTGCACATGAACCTGGTCTTCCCTGAGGACCTGCAGGGTTCCAGGGAGGATCCAGTTCCGTTAGGCCTCTGGGTTTCCACAGGAGTTCACGCAGTAAGCATTTAACTAAGTTCTGGCTCTCTGGTTCCCTCCATAGGCAGGCCAGCGGCCAGGTCCCCAGCACACTGGGCGTCGCACTTGGTTACCTTGTCTTGGGCTATGAGTGGCTTCACCTCTTCTGGGTGGCTTGGCGCCTCAGGCTCAGTCAGCACTGGCAGGCTTTCTTCCAGAATGGGCTCCTTGTTCTTCTCCTTTCTCAATGCGATCTCCTTCCTGCAGCTGGTGGGAGGTGAACATGCAGCAGGTGAAGTGCGACGACCACTTTCACGGCAACAGTCACTTCCATCAGTAACCGAGATGATCGCCACGGCCACAAGAAGCTGTAGTCCACACTTTTAAAGAGACTAAAGATGTCCCTGGGATTTGGCCACAGTCTGGCTCCCAAACTCGTGTCTTGGGTCTGTTTTCTCCACAAAACAACTAGACCTCCTGATGTAGAGGTCTAATAGCAGACCCTAGTCTCGACACACCCAAAGCAGATCTCCCACCACCCCAGGCAGAAAGACTCCACTCCCCGGGGCTCAGCACCCACAGGGAGCACCTGGGCAGCCTCCTGCTACTCACTACCAGCCCCCGGCATGGCATGTCCAGAGCTGTCCTTTAGAAAATGGACTAGCCTTCGAGAGCTCAGCCCAGGCCCGCCCAGCCTCTCAGCCCACACAGGTCCCTTCCTTCAGGACCTTAGATACTCCTTTCGTCCAGGAGTCTCCTGACCACCTGCGCCTAGAGTGGGGTCCCTCACCTCTGGCATCACTGAGTGGAGCACACCTCACCCTGTTCCACAGCCCCCCCTTGGTCCTGCATGAAATCCTACTCAGCAGGTGCTGGCCAGTGAGCCCACAGCAGAGGGGAGGGGCTACCGCGCCTAGGGCTTCCGCAGCTGAGACCTCAGAGTCAGCAGGGGACTGTGAGAGGCTGAGCCAGGACCAGCCCTGGGAGACCCCCACACTTCTGGAGGCTTGGCAGCTCGCAGAGGCCAGTGAGGGAGGCCTGGACAAATGGATCATGCAGCTCAAGAATGCAAAAGTGATGTTGGACATGGACACTTGTCACCATGGGCTGCAGAGTGAAAGGTGCGGACAGCATGATTCCCTCAAGGAAAATAGTGTGAGTTCTATATCATGGGGAAAGTCTGTTTTTATGCTGATGAGGTACATCACCAGAACCATGTATCATTGCAGGAAAAGAGCAACTCCCAAGGGACGTCTGGATCCTGGTGGGTCCAGCTGTGGGACAGCTGACCTCGGCAGACCTCTAGAACCTGGAGTGACAGGGCTGGCACCCATGCTGGTACTTTTCCAGGCCCTCCTGAGCATCCACCTGACTTCTGCATGCACAACCCCGGCTGTCCCGGTAGGTGCTTCCCACCAGGACTTCCAGGCCATGTGGCTGCCTGAAGTCCCCTGCCTGGCCCTTCTCTGTAGGGGAGCTCTGGCCCTGGCTGCACAAGCCCCCAGGAGTGAGTGTCCCACTGCCTGGGAATAGCACGCACCTGGCCTGCTCCATGTCACTGATGTACGTCTGCCCGACCACCGCCTCGTGGTGGGCAGCCGCCGCGGTCAACCTCAGGTCCCAGCACACTCGGGCAAGCCTGGGGGCAGACGGATGGGAGAAGAGACAGTCACACAGGCTGCAGTCAGTGGGGGCAGGCAGTCCTTGGGCTGAGTGAACTTTGTGATCTGGTGGATGGAGAAGATGCAGAAGCTTTGATCATGTTTTCAACAATTTTTAAA
Organism: Ictidomys tridecemlineatus; assembly: GCF_052094955.1. Taxonomy (NCBI): domain Eukaryota; kingdom Metazoa; phylum Chordata; class Mammalia; order Rodentia; family Sciuridae; genus Ictidomys; species Ictidomys tridecemlineatus. The sequence continues at coordinate 669,265 of NC_135477.1, read as the reverse complement.
GCTAAGCAAAATTACCAGGGGAAAAACTGTCAAAGCTCAGTTGCTTGCTCACACATCATCTTCCCTGTGTCCTTTTCCACCACTGTCACCTTCTGGAGGAAGGCCAGGCACAGAGGTGCCACCGGAAGCTGTCTCTTTAAAACACTCTCCAGTGGATGTGACTGCAGCCTTCGGGAGAGTGCAGAAAGCGTCCAGGCATAGCCGTGTGCTTGGCCTCCACCCCATCGCCATGTCTGTCCCGTCCACCCTCTCCTGCTCCTCGAGGGCACAGTGCCCCCCACCCCTAGTGTGCGCTTCCTGAGCATCACGTGGAGATCTCATACCACCATTTTTACATCAAGTGTCTTGACATGCCTAGATCACAAACCTCGGGATTCACTGTTTACACAAATACCCAGCCTTAGAATTCACACTTCAAAAGGTGGTTTCTGCATTGATTTGGGCACATGTTCAGCCTGGCCACTTCAGTGTTGCCAGCTTCCCTGGAGGCACAGGAGGCAGATGCACCCACCGAAGGTGGTAGAGGTCTGCCAGGCTCTTGCTTTCCACCACTGCATCTGCGATGAGGACGCCCAGCTGCAGGACCGGGATGGTGAGCTCATGCAGAGACATCTTCTGCAGGGCCTTGACCAGGAGGTCCAGGTAGTACAGAGTGTACGTCTGCAGAAACCCAATGAGCACAGTCACAGGCGGGGAGCAGTGGCAGCCTCCCTCCTGGGGCCGAGCAGGGGCCTGGCAAGCAGGGTCAGCAGGTCCTCCCTTCTCCTTCTGTCCTGTGCAATGACCAGTCAGCATCAGCACCCGAGAGCCGCTGGAGACCTCACAGGGGCACACCCACTCCTGCGTTCAGTCATGAAATCCACGCTTTGCTCCCCTTCTTCCCACTGGACTCTACTGGTCCGTCAAAACCAGGATTTCTTCATGAACACATACAACCACTTTAAAATCAGACCTAGGAAGTGGACAATGTGTTCTGTGGGTTGGAACTAAGCCCTGAGTGATCATGTTTTATGATTATGTTTATGGGAGTGGTGGAGCGAGGAAGCAGCAGGTGCTGAGGTCTGCAAGAAGGTGCCCAGGGGAAGTGGCCAGGCTCACGGGGGCTAAGCGCTGGAGGCTCCCACCTGTCGGCCCTGCTGCTTGCCAGGCCCAGGCTGGGGGCACTGCAGGTTTGGACACACAGATGGTGCACTGTGGAGGTGGGAGGTACCCGAGGCCTCTGTGAATTCCATAAGGGGATACCTGCAGCTCCTCCACTGGTTTTCCTTTCCATGAACAGACGCCACTAGGGCGGGAGGCAAGCCCCAGGCAGAGCAGCCTGCTGCTCATGGATGGCCAGCGGTTTCCTCCCAGGATCCATCCAGTCTTCTTCCCACACCCTGGGGACACAGAGCTCACCACCAGGTTGGCACATGTGAAAGGAGGCCAGCTTGCTGCTCCCAGGGCACCTGCTGACCCACAGTGCAGACGACCACTACCACGTGGATTCTATCAGGAGGGCGGACCTGGCCACAGAGCTCTGGCTGTGGTGGGTGGGGCTGGAGGAAGGCACAGGCACCCCCAGGCCAGTTGGCAGCCAGGGCCCCCCCATTGTTGAGGACTCCCTCGGGCTACGGAGACCTTCTGGAAGGCAGGAATGCCTTTTAGACACGTGGGCTCCAAGGCACCTGGAACAGTGTTCCCAGATGTGCCAGCCGTGGACTGGAACCTGTACCATGTCCACCAGCAGGAGAGAGGGCCAGCAGACCATGTCTGCTCACTGTGGCAGATGCTCTGTAGCAGAGGGGAGTGGCCACTGTGACCAGAAGTACAGATGGACCCAGAAAGAAGCCGGCCCAAAGGTGATGAGTCCATGACTCAGTTCCTATGAAGCCCCAAGCTGGGCAGACAAAGTGGGCTGGACTGCAGCCCAGAGGCAAGGTCCTCCTCCAGGACCTGGGAGACCACATGGCCAAGATGGGCTGTGAGTGTGACCAGGAGGAGGGTGTGTGCAGGACATAATCCTGGGGTCCCTAAGGAGGGACGTGACAGTGAGAGGGGCTGTGTGGCAACGGTGTGGAGTGGGTGAGGAGGCAGGCAGGAACCTCCCCTACAGACAGGGATCTCTGTGGTTGAGGCAGCTGGTTTATGTCTGGTGTCTGGGCAGGTGTCTGTGGTGGGGTGTGGGAGGAAGGCATCCTGGTGGACGAGTGCTGTCTCACACCTGCCTACCGGCTTTTGGATGGTGGTAGAATTCACGGTGAAGTCACTTTTGTCCTCACACCTGCCTACCGGCTTTTGGATGGTGGTGGAGTTCACGGTGAAGTCACTTTTGTCCTGCTTGAACACTGCCAGCAGCTCCTCGGGGCAGGAGTAGAAAGCCCACTCTTCCGCACTGGCTGGCAAGTCTTCAAGCTGCTTGTGGGGAGCCGAGGCCTGAGACTGAAAAGGAGAGAATGCGGATTGGCTTTAAAGAATGAAGTTCAAAGCAGACACCTCTGTGGCCCCGCCAGGACAAGGGCAGAGGGTGACCCTCTGCATAGCCCTGGGGGGCGTACACCTGCCGTCCCTGGTGCCCAGGGCACACGGCGCCCTGCCTGCCCTCCGCCTCTGCAGCTTCTCTGCTGGATCCACATCTGACTTTCCGTGCACCAGGAAGCTTCCAACCTCACTGCCCAGGGACACCAGGGACACTTGTGGCCCTCACGGCACAGAGTCTGCCTGGGCCGCCCAGGCTCTGCAGCCCACGGGGTTGGGCATGAGCTCACACACTTCGGGCTGGAACCTACTGAACTTCCAGCCACATGCAACGTGTCAGATCTGCTTTGACCCAGGAAGGAGCCAATATTTTAGGATGAAATGTCCCATGTGCCCTAGCGGCTTCCTAGGTGAGGCACTGCACTTCTCACCGGTCCCCACCTCCCTGGCCTCTGGGCTGCTGTTTATCGGGCTCATCAGGGAATAGGGTTACTGTCACCCTGGGCGAAGCATGTCACTGTCTCCATTGTCCAACACAGAGGAGGTTGCAGACCCCACTGGGGGTACCGGGGAGGCTGGGAGGCTGTGGGGCCTTGCCTCTGTCTCTGGGGAGGCCATGTCTGAGAGAGAAGGCACCCTCACCTGCTTCCCGTCCTTGATCTTCTCCTTCTCCTTCTCCTCCTTCCCCTTCTCCTTCTCCTTGACCTTCTCCTTCTCCTCCTTCCCCTTCTCCTTTTCCTCCTTCCCCTTCTCCTTCTCCTCCTTCCCCCTCTCCTCCTTCCCCTTCTTCTCCTCCTTCCCCTTCTTCTCCTCCTCCTTCCCCTTCTCCTCCTTCCCCTTCTCCTTCTCCTCCTTCCCCTTCTCCTCCTTCCCCTTCTCCTCCTTCCCCTTCTCCTTCTCCTTGACCTTCTCCTTCTCCTTCTCCTCCTTCTCCTTCCCCTTCTCTTTTCCTTTCTCCTTCTCTTTTTTAGACAATGACATATATGAACTGGCTGCTACTAGGATTCTATTTTCTAGAAATGATTTTCCGGCTGTCAACAAAGAAACCTGTGGAAAGACAAAACCCAAGTTGGCAGTATTAGAAGCAGAGCTGTGCCCACCCCCCTGCACCAGATGGAGGGGCCCTGGCTCTGAGGGTGCTGCTCTGCTAGGGTCAGTCTGGGGAGCCGCTGCAGAGCTGAGCCTCCGGGAGGGCTGGGCCCCCAGCGGCTATGTGACCCAGGCCTGTGAGCACACAGGTGTCCCCCAGGGGTACTTCCCCACTGTAGGTGCAGCTGGACATCCTCACACTGAGGCTTCTGTGGACAAACCTTGCCATCCCCCAGAATCTCCCTCCTGGTGGCCAGGCCTGGGCAAGGGCAATGGTGGCTTCCCCCAGGACACTCAATGGATAGGGGCTGCTGGGACAGAGGCCCATATTCCAGATAGGACTTGGGTGGCCAGCAAGGAAGGCACAGCTGGCCTGTGAGGGGGCTTTCCCCTCCACAGGTCCTCAGTGCAGACGTGTGGTGATGGTGGCACCACTGGAGGAGAGCTGGGGATAGGTAGACTCCAAAGTCCTTCCTGGTTCCTCCACCCTGCTGGGGGCTCTAGGGTCACTGGGTCTCAGGAAACCAGCCTGTCCTGGTGGACACTGCCCACAGGGCCTGGGACAGTCGCACATGGGCAGTCCTCAAGGGCTGGAGACCAGCCAGAGCTGCCTCTGGTCCCCACAGGGAGCCGTGGAGGAGAAAGGCAGAGGTGGCCCTTCATGGCTGGGGGTGGGGTCAGAAGAAGGTTCCAGAAGACACAGCTATTGACAGGAAGACTAGGCTGCTCTGTGGGTGGCCTCAGCTGGGACACTGTGGGCACAGGCCCGGCAAACGGGGCTGGGGTGGGTTTGGGGAGTAGCAGGGGCTGGCTCAGAGGGGGCCCAGGGAGCATACCAGGCCAGAACAGTGCCAGCAAGGTGTCTCTCAGGGGAGGGACATGGGTCACCAGAGCGGGGTCTGCCCTGTCCAGGACCTTTGGAGAGTCCCAGGAAGACTCCCAAGGAAGCAACAAGCATGGCCTGCACTGTGGCCCAGAAACGCAGGCCAAGCACCTGCCAGATGTGCCTGAGGAAGGTGTAGGCCGCCAGGCAGTCGTCCTGGTAGTGGGTGGAGCTGGGGGTCTCTATCAGCGCCCGCAGGATGTGCACGTGGGCCAGCGCTTCCAGCTGCTTCACATTCCATGGCTGCTCCCAGGAGACGTGCTCCTCCTGGGTCACAGCATCTTCTGCTGGGGTCTGAACGGAGGTGCACTCCCCTGCAAACAAGATGCCTGGGCTGAGTGCACCTCCAGACATGGGGTGCTGTGGGCCAGGGGCTGCCCCTCTCCTGCCTCCTACTCGCTGGCTCCTGCCCAGCCACCTACCCTCCACCAGGCCCTCAGGTGGCGCCCCCCTGTGGAGGCTCATCAGAGCCGACTGCTCCCCAGTGTCCTGACCCTCTCATGGGCCTGGAGACCAGGAGACTCCTGACTCCCGTGCCTGGCTGGTGTCCTGCAGCCCTGCGGTCTGCTGTCAGACTAGCCGAGGCAGGGCCATAGGCCAGCTGCAGAGTTTTCCCTGGCTGGTGGGTGGGGGTCTGGGGCCCTGGCTAGTGCAAGTCGCAGGCAGCACAAGGTGTCTAAAACCTGGCCTGAGCCAGCCAACCCCAGGCCTGCTGCCTGGGACACAGCCTGGGGCCGAGCTGCCCTGGGCCTGGGGCTGCTCTTGCTGAAAGACACTCCCCCTGTCGAGGCGGAGGTCTGCGACCCTTCACCTCTCCCTGGAGCAGCGCTGTGCATCTCAGCTCCCTGGGGAAGGATCCCTGGGCTGGACTCAGGACTCCTTCAGGTGGCCACAGTGGCGGCTTTCCTGGCGGTCCTGACCATTTCCCTCATGGCCTGGGGTCTCTGAGAAGAACTGTCCATTCTGACAGCAGGCTCAGGCCGGTGGCCACTGGGCCAGTGGCCCTGACCAGGCCAGCACCAGGGAGACTGTGGGCTGCACCTGTGTCCCTGCACCTGTGTCTAGGGCCTCAGCTCTCCTTCTGCTTAGGTTGGGTCAGGGCAGGCCTGCAAGGTGACCTAGGACTCCTCATAGGGAACTGTTCCCGAGTGTCCTTGGGTCGGTGCCCGGACAGTGGGGTTTATAAGCAAGGGTCCCCGTGTCTCCCAGCCAACCTTCCCTCACCCAAGGCCCCCCTTGGCCCCCCCATGCGTCACAGACAGGGCCCTGGGAGTTAGAAGCCCGTGGGGAGGAAACCAGAGGCCCGCCGGAGCTGACTGGAGTGTGGACCAGAGGAGGTGCATCTCTGCCTGTCTGTGATCCCAGAGAGGCAAGGCCACCTGCCCCTCTCCTGAGCAGGGTCACATGTGGTCAGGGCCCCCTGCCCCCACAGACCATCTCCTAGCTGACCTTCACTGGGCACAGTCTTGGTGTTTACCATGAAGCCAAGTTCCCCCAGTGAGGACTGGGCAAGGCTGACCAGGACCTGGCACCCTGAGGGGAGAGCAGGGAAGCGTGGGCAGGGAGGACAGACAGGCGTGGCACCCTCACCTTCCAGCCCAGGCTCCCACTCAGGCTCCAGCTCAGGGTCACCCCTGGTGGGTTTCATGACCATCAGGATCTCCACTGCCCAGTTGAGGTGGAGGACCACGTCTTCGAGAGGAAACTGATGGAAGCAGAGCCACTGGCTGAACTCCAGGATGTAGTCCACCTTCTGCCACTCACTCTCCGGCTTCTTTGGGATAAGACAGAACAGCAGGCTAGAAGTGCAACACTGCTGGTCCAGCATGTGGGAAACTGGCACAGAAGAACCAGCCGACGGCCTGGAACGGTCACTGTGAGGACCACCTGACATTCACTCTGCTGCGGTCACCACAGAGACCTCTTCCACTGAGACTTGTGGCTCCAGAATGGACAGTAGGTGGTAGGAGAACGTGTACAGACTAAGGCCTGGCACAACACTGGGCCCATGACCTCTGCTCGATGGCAGCTGTGTGGCTGGCCCCGCAGGGCTCAGCAGCGCCCAGCCCTGAGCTCCATCTGCACACAGCTGCTCCCCCAGGGCTCCTTGCCCTCTGCCATGGCCCAGCCAACAGCATCACTCACATCTGCACCTGTGCTGCCCGTGATCTGCATTCTCTGAGCACCCACCTGTGCCCACGTGTTCATTCCACCAGGCCCGTGGGAGGGCAATGCCAGCCAGGCACCCAGGAGTCACCCTCACGGGTGTGGAGCGTGGACACACGGGCGCCTGGCTGGGGGGCCATCCACTGGGGTGCACAGCTCTCAGGATGGGGCCATGGGCACCAGGGACAGGCGTCATCAAGAGGGCATGAGTGAAGGCCAGGGAGCGTGTCCAAGAGAGCCCTCCAAGCAGGGGTGGGAAGAGGCTGACTGGGCAGTAGGTGGCAGGCCTGGGCTAGGCCACAGCAAGTGACAGGAGAGCACAGAGGGCAGCTGAAAAATGGAGTGGACTAGATAGAAGGACTAGGTAGGGACAATTGCTCACATGGGGTGACAAGGAATTCCATGGCCAGGGTGGAAAGTGACAGTGCATCCTGGGTATGTGTGATGGTAGAGTAACACCAGAGACCAGGGGCAGGTGTGTGTGGTCCAGCAAGTGGACAATGGGAGGGTGCAGATGCCAGGGGCAGGTGTGTGTGGTCCTACAGGTGTGGGTGGGGGAGGGTCAGATGCCAGGGGCAGGTGTGTGTGTTCCTGCAGGTGGAGTAAAGGCGTAGTAGGGTGGAGCAAGACACTTCCCAGAGTTCTGCTGCAGGAGGTCTACAGCGGCTTGGCTCAGGGCTCCCTTCAGCAGCCTTTGCCCTAGCACCCTCCCTTCTTGGGGCAGCTTCTACCTCTCTCTACCAAATGACGTCCAGCAGGAGAAAATACTGAGATGAGCTCCCGTGGTTCAGAGCAAGGCCAGGGCCTCCCTGCACCCCTTGTAGCAGAGCCCTGGCCTCTGCATCGGCACTCTGGGCCCTGTGATGGGCCTTGCCTAGCAAGCATAAGAATTGTATTTGGACCTGGACATCTTCCTGACCAGTCCACCACCCGCTTGCTGAGGGATGCCCTGGACCCAGCAGTAATCCGAAGGCCTCTTGTTGGGATGTGCCTAAGGCCTATAAACAGCCATAATACAGAAAACCCCTTTCAGATGCTTGCTGATGGTCCAGGCCTTTCAACTCACACCCGGACACCTCCAGCCCCCATGACCAGATTTCAGGGGTGTCCCTCTTGGGCCTCCCTTAGGAACCACTCACATTGAGTCAGTGGCCAGCACCCACCCTCGCCTGGTGAGTGTGTGTGGGTCCTGCAGGGACAGGTGTGTGTGGTCTTGCAGGTGTGGGGTGGGGGAGGGTCAGATGCCAGTGGGGGAGAGTGGCCCACTGGATGCAGGAGGTCTCTGGGGTTGGGTGGGAAGGGGGCGGGTCCTGGAGGGCTGCATACAGGTGCTGTGGCTGTAGGGGCTCCAGGGTAGTGAGGCATCTCCCCTTGGGGCCTCACCAGTCCTCCCACGCTGGAAAGGGCTGCTGGAGGGCCAGCCAGCCTCTCGGCAGAAGGGAGGCCTCCTGTGGCAGCTCCCTCCAAAGGCCTGGCCAGCAAGTCCCAGTGGTGGGGCTCCTCCTCGTGTGCCCAGGTGGGGCCCGGGTGGGACTGACCTGCAGTGCCTTGATGGCATTCTCGTAGCAGGTCAGCTGCCCACACACGGTCTTTGAGTTCAGGGCCAGACGGTGCCACATGTGGGCCAAGTAGTCCTCGCTTTCGTCCTTGAACTTCTGAATTTCCATAGTAAAATTCTGGCCAAGTTTGGCTTTCACGATGACCATGTGTTTGAAAATCAAGCTAAGGAAGGAAGAGGGAAGTTCGTGGGGAAACTCCAAACAGACACGGGCACCCAGAGCTCAGTCTGTCTGTGCTCCTGTCCCAGGCAGGAGGCCAGAGGGAGCCCGAGGCCTCTGGGAGGGCGTCCTGGGCAGCAGGGGCCAGGCACTCACAGGCGGTGGGCGGTGCGCGGCAGCACGTGCACAGCCTCATCCAGCACCTTAAGGCCACCCTCCCAGTCATCCTGGTCAGCGTGGCTGTGGAAGAGCAGGCCATAGAGGGCAGCACGCAGTGTGAGGTCATCCTCGGCCCCTGTGGCAGGGAAGAGCAGAGGCCTCAGAGGAGCCAGGTAAAACCTGGCTCCTTGCTAACCCTCGCCCACTGGCCTCTGACCTCCTGGGACCCTCCCACCGCCTCACCGTCCCCCTGATGGGAGCCTTACTACACAGGTGCTGGAAGGCCAGCACTTGCCCTGCAGCACAGATGTGAGGAGTGCTGCCTGCTACTGACCCAGGCACCCTCCAGGCAATAGAACCAGAATTTTGTGTCCCTATCTGGTCTCTGCTGCTTTCTCCTGTGGATCTGGGGGATCTTGCTCTAACAGAAGTGGCCAGGAGTATGCATGCATTAAAGGTCAGCATGTGGGACTCAGGGTCACCCTAAGACCTGAGGGACTCAGGTCACGCAGCACGTCTCCAGGATGTGGGCATCTTATGCGTCGCCAGTATGGACCAGGTTGGACCTGCACACAGCCTTGTCCACCCCTGAGGTCATGGCTGGCTTGGTGCTGGTGCCCTGCATTTGTGATCCACCTGCAGTCCCCGCTCACTCATAGAATTGGCTCGGTAAGACTGTGTGAGCTGGACCACTCTGGCTTAATGTGCTGCCCACCCTCTGCAGGCTCAGGGCCCAGCAGGCCCACCCTTCCAGCCTGGAAGCTCAGTGGCTGGGTGAGGAGCCGGTCACTTCCAGGGTCCTGCTTGATGTCCAGCCCCTCCTCCTCCAACTGGCTGAGTTGCAGTGGCTTCTGGGGCAGCCTGCACCCCCTGCTGGCCATTTCCTCTGCGAGCTGTCACCTGGGTGGCTTTGGGCCACACCAGGCCAGACCCAGGTCCACTCTGGCACTGGAGCTTCTCAGATGGTGAAGTCCTCTACACCTGGTCCCTCTCCAGAGATGCCAGCACTTTTCTTGTCATTTAGAAACAATATCACAATAAGGAAAGCAGAAACTCCTTCCTTCCAGTGCCTGATCCAGCACTACTTGGGACAGGCTACAAGGTGCTGAGAGTGGGCTGGGCCCTCCTGAGCCATGCCCAGGGCAGAGACTGCCGGTGGTCCCAGCCAAAGTGGGGAGCAAGGAGCTTCCTTCTCTTTCTGAGGCGGTTCTCTTATTTCTCCAGAGCAGGAGTTCTGGGGCAAGAACCGAACATGCTCACGGCTGAGAGAGGGCCCTGCTGCAGTGCCCAGAGTGGTGTCCAGGGTCTGCTGGCCCTCTCCTGACCCAAGTGTGGCTGCAGGAGTGGTCCACTTCTGAACCTGGGAACCACTATTTGAATTTGTCTCCTAAAGCATGGCCAGCTGAGGTGCAGGGTGGAGGTGCAGGGTGGAGGTCTTGACACCAACCTACCTGGAGGCTGCACTCCAGCAGCGTCTCAGCATGGAAGAGGGCTGAGTGGGCGGAGCTGGCCATGGGGTCTTGGGCCACACCATCCCTACTATTGCAAGCATTTGTGCGCCACAGAACCTGACAGTTCTGCTGCCAAGTTGATGCCAAGTATCTCCCGCACTTTCCTTTTTAATTTTCTGCATCTGTGGGAAAGTGTGCCCCGGGCCACAGGTGGCCTGTGATACCCAGTTCTGCTGAGACTTCCTTCTGCAAAGCTCTTTCATCTGCCATTGGTTTCCATGGGAGGAGGTCCCCCACAGGCCTGGCTGCTTCCTGCTCCGGGGCTCTCTGCATCTCCCTCATGCAGCACTCGAAGAGAGCCTTTCTGCAGGGCCTCAGTGCTCGGCTCACATCTAATTCTCCACAGACACATTTTTAAAATTTTTAAGCCAATTTTCTCTCTAAGTAGACTCCACAGTGCTCAAGGCTGGAACTACCTTCCTTATCTAGGGTTGGAAGACCCACCCAGCACAGGCCAAGTCTCTTGACAGAGAGGGAGGACCATTGTTAGGAGATAACCAATTGCTCTGTAAACTGGACCTGGAATCATAGAGTGCTGTTCTCATGATCTAAGGTCAGGTGTTTCTTTTCCTTCTTTGGGAGTCTATCTCCACATGATTTAAAAGCAAGTGTGATTTATCTGTCAGAGTAACCTGGAGGCCAGTGCTGACCCTGGACTTGCAGGGTGTGGCCCTGGAGAAGGCTGGAAGCACAGCCCGGGGCCTCTGTAGGGTCACTGTGAAGGTGCCGAAAAGGCACGCCTGCAGTCACAGAGACCAGGCAGCCTCCTGCACGGGGCATGGGCTCTGAAGGCACAGAACACTGGAACCGTCCAAATCCTTTCCTCCCCTCACCCGGAGCATGGGAGTCCTGCACCCACCAACCTGGGAGAAAGTGGCCCTCAGCTGTCATCCTGCTGCTCTGGAAGTCTGCCGTGGGCCACTGATGCAGCAGCAGCGTGTTTCCTTTCTCCTGCAGGAGAGACAAACGGTGCACCCTCTGGAGGACTGTGGTGTGTGCTTTGGGAGAGGCCCACTCTCTCCAGGCCTGTTCCACACAGCCCTGAGCTCCAGCCAGAGCAATCAGGCAAGAGAAGCAGGTGAAAGAAATGCAAACAGGAAACAGAAGAGTTAAATTATCTCTGTTTGCTGATGACATGCTCCTCTATCTAGAAGACCCAAAAATATCCACCAGAAGATGGAAGTTGACAGAAGAATTCAGTCACATCACAGGACACAAGATCAACACTCATGAATCCACAGCCTTCCATGCTCCAATGATGAATCTGCTATTCCATTTACAAAAACCTCCAAAAAAAAATGAGAATAAATCTAACCCAAAAGGTGGAAAATATCTTTAATGAAAACATTAGAACATTGAAGAAAGAGATTGAGGAAGACTTAGAAGATAGAAACACCTCCCATGCTCTTGTATAGGCAGAATTAACACTGCTAAAATGTTCATACTACCGAAAGTCTCCTACAGATTGAATGCAATCTCCATCAAAATACCAATGATATTTTCCTCAGAACTAGAAAAAAAAACAGTCTTAAAATTCACTTGGAAGAATAAGAGACCCAGAATAGCCAAAGCAGTCCCAAACAAGAAGAGCGATGACGGAGGCTTCATGGTACTCATGTCATATTACTCTGCAGAACTACTGTAGCCAAACACCAGACAGACTCAGAGACCAGCGCAGCTGAAGATACAGACTTTCAGTCATCTGATGCTCGACAGAGGGGCCAAAATAAGTGTTGGAGTAGAGATGGCCATTTTAACAAATGGTGGCTGGAAAGCTGGATATTAATATGTAGAAGAATGAAATTAGATCCCTAGCTCTTACTCTGCACAAAAATCAACTCAAAATGGATCAGAGACGCAGGAATGAGACCAGAAGCTGTGCTACTGCTAGAAGTAAAGAGACCAGTGATCCAACACGTTACCGGAGACAATGACTCCCTCAACCGGGACCCTAAAACCCAAGAAATAAAACCCAGAATCAATAAACGAGATGACATCAAATTAAAAGCTTCTGCACAGAAAAAGAAATGATTCAGAGCATGAGGAGAGAGCCGACAGGACAGGATGAAATCTTTGCCAGATACTTTTCTAATGGGGGATTAATATCCAGAATATGTAAAGAACCCCCAAAACTTCACATCAAAAAACTGAATAACCCAATCAATAAATGGGCAGAAGAACTAAACAGACACTTCTCAAAGGAAGAAATACAAATAGTCAACAAATACATGAAAAAAATGTTCAACATCTCTAGCAATCAGGGAACTTCAGATAAAAAATTTATTGAGATTTCATCTCACTCAGTCAGAATGGCAATCATCTAGAATACAAACGATAATCAGTGCTGGTGAGTGTGATGCATTCTGTTGTCATGTATAACAAATTAAAATCAAGAACAATAAAAAAAAAATTCTGAAAGTGGGTAAAGTGTCAACCCAGATTCAACATATAAAGAAAATGCCCTTAAGAATGAAAATAAAATAAAGGTATTTTCAGAAGAAAGATTGAAAGTATTAATCACCAGCAATAAATGTTAAAGGAAGTTCCTCAGCCTGAAGGCAAATTATACTAGGTGATAGTGGTATCACCAAAAAACAATGACTAATGCAAAAAATGGTCAATGCAAAAAAAGAATAATTTTGATATTTTCCTCTTAATTTTTGACATGAATCATATAACTCTAAAAATTAGAGCAGTGTCTGTGTGACATAATAAATTGCAAATGCAATATTTTAAAAATGCTGGTGAGGACGAGGGGGAAAAGGATACACTTGTACGTATTTGGGAAGACTGCAAATCAGGGCGACCACTCTGGCAAGCAGGATGGAAACTCCTCAAAAGGCTAGGAATGAAACCACCAGTGACCCAGCTGTCCCACTCCTCGCTATGGATCTGAAAAGAGCTACATCAGCACACGGCAGTGATTCGGCTACTTCAGTGTCTATTGCAGTGCACAATAGCCAAGCCATGGAACCGCCCGGTGCTTGTCAGCAGATGGATGGACCCAGAGAAGGTGGTTTACATGCACAATGGAGTCGTACTCAGCCATCAAGAAGAGAGAAATTATGGCATTTACGGATAAATGGGTAGAACAGGAGCCCGCCATGCTAGGTGGGAAAGCCGGACTCATGAAGGCAAGGGCCCCAAATTCTCTGTGGTATGTGGAGCTAGATAGAGCAAGATGCAGGGTGGTGGGGAGGGAAGGTGGTGTGTGGTGATGGGTCCCGTGGAAGTAGGAGTGCAGGAGAGGAGGGGACTGAGGGGGAGGGTGGAGCTGTGGGACCAGGGGGTGCTGAGCACCCCACCACAGGGAGCCAGCTGTAAGTAGACCACAAGAAGGCCAGAGAGGAGGGGAGGGGCTGGGAAAGGGCAGCAGGAAGTGCGACTGGTAACAAACCACAGGACCCATAGCCAGACTGCACATGTCACCCTCACCCAGGGCACCAGCAAGACGAGATACACCCCATAGCACACACACCACACACTCACTCCACTCCCCCCATACCACACACCATCCACTCCACACACCCACGCCACACAGAGCACACACCCCACACCATACAGGACAAGCCGACAGCGTCACCTGCCAGGCACTACACACCAGGTACCCATGCTCCATGCCACAGATATAATCACACACGTACCACACACACCATGCAGACCAGTCCCCTGGCCACCTGCATCTTGCAGTGATGTGAAATCTCTAGTGAGTCTTGGCACTGACCCAGTGTGACGGAAGCACACTGGGAAGAGTGTCTGGACACAGAGGAACGGCGTGCAGAGGCCAGGTCCCTGCTCAACAGAGGAGAAGAGCAAAGGCCCCGTCTGGCTCAGCCCTTCAGACCAGCAGGACAGGCAGAAGAAAGACCAGGGAGAGGAAGTGCAGAGCCTCGGGGAAGGCCCTGCAGGGTGGCTCTCAGGCTGGGGGACCGCTGTGTGGCTGATGTCCATGAAGGGCTGAGACAATCTGTGCCTAGCCACCCAAAGGTCACAAGGGCAACCCCCACAGAGCTGCTTAAGAGGAAAGCACAGTGTGGGGGAGGCCGGGGGGGGGGGCCCGAGCTCAGTGCCCGCCTGCAGGGACCTTGAGCTTGTGGTAGTGGCTGGGGCAGGCACCCCATCCTGCGGACCTCCGGCTGGCCCACACCCCTGCCCACCTGCTTCCTGGCCTCCGTCTTGTTGATGATGCCGATGAGCTTCTGGACAGCCCCCTGGGCCTTCTTCCTGTTCACAGCGGAGGATAGGAGTGGCAGCCAGGCATTCCAGTAGTGGCGCGCGGCCAGCATCACCAGGGCGCTGCTGCCTGCGAGGCCCCCAAACCTGAAAGCACATTCCACACCCAGAGGGAGCAGGCGCAGGCGACAGGTTGCTGGCCACACCTCCCCGAGGGGGGCACTGCTTCCACGGGGGGTGGGGGGGTGGGGGGGGCGTGGGGTTCCCGGTGCCACTCTGCAGGTGCTTGTGCCCCCCTCAGCGAGGCCTCAAGCCCACCCAGCCAGTTCTCCCTGCACAGCAGGGCAGCAGTGGTCTCCTGGCCACCTCTCCTCAAGCGCCCAGGCCTGGCCTGGCCTTGCTCAGGCCACTCAGGGGCCTCTGGTCAGCGTTCCTCTGGATGACCCCAGGGTCACTCAGGGCAGCCAGTGGCCTCTGGTATCCCTGGGCCCCTTTTCGGGGGGCACAGTCCTCCCTGCACCACTTCAGTGCCCCAGCAGGCACCTGTGCCCGGGCTGCACGGTGCTGTCTGCACACCTGGCACTCTCCACAAAGGCCTTGGCGGCCACCAGCCGCAGCTGCTTCCTCCCCTTCAGGTTTTCCATGATGCTTCGGCCCTGGATGCAGGTAGCTGTGCACAGCATCTCCGCCACCAGCTGGGTCTCCACCCTGAGGCAAGAGTGCTTGAGGAGGGAGGCCATCTGTCGCAGGCCTGAGTCCTTCCCTGGGAGTCTGTGGCCTCACTGTGGCCCTTGAGATGGGGGCACCTCCCTCCCTCCTGGGTGCAGCCCCCACTCCCTCAGAATTGGAGCAGCCACAGGGATGTGCCCACTGGCTGGGGGCCAGTGCCTCTGGCCTCCGGGGCCCTGCCGGTGGCTGGAGCACACATGTGGCTGGGGTCTTGGACACTTGCCCTGGTTGCACTCAGAACCCACAGGGGGAAGGGCCACCGGGAGAGCTGGGCAGCCATGCTGGGGTAGAGAGCATCACCAGGACACCTGGCTGCGGAGGGAGCCAGGGCCTGATAGTTAGCTTTGGTCAATGGGCTCTCCATGACTCTTGAGAGTGACCTTATGAGAGACCCCAAACCAGGACTAACTGGCTGAGCCTAGTTATCCACAGAACTGAGAGCCATTAACTCATGTGGGGGCCAACTGTGGGCAGCAGTGGGCCAGCAGGTCCAGCCGGGCTCTGTGTGCTGGGCCACTCAGAGCCCTCTGAGCATTTCCTGTGGCCTGGGCACCTGCCCATCACACACACTCAAGCGTGACCCCCACCATTGCAGGGAGCACATGCTTGCCATGCAGCTCAGAGTTCACCTGTGAGAAACAGGCTGGTCATGGCAAGCGTGACCATTGCAGGGAGCACACGCTTGCCATGCAGCTCAGAGTTCACCTGTGAGAAACAGGCTGGTCATGGCAAGCGTGACCATTGCAGGGAGCACACGCTTGCCATGCAGCTCAGAGTTCACCTGTGAGAAACAGGCTGGTCCTGGAGAGATTCCTTCAGGGACCAGAGTCCTGGAGGCCAGCCACACCTGGCCCTTCCTAAAGCAGACAGAGGAGGAAGGCGCTGGCTTTGGCCTGCAAGGATCTGCCCTGCAGTAGGAATCTGGTCGGAAGGGACCCTGAGGCTGAGTGATGAGGGCAAGGGAGCTGAACACACTTGAGGTGAGCATGGCTCGGGTCCATGCTGTGTGCGGGCACCCTGGAAATCAGGGTGGTCTTTCTGAGGCAGTTGCTGGATAGGGTGTCCTAGGAGTGTCCTCAAGGTGAGATCTGTCCTTGGGGATCTTTGAACCTGTGCCCTTACTGATTTTCCTACTCTGTTCTCCTGGGGGCTGTTAAACTCTCCGCTGCTGCTGTGTAGTGTGCTCGGCGGTGCTTCACCACTGAGGAACACCTCCCTCCGATGCACCTGGGCTGGACCGCGTCTGCATGATGCAATCCAGTGGCTGATGGAGCCTGTCCTGGGGGAGCACTGGGAGAGCTGCGTCTGCCTGGGGGCATGGCTGGTCCCTAAAGGGGCACTGGCTCCTGCAGGGTTAAGGGGCCAAGGCTGCCCTCTGCTCCCTGCTCTCCTGTGCTCCTGCTCCTCTCCACTCTCCTGAGTCTTTCCAACCTCTCCCGGCTCAGGTTCTGGAGACCTCTTGGTTGCCATAGGGACACCAACACTACCCTCGACTCAGACGGGGTTGCTGCACGGGTGACCGGACAGCTCTGAGGACAAGCCGTGGCTTCTCTTCCCGTCCTGTGGCACTGCTGCCAACACCGTTCCCTTCTGTGTCTTCATGGATCCCACCAGGCAGGGTGAGTTCTGCTCCAGTCAGGTGTCCTTTGCAGAATTCAAGAACTGGGGAGGTGGGAGGCCTTTTGTGTACCACCTGGGTGTTCAGTACTTCCCAAGCCTTGTTCCCATTTAGAACCACGTTCCTTTGGCTTGAAGCCTCTCCCCCCCACAGCTGCTGGAGCACACCCCCCCAGACCCCTGCAGTGGGCAAGTCCTGTGGTGAGCAATGGCACCAGTCTCCACGGGGGGTGACAGTGGTCCACTGATGATCTGCCCAAGACCCAGTGTAGACGGCAGCTTAGTCTCTGACCTCTCCTCTTCTCATGCCATTCGTTTGTAGGTCATGGCGCTTGCGCACACGCCAGGCCTCACCCTGAGGTGGGGGTTCTCAGAACCCAACTCCCAGGTCAAATGCCGGCTCTGCCTCATTGCCAGTAGGTGGCCCAAGAAAGAATGAACCTCTGCCTGCCCCAGTCTCCTCGTCTGCAGTGTGAAACAGGACACCTGCCCACTCAGAGCAGCCCTCCATGGGATGCCGGTCACAAGGTTGCTTGTCACCTTGTTCTGTCCACGTCTATGCACCTGGGAGTGTGGGAGGCCCTGGACCACAGAGGCAAGAGGTTAGTGAAGCTGCAGGTCATATTTCTTTGATGACTCCCAGATCCTCACTGGGTGTGTGGATGTGGCCCCCAAGATGCTGTTTGAGCAGGACCACACGTTGCCCAAGCTCACCCTTGTGAGAGTTTGGTCAAGCTCTCAACTCTTGCCCACATGGGCTGACCCCACCATGCCACGAGAGCCAGGAGGACCTGAAAGATGAGACTGGCAGATGGGGCCCAGGCCAGGAACACAAGCCCTTGGAGGTTCTCCTGAATCCAGCCTCAGGGTTGTCGCTCAGGAAGGCCCTGAGGGCAGGACTCTGCAGCAGCCCACGAACCCCTCATCTTCAGAAAGGGGACAGTCAGGCACTGTGATTGCATTCCAAATGAGAATACAGAAGCAATAGAGGGGAAGGGAGGTGCCCAGGGTGTGTGGGGGCAGGTCCTGTGGGAGACAAGGCGGGAGCGGGCAGGTGGAAGGTCAGTGTCACTGATTCTACCCATGCTCCTTCCATCGTGACTTGACTGGTTCAGGCATGTCCTAATGTCTTCAGAGTGACCGTCACAAGGCTGTCTGCTGGCCATGGAAGACCCTTGATCCAAACCCCCTCGGTGCCCCAAACTCACAGGACCCCAGGGGACGGTGCCAGGAGGCGGGTCTGTGGGTGGCCTGGAGGACATGGGGTGGAGCTGCAGATGGGATCCGAGGGCCGCCTGGCCTTGTGCCTGTGAGCACGCAGGGAGGAGGTGCTGTCTGCAGGCTGTGTCCTGAGCTGTCTTCCAGCCTTGGAGCAGAACAGGAGCAGGGGCCTCCCTCCTTGGTAGTCCTTGGTCCCAGCAGTCTGGACTGACATCCCCTGCTCTATGCCCACCATGCCTATAGGCAGCGGGTCACACCCGGCCTCAGGGTCCCTCTTGACACTGAGCTTTGTGGGGAGCTCTGTGGGGAGCTCTGTGGGATGGGGAGACAGGAGGTGGAGGCCATCTGTGCTCGAGGGCAGGCCTGGGTGGAAACTCACAGGATGACCTGGGGCCCCGCCAAGCCACAGCAGCCATCTTAACTCAACATGCTCCTGTGCCCACACCCTGGTCCATATCCTGATCCCTGCTCATGCACCTGGCTCCTCTGGGGGCCTTGCTTCTGCCTATGTCACCGATAGAATGTCATTACGGAGGTTACTTACGGACCGAACACCCTCAGGTACTTGATGCCCAACTGTGTGGCCATCTGACAGCAGGTCATGGTGATCTCATGATCATGGGCCGCATAGGCAAAGTGGGTCAGCCTGGTCAGCGTCTGCAGCTCCACCAAGGGCTCCGACCAGCTGCACTCGGAGGCCATTTTCACTACCTTCCCAGGAGGGAGGACCAGAGAGAGGGGTGTCACGTGGGTGACAATGACTCCCACAGGCTGTGGCTCACAGCAGTGAGTCTGCTGCCAGCCTGGAAAGCCATGGGATTCTGAGGTCTGGACACGGCCAAGCATTTGCTAAGCTTAGGTCATTCGGCGTAGCCATCCCAGACACCTCTGTGATCGGCAAACACCACTGCACTGTGGACACCACACTGGCCACGTTGCTGTCCCCAACACGCGGTAGCTGCTGTCCCAATACAGTGTGCAGGTCCCCACAGATGCCTCTGCCTGTGCAGAGGGCTTGGCCAGGGTGGAGGCCCAGAGGCACACCAAGACAAAGGACCACTCCAGACAGCAGCTGAGGCTGTGGGCTTGGAGGGGTCCACAGCGTTCTGTGGGAGAGTGCCGTGGTAAGAAAGTGGGTGGGCTTGAGTTCTGCAGCCCCAGGCAAGACCCTCTGAGACTGGTTTCCCTGTTCCTCTCTGCACTGAGCTGTCAGGCCTCTAGGACACCATGACACCCACCTGGGCCAGGGGGGGCACCGTGAAGTCCATGAGGCCCAGCCCATTGCAGGAGTACATCTCCAGAGCTACGAGGACTCTAGTCACAGAGCTGATGTCCTCGCTGGTGCTCTGTGGAAAGCAAGGGGCATTGAGTGTCCATAAGCCTGAGGCACTGGGGAGGGCGGGCAGGGAGGACCTGGAGTCTTCCTGATTTCAACCTGAGTTTCATGGCAACAATCATCCTGGGAAGTATGTCGTCATTTGGCCTTAGGCTACATTGTATCCATCTGCCTCCAGGTTGCTTCCCAAGTAATGACCAGGCTGTGGCCGAGCAGGCCAGAGCAGGTCAGGCAGTGCTGTCTCCTGCTGGGGATGGGGCTAAGGTAGAGGCTGAAGGGCCTGGGGCAGCAGCTGCCCAGGCAGGGGCTCCTCCTGCCTCTGGCTGTACAGCCCTCCCCAGGCTCCCATCTGGACGCTTCACTCAAATATCCCTCCTGCCTCCTCTCCTGGCTCCTTCCCTGCCATCCCCAGTGACGGGGCCCCAGAGGCTCTGTCTGTGGAAGCAGGGTTGTTCTGGCCCGTCCCTTTCCAGTTCTCTCCCACACCCTTGTGTTCCCAGCTTGGGGCCTTGGCACCTGCCCAGGAGGTGACCATCTGCTGATGAGTGGCGCTGAGTGTGGGCAGTATCTCCTGAGGACCAGGCTCAGGCCTTGCAGCAGGCTGGGTCCTGGCCCTTGAGCGCAGCTGGGGCGGTGGTCTCAGTGGGAAGATAGCCTCCAAACCTCACGAAGGGCAGTACTCCCCACTCTGGTCAGGCCTGGGGCCCAAAGGAGGATCGAGGGCCACTCTCTGGAGAAGGTGGCCTGAAGGTGCCCCATGGGCCCTGCTTGCACACACCTGGCCCGCAGTGACCATTGGGCTCACCTGCTCGTCAGTGCCCAGCCGTGGCCCGATCTGCTGCTGTGCCATCTGCTTGGCCTTCACCCAAGTGGCAATGAGCTGCTGCTGCACACTGGTGGGCACCACCTCCTCGGGCACACTCCCGCTGGTCTGGCTCAGCGCAAACTCGCAGACCTGCAGTGCACAGGGCCTCCTTCCCAGATCTGCCTCCGGCAGAGGCGCCATGTCCCCACTGAGTGCCCAACAACACAGAGGCACAGCTGCTGCCCAGATGGTTCATGCTTCCTTGCTGACCACCACCAGTGCTCTGGCTGCCACCCAGGGAGCAGGTCAGACCCACATCCACGCCCTCAGCAAGTGAGGCCAGGCATTCCCCCGCTGCTGGGGCAGGTATTGGATCTGGACATGGACAGCTAGGGCCAGGACCCTGCACATGTGCCCTGAATCCACTGTGCATTTTCTTATGGTGACAGGACAGGGCCTGTGGGCTGGCCTGGACCCCAGCTCCGGCCCTTGCCTGCCGAGTGCCTGTTTCCTCACCCTCACAGAGGCTGAAGCCTGTGCAAGGGTCACTGCTCAGAGCCCGTGCAGAGCAGTGAGCACGGCCACCAGAGGTGGCCACTCACCAGCCGGGACTGGCCTCTGAGCCCTGGCATGGGTTCTGCAGAGGCACACAGACTGCAGAGGCACACAGCTTCCACGTCTTCCCCATGCCCCCATGTCCCCTCCATCATGGCCCCCATGTCCCCTCCATGCCCCCTCACCCCCACACTCTCCACCGTCCTCCCACACCCCACGCTCCCTCCATCCCTCCTTGTGTGAGCTCCAGGCAGCCCTGTGGCACCCACAAGGACACTGCCAGGTGCCGTGGCTCAGCGGGCTGCTGGCCTCCTGTCCGACAGCAGATGGGTCTGTGATCTCTTGGGCTTTCACTGCAGGCTCAGCATTCGTGCCTGGCCTAGCTGCCTCAGTCCAAGAGGCAAGCCTCCCTCCCGCTGACCCAGGCCACTCCAGCCCTCCCCAGCTCCTGTTCCAGTCCAGCTCCTCCTGCCTGCAGGTTCCTGGTGCTAGTCCTGGTTCCTTCAGGAATGAAGACCTGAACGGACCCCGCCAGGGCCTCCCAGCAGCCGGCCCTGGCCTCCCGGCTCCACAGTCATACCCTTGGACCTGCCGAGGCCGCAGCAGGAGAGCTGCCTGGGTCCCCGTCCTGGCATGGGTCCTGGGCCTCCAGACTGCAGAGGCACGCAGCTTCCACATCTTCCCTAAGTCCCCTCCATCATGTCCCTCATGCCCCATGTCTCCTCTATGCCCTCTCACCCCCACACTATCTGCCAGATGCCCGGGAGGGCATGGGCAGAGGCTCTGTGACGATCCTCCCCATCTTCTCCCCCATGTGTGTCCAGGCTGCTGTCCACGTCCCCTCCCTTCTCTCCCCCTGGCCTTGGGCCTGGGGAAGCTGTACCTCCACTGCTGTTCGGATCTCAGTGGCAGCCGCCGAGTCCAGGGGGATGTGAAACGTGTTTGGTTTCGGGAGCTTTTTTGCCTTCTCTGGCGTCTGGGTGGGGATCCAGCTGATGATCAGGCCTCGAGCCAGGGCACTGCAGAGCATCACCAGCAGGACCACGTCCCTAGAAGACAGGGTAGAGGCCCAGGCCCTCGAGCCCCTGCAGAGATGCGGGGACCTGTGGTGACCACTTGTGTTTAGGGACCCATCTGCCAAGATGTGGCAGAATGGAGCCGCCCACTGTCCTCGGGAAAGCTCAGGGTCTGTGGCTAGGATTGGGGAAAGAGCAGGAGTCCCTGCTGCTGATGGGGAGGCAGGACCCAGGGCCCCTCCTGCCGAGCGGGACACCCTTGCCACAGGATGGGCTCCCCAGTGCCCAGGGTGGGCTGGCAGGGCAGAAAGGCCACTGTACCCATGCTCGTGTGCCAGGGTGTCCCGGAGGCCCTGGGAGATATCCAAGTCTGATTCCCAGGTGTAACGGGCCAGCTGAAGACATTACAGAAATAGGGCTTGTGGGACACAGTGGTCTCCACACACCAGGAGTGAGAAATCAGCCTGGCAGACACTCGTGGGCAGGGGCATGGCAGGGAGCTCAGCTTCAGGCTGCCCGTCTCTCCTGAGCCATCTGCTGGACCCCAGGCTGCAGCCTGCGCAGCTGGTGGACTCATGCCCTGGGAAAGGTGAGTGCAGCACGTGGCACCATGTCACGAGATGCTCTGCACTGCTCATCACTTAAAGTCATCATGGACATGTGGCTGCAGCCTCGCCCATTTTAGCTCCTACTAGAATCTGGTGTAAAATAATTAAATTCCTGTTGTTCAGACCAAAAAGCAAACCAACAAAAAATACATTAAAATTGATCTTTCTGATTTAACCGGGAAACCAGTCTCTCAAGTTCACATACACCTGGATGTGGGAAACCCAGACACAACCGAAACCCAGGAGGAGGTGGGTAGGCAGCACTCTCCCCCATCTTCAGAGCATAGGCCTGGCCCCTGCTGACCACTATAGGACCCAGAGCAGACATGCCTGACCCCACAGCTGCAAGGGTCTTGGGGCTCCATGCTCTGCCAGTCTGCACCCACCATGCCACACCCACCCTTGGTGGTCAGAGGCCTTGATGATGCTCAGGAGCTTATGCAGGGGGTCCACCAGCTCCCTCTGCCGCCCGGCCACGATGAGATGGTGGTTGTGGTTCAACATGTAGACGGCGGCATTTTGCACCACCCAGGCCTCCCCGATCTCCAGCCCGATCTCCGCCGAGCGCAGCCAGTTGTTCATGGTGTACTCCGACAGGCTTTCTATCCAAGTTCTGCAAATGCACACCCACCAGCATTGGCCACATGCAGGTCTTTCCAGAGGAAGCCGCTGCAAGCTCTCCTGGGTCTGGAGGGGTGCTCCAGCTGTGGGTGCTGCCCTCCCTGAACCCCACACATCCCTCTGCACCTGCCCCCTCAGCTTGAGGAGGGGGACTCTTGGCCCCTCTGTCCTGAGTGCCACGCTCCTGCTCTTCCCATGTGTGAGCTCTCCTCAGCCACTGGATCCTGCCACTCACCTGCTTGGAGGAGGAGCAGCGGGCCGAAGCCTGGCCCACCCCGGCAGCTGCCCTTGCCCCCGGCCTCCTCACCCTTCTGCAGTTTGCCTGCCCTGTCACACACAGAGCTGCTCCCCCTCTGTCCTCTGCCCCTGTTGGTGACCCTGGGGACTCACACTCACCAACAGTGGGAAAAGTGAGAAGAGCTCACTGGATCGGGAGAGTGGGGTCTATGTAAAGGCACCTCTGCTCACTCTCCTCTGCCAGGCTGCACTGCCAACTGCATACACCCTCTGTGATTCTGGTCCGTGTTGAACACTCTGATCTCTTGTGTGACAGGGGGACTGCTTTATCAGTTGGGAGGATGTTCCCACTGCAGCCCCAAGGAGACAGAGGGCCCTTCCACCCTGAGCTGGCACATGGGCAGGAGTCGCCACCCACCTGTAGGTGATCCACTCTGGGTTCGTCTCTGGGGGCTCAGGCACGTAGCCAGCTGGGTGCTGGCTCAAGTCCTCAGGGGGGACAGCCTGGTCATTCAGCTCTACACCTTCTGTGTGCAGCAAGTGGATGGTGGCCTGGAAGAGAGTGTGTGGCTGGAGGGGTCATGGGCAGGCAGGGCCCAGCCCCAGGGAACAAACAGCCAGGCATCTCTCCTTAAAGCTAGGGTTCTGAAACACAAAACACAGGAGTAGACTCCTGGGTAGAACCGCCCCCCACACACCTGTCACCTCACTGCAAAGACACACCTTGGGGAGAGAAGAGCTAGTGTTAGCACACCCTCCCCCCTACAGATCTTCCTGCTACCAAAGGCCCAGCCATCTCTGAATCTCCTGATGGCTTTGTGAATCTGCTTTCCAGAAAAGGGCTGCTAAGCCCACAGGGGTGGGAGGGAACTTCGAGAGAAGTGGGGCTGGCGCTGGCTGGAGAGAATCCACGGTCACGGCCACCTGTGTCCACCATCTGGGGACCAGCTTCCTGAGCACAGGGCTTGGCTTCAATCCGTGCCATGGACCCAGAGCCTCAGCCAACAGATCAGCAAGGACTTCCTGCCACTGAGGGACCCCAGAGGAAACAACAGGCACGGGCTTGGAGGATTCTGAAGTCACCGCCAGCCAGGCACAGGCACAGGCTGGGAGCTCATGCTGGCCTTAGAGTGGGCTTGGATCCAGCTGGCTGCCTTCTACCTGGCTGACTGAGCCGGGCAGGCAGTGTGTCTCAGTACCCACACATGCAGGGGGTCAGGGCCAGGCCCTGGGTGGGGCCTGAGGGAGCACCCAGTAGAGGTGACAGCTCCTCCAAGGCTTCCAAAGTCCTCTCCAAATACAAGTCCCCCAGTGGAAAGACCATGACCTGCTGTGTCCATGTGCCTTCGGACTCGCCATCCAGAAGTTATTTCTCACAAAAGATTACAGCAGTACACAGCATGACAGGTTTTGATTGGCATCTTCCTCCTAGAAGAGCTTCCAAGGACTTGGGAAATTTTCCTCCCCTGACCCACTGTTTTGGGAGCCCAGGTGGGGCCTATGATAAAGATCTCCAGTGTGTTAACAAGATCCACGGAGGCTGTCGCCCAGGGTCACGGTGGGCCCTACAGACCAGCAGGAGCCTTGGGACGCACCTCAGCGCTGATGAACCCCACCTCGGCGAACTTCCGCAGAAGGCTGTGGGACTGCTGCCTTGGCAGCACCCCTTCTGACTGGCCCCAGTCCTGCACAGAGCCTTCTGTGGTCCGCTTCTTCCTTCCTGGGGAGGAGGAGCAGGAAGAGGGTGAAGAAAAACTCAGGAACTCTGTGGCCCTGTGCCGGGGGTCTCCTCAGCTTCCTATAGGATGCCCTAGGCAGGGGGCATGCACTGTCAAAGGTGAGGATGGTGTCACACTCATGTCCAGTGACAGGGGGTGTGATGAGAGTCAGTGGCAAGTTTGTTGCCATTACAACCTCCATGAACTGTCATGTGAGCCTTGCCTCAGCGTCCATGGGGACCCAGACCAGGACCCTGAGGACCCCAAGTCCCTCTGTAAACAGTGTGCTCTTGATATACCCTGCAACTTCCTCTGTGTGCTTCAAGTCATCTAGGGACAACTTAGGCACCTCACACAGGGTGGGTGAGACGCAAGTGGCTGTCACACTGTATGGTACAGAGAATAGTGACAAGAAACACATCTGACATGTTCAGGACAGATCAAGCTTTGTTCAAGGGTTTTCAGACCTCGACTGGCTGAGACTGGGGACACAGGGGGACATGGGGGGCAGGCTGCACACACATTCAGAAACCCCACTCTCATTTGAAGGCTCCTCTGGACCTGGGTACCGACCAGACTCGTTACTGTGGGGCCAGTCTGGCCTCTCCAGGAGGAAGCCCCTCCCCGTGGCCCTCAGTGGGAGGAGCCTGGCCTGCTGAGGCACCTTGGTTCAGGGTTGCCCGGGGCCAATACCTCTCTTCTGCCTTGGGGACTTCTTGGCCTTGGTGCTGTCATACAGCAGGCAGAAGCGGCTGGCTGTCCGGCACACATCCCACACCTCTTGCTTCCGAGCAACCTTGGCCAGCTCTGCCCAAATCTGGATTCTGCTCTCCAAAACACAAACAGGGGAGGAGCAGGTTCAGGCATAGCTGGTGAAGGTAGCAGACACACAGGTGGCTGCCCTGGAGGAAAAGCCACGCTCCAGGGCTTTGGTTCTGTGCTCCAGCTGGACAGCTCTAGGGCCAGGAATCAGGGGCAGCTCCCAAATTCCCCTCCCAGGGGTAGGGCAGGCCCTCTTGGGTTGATGCCATGGTCTGCCCATCACACAACACTGATGGCTGCAGCATGTGTCCCCTGAGGAAGAGGCAAGTCTCTCGCTGGCCACACACCTGTGGGCTGTGGCCTGTTTCTCTCAAGAACAAGCAGGCCAGGCCTCATCCATACCCCTCCTGGAGTTCACAGAGCTGGAGGCTCTCCCAGGTGCACATCCTTCTAGGAGCACCTCCTGCCAGAGGCACACCCTCCCAGGTGCACGACCTCTCAGAAGCACATCCTCCCAGGTCCATCTCCTCCCAGGTCCACCTTCTCCCAGGTCCACATCCTTCCAGGTGCACGCCCTCCAAGGAGCACCCCCTCCCAGGTGCCTGCCCTCCCTGGGGCACTTCCTTCTAGATCCACCTCCTCCCAGGAGCACCTCTTCCCAGGTGCACATCCTCCCAGAGGGACACCACCTTCCAGGTGCATGCCCTCCCAGGTTCACCTCCCCCCAGGAGCATGTCCTCTGTCCCAACAGGCCCTCCTCACTAGACTCCGCTTTGAGCTTCTGTTCTCCAGAAAAGTCTCTTTCCTTGCTCACCTCTCCTGGTCATTCTCGTTTCCCAGACGCCGCAGATGCCCCGCAGCCTTGTCCACACTAAGCATGTGATGTCGAGCCTTTGCGAAGAGGTAGGAGAATCTGCCCCTGGTTTTCCCAGTGGAAACTGAGACAGAAAGCAAAATGTGAGGGTCGACATCATGTGCTGAGGAAAGGGGTGACAGGAAGAGCAGCTGCATTCAATGGGGACATTGGTGATAACAGCAAACCGTGGCACCTGTCCTGCGGCAGCTGGCTCCTGGGGCTGAATCTGTGCAGAGTCGGTGCACATGGCTGTGTCCTCTGACAGTCAGTCGAGCTGACCGTGTTGTGTGTGGAGGGGCAGAGATGGTCTGGGAATCCCGCCTGACCCCTCCTTGCCACCCACTCTGTGACTGGGTCAACCAGCCAATCGTCCCATCAGAAGCATCGGCTCTGCCCCAACTCTCAACCCTGACCCTCCAGCAGCCCGATGGTCCCTCAAAGCCAAGTAGTTTTATCTGCTTCAAGTAGGAAGTTCTGAGCCCACTGCTCCTTTTTCCGACAAATAAAAAAAGGGCCCCTAGAACTGAGCTGCATGCCCAGGGCTGGGCTGCCCAGGGTAGCTGCTTGGGGACCCAGAGGACACTAGCCTGTCTCTGGCCCAGGAGACGTCTGGGCAGGAGATCGGGCCTCAGGGATGTGCTTCCCCCAGGCTGGCCTCCTGCCCTGTCAGACAACACAGAACACTCCAGAAGCCAGCTCTGCCCTCCTTCCCCAGGAGCCCCTGCACCTCAGCAGGGTCCCAAACTCCTCCTGCTGGGAGTGGGTGCTGCTGGGCCCCTCAGGTGAAGGGCACCTGACCCCAGGCTCCAGCAGATCATGCTGAGTGTGATAAACCTGGAATGCCACACAGATGTGCATAGGTGACACCAACAGACCTACTGCTGCTCCTCAGTATCCTGAGAACAAAATGAAACCAGGGAAGGAGGTGATCACGGGGACAACCATAGCAGACAGGCGGCACCCTTCCTGGGCTGTGACCCACCCCATGCTCCTCTCCCTCTTCTTGAACATGATATACGGACCTTGCTGGCCCCCTCCAGACCACTGCTCCAAGGCTCCAGTCCCTGTGTGACCTGGTGTCAGAGCATGGAGCTGAGAGGACCTCCAGAGGCCAGCAGGCGCCCCAGCCAGGCTCAGGCTGCCTGGCTGCTCCAGGGGAGCTGGACACAGGGCAGGCACCACAGGCCCCGCCTAGCCACTCACTGCTTGCCTTGGGGAGGTTTGCTGTGCACCCCATCACCTACACTGGCTAATCCTCGGGGATGAGGCCCGTGGCTGAGGTGAGTGGGGTCAGCCCAGGCTGACCAGAGTGATCACTGATATGGAGGGGCAGCCCAGGACCCACACACGGTCCTGGTGTTGGACCAAAGAGGCTGTGTCCTGACTCTGGAACTCAGGACCTGGAATGCTGCCTCAGGTGGGCCCCATCAATCTGACCATGCCCCATGAGAAGAGAGCATCAGACAGAGAGGAGCAGTCAGGACAGCAGAGGAAAACCACCTACGAGCCAGGGAGTGGGCCACGCTGCCTCAGCTCTACCCAGGACTCTGGTTGTGGCCTTCTGCTGTCACTGAGTGTGGATGAGCCCTCCAGTGCTTGGAGAGAGTGAGGTATCCTGTTGCAGGTGGCAGAGTGCAGTGGGTTCAGGGTGCAGGCTCGTGGGGCTCACCTTGTCAGGGGTCAGCCTGGAGGCAGCAGGGGGCCCAGAGGCTCCCCAGCAGCCAGGAACCTCCTAAGACAGGAGACCCCCAGACCTGGCGTGGAGAGAGGTACTCACCTTTGGCTTCATTCTCACTGTCCAGCACAATCTGGAAGGTGTCAGGGGCCAGGGCCAGGCCCGCATTCACCAGGAGGGCCCGCTTCTTTCTCACGCTGTCCTTTGGGATAGCTTTTTTTGCCTACAAAGAAAAGAGCAGGTTGCCTAAGTGGCCCCTGCCCTGTTGGCACCAGAGCCCCTCTAGCTTCTGCCATCAGGTGGGCCCTGAGCAGTCCCCTTTGACCTCTGCCATCAGGTGGGCCCTGGGCAGTCCCTCCTGGTGCCCTGCACCTCAGCCTGTATTCATGCTGGGTTAGCCTGGCCCTAGGTTCCCTGAACAGCCACATCTCTCCCCCAGGTGGCTATGTCTGCACCTGCTCGATGACCATGATGGCCCTGTCCTCAGCACGCTCAGGAGACTGGTACAGCATGGTGCACAGTTGCAGCCGGGTGAAGGCCATCTTGAGCTTGTCCTGGTAGAGGCCCAGTGTGTCCAGGCGCATGGCCTTCTGCAGGTGCTCCATGGCAGGCTCTAGTCGGTCCTCGTCCTCTTCGATGTGCGCCATCTCCATGTGTACTTGGCAGCGGAGCAGAGTCATGAGGCTGGGGGAGAGGTAGCATGCATCAGGGGGCGGCACATGTGTCAGGCCAGGCACCTGCCAGAGCTGGGGGTCAGAAAGCAAAGCTCTCAGCACGAAGCTCGGGAGTGGAACACCCCCCTCGAACAATCAGCAGCCGATGTGGGGCACTGGGAAGAGTGGGAAGACTCCCGGGCTTTCAGCAGGGCCACAGCACTGCCTCCGCCTCTGCTATGACACCCGGAGAGCAGCCCGGCCCAGGGGCTTCGCAGGTGAGCTCCAGAACCAGATTCCTCTGCAAAGCGCTCCTGAAATCCCTTCGAGCTCACCACCTGGGAGTCAAACTGACACCCGGGAGCTTTGAGCAGCTCATCTGTGGGAAGACCGGCTATATTCACAGGCGTGTGAAAGGTGCTCCCCGCTGGCCTGAGGGGTGAGAAGGGGTCCTGGCAGAGGAGCAGAGCAGGACCACAGCGATAGCCTGTGTTCGAAGGAGGACAGGTCCCAGGCTGAGGCAGCCACACGCCTGGACACGCCAGAGCTGTGTGGGCACTGGGTGCCCCCCCCCACGGCCACCAGGAGGGTGTCCTGGAGTCCCCTTCCCACAGCTGGCCAGCCTCTGAGCATGCTTCACAGACTCCCACACTGTCCTCCTGCAGCTGTCCCCTAAAGCCCATCAGAGGTGGACTGACCAGGGGGTGAAACCCTGGACGTGGCCAGTGGAAGGCGCCACCTGAATGGACTAATGGGGGTGTGGCCTGGCAGGTGGGCTGTGGCTGGAAGGAGGTCCCTGGGCTTTGCCTGTGGGGTCTGCACTTTGTCACTTGGTCCATGTTGAGAGCGCGCCTGGCTCCCTGGCTGTCCTGAGCTGCTTTCCTCCTCCACTCTCTTCCACCACGATGATCTGCCCCACTCGGGCTCAGAGCTACCCAGTGGCCTTGTGTGGACTGAACCTCTGAGACCAGGTTCTTGTCAGGTCTCTTGGTCATGGCCACATATCAAGCTGACACAAGGTGAATGAGGCGAGCATTCAGTGCTCATCCCAGGGAGAAAGGAGGCACTGCCCAGTGAGCACAGCAGGTGGGCTCCCCATGCCCAGGCAGGAACATCCACCCATCCTACCAGTGTCCGTGTCCAGGGCCAGCCCCGGCCCACCTGTCCACCTTCTCCAGGATCTCCGCCACGGTGGTCAGTGGCTTCCGCAGGTGGTGCCGCAGGCTGTGCTGTAGCAGGGGCAGGCAGGTGTTCCACTGCGTGGTGCACACCACGTGGATGGCCTGGGGGTCGCCCAGGCGGATGGCACGCTGCAGCACCACGTCCAGTCTGCTAATGATGCTCAGCTGGGCCTGGGGACAGCGGGGGTTTCCGGGAAGGTCAGAAGCCTGCTGCCATTACCAGGCCCTTCACAGCACAACCTGGGGGGGTCTGGCCTGAGCAGGGCAGAAGCTGGTCCAGGGGCTAGAAGGTGTGGGGTCAGATGCAAGCAGAAGCTCTGAGCCTTCCACAGACCCACTGGGCCAGGTCGCCTGAACCTTCCAGAATCCCCCCCCCCCGCTCCCAGCTGGGGCAACACCCTCACCTGCCCTGAGCTGAGGGTAGAGCCAATACTGGGGCCTCACTACCCTGTCCTGGCTGTCCAGACCCAAGCCATAGTCCCAACTTCATGAACGGAAGCCACGCCCTGAGGCCTTGGAGGCAGGCAGGGGCACAGCTGTGCAGGCCAAAGGGCCACACTCACTGCCTTGATTGCAGGTCACTAGGACCTGTGGGCATTCATAGCTGACCCCATCCCCAGACCCCAGCACGTGGCAGTCGACCAGCAGCCGACCTGTCCCTCAGGAGCTCAGCTCTGCTGGGCAGACACACAGGCAGATCATGGAGGAACCAGGCCTGCAGGCAGTGAGCGGCCCCCGTCCTGTGCTGGCCCCTGAAGCACACTCCCTGCTGGCCTCCCCTCACTCTGCTCCTCCAGTGCAGCTGTGGTCTTCCAGACCCAGAGGGATGCCTGCAGGTGCTGGTGGCAGGAGGGGGTCCCTGAGCCCCTCCCATAAGCGCCTGGGCCCACCTCAGCATTCACAGGGCGCAGAGTCAGAGGCCTGCTCACTGAGCTGCAGGCTGAGTGAAGGCCACACCTCTGTGGCCACGACTGCTTCCCCAGACCTCAGACCCGCTGCTGAGCAGCGACAGAAGCCTGAGGTCAGCTCACCCACTGAGGCTTCCACAGCCCCTGCCTGAACAGGGCAGTGAGGGTCACATCCCACCCTGTCCTGCCCAGGGACTCCACAGCACCCTCCCTCCGGTCTCCAGGCCATCCGGGCCCCTACTGAGGCTGGGGGTGGCTTTTACTGCTCGCCCCTGGACAGGACAGAAGCTGCACAGAGTCCTGGTGGGGACGGGGAAGCTGTCACCCCTGGCAAGCCCTGGTGGGGACGGGGAGGCTGTCACCCAGACAAGCCCTGGTGGGGACGGGGAGGCTGTCACCCAGACAAGCCCTGGTGGGCACGGGGAGGCTGTCACCCAGGCAAGCCCTGGTGGGGACGGGGAGGCTGTCACCCAGGCAAGCCCTGGTGGGGACGGGGAGGCTGTCACCCAGGCAAGCCCTGGTGGGGACGGGGAGGCTGTCACCCAGGCAAGCCCTGGTGGGGACATGGAAGCTGTCACCCAGGCAAGCCTTAATGGGGACATGGAAGCTGTCAACCAGGCAAGCCCTGGTGGGGACATGGAAGCTGTCACCCAGGCAAGCCCTGGTGGGGACGTGGAGGCTGTCACCCAGACAAGCCCTGGTGGGGACAGGGAGGCTGTCACCCAGGCAAGCCCTGGTGGGGATGGGGAGGCTGCCACCCAGGCAAGCCCTGGTGGGGACATGGAAGCTGTCATCCAGACAAGCCCTGGTGGGGATGGGGAGACTGTCACCCAGGCAAGCCCTGGTGGGGACGGGGAGGCTGTCACCCAGACAAGCCCTGGTGGGGACATGGAAGCTGTCACCCAGACAAGCCCTGGTGGGCACGGGGAGGCTGTCACCCAGGCAATCCCTGGTGGGGACGGGGAGGCTGTCACCCAGACAAGCCCTGGTGGGGACATGGAAGCTGTCACCCAGACAAGCCCTGGTGGGGACGTGGAGGCTGTCACCCAGACAAGCCCTGGTGGGGACATGGAAGCTGTCACCCAGGCAAGCCCTGGTGGGGACAGGGAAGCTGTCACCCAGACAAGCCCTGGTGGGGGCGGGGAAGCTGTCACCCTGGCAAGCCCTAGTGGGGACGGGGAGGCTGTCACCCAGGCAAGCCCTGGTGGGGACGGGGAGGCTATCACCCAGACAAGCCCTGGTGGGGACGGGGAAGCTGTCACCCTGGCAAGAACTCGGAGTCTAGGAAGTCACATCTCAGCCTCCAACACAGGACAGAAGAACTCGGGGTCTAGGAAGTCACATCTCAGCCTCCAACCACCAGGGAGGCCAAGGTGTCCCGGGGCCACTGTGGACTCTGGTGTGTCAGCTCTGGAAGCTCAGTGTGTGCAGGCCCAGTGCTGGACTCCAGGGTTGAGCCCTCACCCACTCATGGCGTGGAGGTGAGGCACAGCTGGGCAGCACCCAACCTGGGCACCAGCACAGAGCCAGGGCAGTGAGCACGGGGACCAGGTGCCTCCCCAGTGCAGGACCACCTGGCCTAGACCTGGCTCTCCCGGGGAGCCACAGATCATAGCGCCGTGCGCCATGACTCTGGGCTCAGACCCACCTCCACAGCTGTCCGGAGGTAGATTCTCACTTTATTTTCAAGTCTGGAGGCTTCGAGTTCACACTCCAGGCATTCAATCTCAATCAGCTTCCCGGGGTCCTGTAACAAACAGCACTGTGTGTGAAGAGCTGGACGAAGCTAACCTGCAAATTCGCCAACTTTGAGACCACGTAAGACACCACCGCCACGCCAGGTAGAAGCCCATAGAGGAGAACCACACGCCGAAGCGAAGGCACATCCGAGAATCTGGACACGTTCCCCAGATACAAAAGCTCAGGGAGCAGGCAGAGGAAACCTCCACCCCGTGCCCACCTGCTGTGGGCTCAGCTGCAGAGGGGACTTTGCAGAGGCTGGCCCTGCTTCTGAAATCAGAGCCTGATGTGCCCACCGTCTAACAATCCCTGCATGTCCAAAATACCACTGCAAGTGCGACGAGGTACGTGAGCCCTGAGGATTGTCGCCTGTCGCCTCTTCTCTCTGTGGCCAGCATCTTCTCATCACCAACAGTGACATCCCCAGCGTCAGCAGGTGTCCTATGCTGGTGAGAGGTGCCTGCCTCCCCTCACGCTGGACATGGGCTTCTTGCAGCAGCATGGACAGGACCTGCTCTCCCCAGGATGATGGTATGCGCCTTGTCCCTGGCATTGGGCCATTTGCACTTACTGTCATCCCAACATGATTGGGTTCAGGGGACAGACCCTACTGATGCCACGCCACATATTCCTACTCATCCCTCCTTTTCTTAATTCCATTTTCTCTCCTTCTGTCTTGTCTGTATCCACTGACTCTCCTTCATGGCTCCACTCCACCTGCATGGCTGGGTCCCCAGCCACAACAGCTGTGCCTGTTGCAGGGTTGCTCCGGTGGCCTTCTCAAGACGTGCGTGCACACAGCAGCTTGGCAGAACCCTGCAGTCCCTGGGTGTGCAGCACAGTGCTCTGGCCAGCACAGTCCCTCCTGCCCTTGGGCCACAGCTGCCACAGGCCCAGTGCCCCTGCCTAGAATCCCACAGGACAGCCGCGCTGGCCTCTCCAGATGGCTGGCTCCCTTTGCTGCTCTTCCTTGCCCTGCGCATAGACCCCCTCAGGTCCCATCTTCCAGTTGCCTGAGGAACTTCCTTTGGTTTCCGGAAGTGGAAGGCACACTTTTTCGGCTTCTGATCATCTTAATAAATCATAGGGATCTCTGTTTTCAGTTTTGAAGGAATTTTCCCTGGGTGCAGATTTCAGGGTGGATGCCTCTTGTTTGGGTAGAGATGATCTCTGTCCTTTGGTCTTATTGCTTGCAGCAGGAAATCTGCTGTCATCCCAACTTCAGTTCCTCAGAACAGAACATCTTTTTTGAAGATTATCAGACTCAGTATCTTCAGCCATTAACCCCTCAAGCACCTTCCAGCTGCCCTTTCTCCCTTCTCCTTCAGGGATTATGTGGCGTGTTTATTACTCTGCGGGAAGCTGCCCAGCCCCACTCATGGGCAATGTTTTCTTCTCCACTTTTCTCCTTCCTGGGTTTCATTCTGTTTCCATTACAGAGCCTTCAGGTTTGCTAATCTTTTATTCTAAAATGTCTGACCTGTTTAAACTCTGTCCAGTGCAGCTTCATTTGAGAGAGTTTTCAGCTCTAGAAATTCTGTTTGGGAGTTTGAATTATCTTCCTTGATCCTATTTAATATAAAAGTTCAAACTTTTTACCTTCCTGAGCACCTGGAATACTATGATGACTGTTTCGGTGTCTGTGTCCACTAATCGGCAAAGTTTCTTGGTTGAGGGGTTTTGATTGGTGATTCTCTTCCTCTTTTCCTCTTGGGGTGTCTGGCAATTCTTTCTCGGATGGCAGACATCGTCCAGTTCACATTATTGGGTGCTGTGGACTCTTGTATTCTGTGTCTTTGAGATTCGTCCTGGTATCCAATCACACCACTCAGAAAGAGTCTGTCCCTTTATTTTTGTGTCCCAGGCTTGCTATGCATGACCCGAGCAGTATGCAGCCTAGGGATAGCTTTCTCACTTTGGGGACAAATGCCTGAGTCTCCAGGACCTGAGGTTTTGTGCCTGCCTGGTGAGAGTGGGAACTGCTCCCCACCCTGTAGTCTGCCTGCAGACACACACCACGGCATCAGAAGAGGCCTGAGGTGGCGGGGGCTGTGGAGCAGAGATCCTGGAGAGAGACTAGGGCTGGGCAGCATACCCTGCCTCTCTGTGCTCAAAGCCTGGGTTCCACTTCTAGGAGATTTGTCCTGTAGAGACAGAAACAGAGGCTCTGGGGGAGCAGGAAGGCTACTCGGCTGGTGAGGGTGGAACTCGGGTGCCGTCCATTGTTGGATGGCAATGATGAGTTTGGGCCCCCACATTATGAAAACCCAAAAGATGGGCATGAAGCCCACCAAAGAACTCGGCAAACTGCTTCAAGAACAAGTGACTCCCAGGCTAAGCTGGTCCTGCCCAGGTGGACCTGACTGTTGGGTCCACAAGAAGCCTCATCTCCTTTTCAAAAACTGTCTCCCGATCACGGCAGCCAGGAGAAGAGTCGACTGCTCTTTGCTAAAGAAGCTGTTTCTTTTGTCTGCATGTCAAAACTCCTGAGGCCGAGGGGGTTTCACTCCAGGTAACTCGGACCAAGCCACAGCCTGTGCTCAGTGAGGATGGAGTCCAGGACCACACCCTCTACACAGCTGTCCTCTACCCTTCTACACTGTGCGGAGGCAGGGACCAACCCCGTGCTCTCTTCACAGCAGGGTACACCCTCTGAAACATCCCCTGGAGGGCAATGTTGTTGTGTGTATCACAGGACCTCGGCAGCCAGAGTCCTCGGGGACCTGGTCAGTGAACCTACCTCAGGGAAAACCCTCAATGCAAAAAAGGCTTAGACCCAAAATGTCCCTCAGAGCCCTTTGTGAAGTAAGCACAAAATCACACAGGATTGAACCGTCCCTCGGCCGAGGCAGGGACCCAAGGCTATGCTCCACGTGGAACGTCACACAGCCCTCACGTGAGGGGCAGCTGAAGGTGAAAAAAGGGGGAACCCAGAATGGCAAGGGTCGTACCATCCCCACCGCTCCCACACTCAGCCCCCCGGGCTGGGCAGAGCCCAGGGAGCGACTGTCACCAAGCCACTCACTTTGCTGTCCATTTTCTTCAGGTCTGAGAGGCAGTCAGAGGTGATGTCTTCACATTTCAAGGTCAGAGAGAAACGAGCTAATTCGAAAAGCAAAAGCATTCTGGAAAGAAGCAGATGGGCATTGGTTCAACAGGGGACCGAGCACACGGATGGGGCAGGTGGACAGGGAAAAGTAGAATAAGAAATAAAGCAATGAAATCAACCAGCTAATGAATGAGTCCTGGAGAGGCCCCAGCCAGCCCCACCAGGCCCAAGCTGCTCTCTGCAGGGAGTGGCCTCCCAGTGCAGCCTCCGCGGGTCCTCAAGTCGAGTGCACACCTGCAGCAAGCCTACACAGTGTCACCAAGGCCTCCAGCACAGCCCCAGAGAGTGCTGTCACCTCCACACGGGGCAGCAAGGGGCAGGCAGGAGCAGGTATGGGGGGGGGGGTGCTGCAGGGAGGATGCTGGGCTCTGGAGCAGAGTCCTCCAGCACAGCCCCAGGGTGTCACCTCCACAGGGGCAGGCAGCAGCAGGTATGGGGGGGGGGTGCTGCAGGGAGGATGCTGGGCTCTGGAGCAGAGTCCTCCAGCACAGCCCCAGGGTGTCACCTCCACACGGGCAGGCAGGAGCAGGTATGGGGGGGGTGCTGCAGGGAGGATGCCTGGGCTGCTGGAGCAGAGTCCTCCCTCCCAGGGTCAAGCACTGGCCGTCACCCACAGGGGCCAGCTGTGTGAGTCAAGAGGAGAAAAACTGCAGGGTGGGTTACTGGTTTTCAGTCACCACACAGTTTGAACAGAATGGATCCCCCTGCCCAGAACTCCAGACACACAAGCCCAGGGGGGCTCAGCAGAGCCTGCAGCGAGTCCAGAAGCCTCCACGGCCCTCTGGGCATCAGGGAAGGACCGATACCCCCAAGAGGCTGTGCTGCAGTGCAAGTGGTACCTCAGCCTGCGGACACCACATCCCCTGGGGCTGACAGCAGGACACAGGTCACACACTGGATCCCAGGGAGACCCTGTCTGTTCACACGGAGACGTTGTGGCTGCATTACCAGATGTGGTGCCCAGATCAGCAGTCCACATGGCAGCAGGTCCAGGACCACGCTGGGTGGAGACCCTTCCTCCCTATCACAGATGCAGGGCTGGCCAGAGCAAGGCCACCTGCAGTCCCTCTGAGCACCTAGTCTGGGAGCCCAGGACGCAGGAAAGGACATAGGCACCAAGGCCCCAAACAGTGTGAGGCCCTGGGTCAGTGGGAAGAGCAGCCCAAATCACTCTCATATTAAATACCACATTTCTGTCCACAAAGAAACTGAAGAGAGTAAGTGGTGAACAGGGGCAGCGGTAGTCATAGTGGAGCTCAAGAGTCCAGACTTTGACAGAAAAGGCTCCTAGAGTCTGATTGGACTCATTTATACTCACTTTTAAAACACCAGGTAAACAGAATGAACAGGAAATTAACAACCACAAACAATGCCTATAAATATTTAGAAAACACATTCCATTTCAAAGTGGCGCGAGAAAAGAGGAGTGAAGTGGTGGCAGGCCATTCTTCAGCAGACAGGCACAGACAGCACGCCTTCGGGAGGGGGGCACTAGCCACTCACGTGCCTGTCAGACAGCTTGGGCAAAGAGCACCCAGCACCCCGTGTCCACAGACATCCCGTGGGGGACACGAGCAGACCAGGAGAGCCTGGCTCCAGCCTCAACTCCTTAGAGGATCTGACCACGGATGTGGATGTCCCTCTTGGGACACCTGTGTGTTCACCTGCTCCCACCAGGAGCCACTGCTGACCTGGCCCACCTGCAAAAGGGGACTTCAGCCCTCTGCTCTGCCCGTCTCCTGCCATAGGATCTGCAGGTCCTGGTCCTGCCTCCAGTGTGCCCTCCTCTGAGAAGACCCTGATGTCCTCACTGGACTGTCCAGGCCTCCGACCCTGAGCTTGAGCTGACTCTTTCCTTTCTGCGATCAAACACAATGCCACCAGGTCCGGTATCCATGGGCATAGAATACTGTCAGCACCCAGTGGGCTGGGAGGTGCTGCTTCCCTGGTCCAGCCCCAAAGACCTGAGGTGTCCAACATCCTGCTCTGGGTTCAACAGGACTCTTCCCCACGGACACAGCCAGGAGGCCAGCACGTCCTGTTTTACGTTGCAGAGTTGTGGTCATGTGTCACACAGCCATAGATGACTCACAGTTTCCTCGACAGTCTCACCCAGTGCCACAGGCTCTTCCTCACAGGGAGGACCACCCTCACTCCATGTGCCTCCTCTTCACTAAAATACGCAGAGACTGTCCTTCTAATGAGACATGTCGTGGGGGCAGAGGCCAAGCCTGGGGTGCACCCTTCTGGGGAACACAGTCCAACATACCATACCCCGGACCCATGATCAAATGGCAAACTGAAAAAACACCCCAAACAGTTGTTTTCAGGCCCAAGGTCACAATGCTGCTGATGTTAGGGGTGATTGCAAGTTAATAAGAGTCTCAGAAGACCCCAGCCAAAAGATGAGGCTCAAAAGGTGAGGCCGAGGCCCAGAGGCGGCTGCATGTTAAGCCGTGCTGGTGATGAGTCATGCAAATGAAACCGGGGTAATCTGCCCCCAGACCCACTTGTCTCCAACACAAAGAGCTGTTCGGGAGCCACAAACAACTGGGGGATGGGGGGACCAAACCCCTGCCACCTGCCCTGGTGGGGAGGAGTTTTTAGAGCCCTTGGGCTGCCCAGGCTCAGCACCTCTCCTGGGAGTCATCCCTGGACAAGTGCTCAGAGGGCTCCAGGGACCTCCAGATGTGCTCAGGAAAGACGAGCCTCCTGCGACGCCATGTGCGTGAATCACGGGCTCTCCCACCTGGGGGATTCAGACACTGTGAAAGGCTGTGACATTCGGAAATGCCTGTGCTGATTTTGCAAAGTGGGATGTGAGGTCACATATCCCAGGTGCACCAAACAACACAGACCTCAAGAAAGAAAGACCAGAGAGGGATGTATTAAAATCTCTGCTAGCTTTTGCAGGTGCTTCTAGCTGCTTGTTCTGTATCTTTTCATGTGTTCCAGCACTTTCTGAATGCTGCACAGAGATCCCAGAGACTACACACTGGAAACACAAACACTCACTTTTCTCCTCTCATTGCAGGGAAGCGCTGGATGTTACACAGACCTATCTGTCTGTAGGCCCTCTTCAGAATCGAAGAGACGTCTTCCGGTAACTCATTTTTGTCCAGCTTTCTAGAATTGATTCAGAGAGCAAATAACCAAAGCATCCTTACAGATGTTTATTATTATTCTAAGGGAAATGTTAAATCCATGAACCTGTATTTCCCAGTGAACATAGGCCGAGCCTGTCCCTCCTGCTATCTACCCACCACTCCCAGAAAGGTTTTCACTCCTCATCTTTCCTCACCTTCTAGGAGTTATTTCACTGAAAAAAAAAAAAAAAACACTTTGGAAAAATTTACATGGGCCACCAAGACAGAGAAGCACTTCACCTAAGACCACCGGCACAGAAGCCCTGGTCTCCTCTCCTCCTCACAAGAGAGGAGGCCAGACTCCCCTCAGCAACGCCCCACTGAGCTGCCTAGCCTGCCTCCTCCAACCCTCTGTACCCAGGTACACTGTGGCCTGATGGTCCTCAGCAGGCAGAGTCCCTGGGCCCCAAGTCCTCTGGTTCCTGCAGCCCTGACCCCCACCCACTGACACAGGACCTCCATGAGTGGGCGGGGCAGGCTTCTGAGCTCAACCCTGGAAAGTTCAGCCTTTGCTGCCTCAGGACTACTCACGATTTGAGGGAATTAATGTGGAAAGACACTGACAGGCTGATGGAAGTTTTCTTTTCCATCTTTAAGTGAAGCTCATCCATTAATTCATGACGAACCTGTTATAAGATGGAACAGGATGAAGGAGGTAATTAAGTAGTGATTCAGGTTTGTGCTTAGATATTATTTTCTTCTTCCTGTAAAATCAATTCTTGTAATTAAGATGTATTTTCTCATTGAAGTTTTATAGCTTTTTATATATAACTTAAGGTGATCCCTATACCTGAAAATAATAGCCAATGAATAATATAAAAATTAACGCTTTAGGGACACAATCCTATAGTAATCACTTATACCTTTACAAATTATTGGTTAAACTTGAAAAAATTCCATGCTGTTACAAAAGAAATATGTAAAGAGAAATAATGAGGGCAAAGATCCTGTTTTGTTTTTTTAAAAATAATGGCTATGTCCATCTGCTCTCAGGTGAATGATTGGCCATGTCTTTGTTTTGCTCAGATGTGAACGTACCTTTCTTTAAAAAAAAAAAAAAGAGAGAGAGAATTTTTTAATATTTATTTTTTAGTTTTTGGTGGGCACAACATCTTTATTTTATTTTTATGGGGTGCTGAGGATCGAACCCAGCGCCCCACACATGCCAGGTGAGCGCGCTACCGCTTGAGCCACATCACCAGCCCGAGCGTACCTTTCTATACTCTCAGTTAATGGCCTTGTTGGTGGTTTTCATGCATAGCTTTCTGAACAATGATCTTCAGGGAAACTACTGCTAATATCTGTTTTTAAACACGTCCACTCACCATGACGGAGTATATCTGCTGGTACTTGTGGGGCACGTTGGCTTTTATGAATGGCGCTGCTGTCAAACAAAACTTGGCTGCCTCCTCCTTTTTCCCAGCTTGCAGGTAACACTCAAGAAGTTCCCTTGATAACAGAGAGGGTGGGCACTGAACCTCCCAAAATGTCCTTCTGTGCAAATGCCAGGCCTGGGTCACCTCCTCTCATAGCTGTGTGTCTCGCCGAGTTTAGAAAGAGGACTACAGTGTGACCAGGAACTGGTCTGCAGGAGGAGAGCCACTGCCCCACACACGGGAGGGAGAGAACTGTATCCTCCTGAGGGACAGGGAGCTGTGGGCGTTGTGAGCACCTCAAAGATCTCATCTATATCTACTTTGTTTTAAAATCTCCCCACATGGCCCCTAGTGGTGCCCCTAACCCACAGCCACGGACGTGGACTTGAGTGGGGATCTCCGCGGTCAATACAAGTGGGACCCTGTGGCCACAACTGCCCAGTCACTGAGACAGGCCCTGTTTCTGTCCAGCTGGCATGCTGGCCAGGCCTTGCTGACCATCTGCCCTTGTGGCTTCTCAGGCCAAGCCCGAGTCTGTCCCCTGTGCTGCCTGGCAGATGCGCAGGCTCTCGATGGCTCAGGCATTTGTGAGAAAGCCTCCCACGCTGAGCGTTGACCACACCAGGACCACACTGCCTTCACTTTGAGTCTAGACGTATGTCTCTGTTTTCTGTGGAAACACCCCCAGGAAGACTCACCCATAGATTTCAAACCTCTGCCGAGGTGCAAACCCAGTCCCAGTATGGAAGGGAAAGTGGGGCTCCGAAGGGAGGCTGGTGGGGAGGCTGGCGGGGAGGCAGGCAGGGAAGCGGCACCTGGACTCACAGCATCAGCTCCGCCCGCCATTCCTTGTCTTCCTCCTCTGTCTGGTTTAACACGCTCACGATCTGGGAGAGGCTGGGGATCACGTACTGGTGGCATCCAGGCTTGAGGAATGGCCTCACCATGTGCCAGTAGAGCACGGAGGCATTGTACACCAGGAAGTAGTACCTGCGGCCAGAGGGATCTGAGCAGCTGGCGCACAGGAGGCCCGTCTCCTTGTGCTCTTGTGGCCTCCAGCTGATGGAGGTGGCCCCTCAGGAGCACAGGATGCAGAGCCATCCCCTGGGCAGGGTGGCAGCCACTGTGAGCAAGCCAAGGTTCCAGACCAGGGAAGACCCAGCCATGGCTCCTCAGTTTACACTGGCTCCTGGAGGTGCCACCACCCTGCCTGACCTGGAAGATGACCAGGAATCGGCTGGGCGCCAGCTGACTGTGTGCATTCCCATTTGTGTGAAGACTCCGGTTTCAAAGCCACACTGACTGTGGTGTGGGAAGCTCCAATAGAATGGGATCTGGGGACTCGGTGTCCAGGGGCATGGATGGCCAGCCCATGGGGGACACAGAGGGTGGCCAGGGCACCACTCAGAGGGATGCCATAGAGAACGACGCTGACTGCCCCATGCAGGCCAAGGAAACCAGAGTAGCAGGCGGCTCTGTGGGGATTTCTACCAATGTGGTGGCTGCACCTGCCAAGACGCATCTACCACCACCAATCAATCCACTGACAGCACAAGACACAGGAAAAGTGCTGGGAAACCGACAGTCCAAATACATGGGTCCACAGGGCCACCTTTGGCGACTGTCTTCACACAATCCATTAGAAAAGGGTTCAAGCTTGCCTACCTGGGTTCCCCTTTTGCAAAGTTTATAGCTTTCATGTACTGAGTCACGCAGTTTTCAAATTCCTCCTGAAACGGCACAAGAAGGCACAGCTCGATTTGGCTCTGCTCAAGTCACTTCTGTGAACACCATATCCCCACACAGTGGCCCAGCAGACAGGCAGCTGCACCTGTCACACACCTGGCCTCCCTGTGCTCCCTCCCTCAGCTCAGGGACAGCTGCAGGGGCAGAAGGCAGAAAGACCATGACACTACCACGCCAAGGTAAAGGGTCACACACAGGACCAGACACCTGAGAAAACTCTGGACATTGACATCACTGTGAAAACGAATGTGGAGACTTAATTCCCTTCTGCTCCAGCACCTCAGCACTTGTCTAGCCTGCCCTGCTTCTAGAGGCTGCTGAGCACCAGCCCTCTCACCAGGTTGTCTGACGACGTAGGGGCACACAGCTGGGCCCTGCACAGGTGTGCTCGGCCCAGAAACTGGGTGACTGGTCCCTTCACCTTGAAGTACATTTGGATGCAGTCCTCGCTCATCTCTGGCTGCCCCATCTGCAAGATGACACAATGAGGGCAGGAAAGACCCTCTTTGGATGGAGGAGCCTTGACTGCAGACAGGGAAAGCAGGGCAGGCCCAGCGAGCACTGTCCCCAGGAGCACCCATCAGAGCCCTCCCCACCAGCTGCTGGGGGCCAGTCACCTTGAGGGCCTGCTCTGCACACAGCACGAACAGGTCCGGGCTAAAGCTCTCTGAGGGGTCGAACTCAGACTTCCCCATGTTGGCAGACTTGATGAGCTCGTAGGCTCGCTTCAGGGCGGCCTGGTCTATGGGGCAGAGGGTCCGGAGGAAGTGGGGGTATGAAGAGGACAGCCCCGGCCAGGCTCTCCTATGTTCCCCTGGCCTGTCCTTGGGACAAGCGGGGACATATTCCCTGGAACCCTAGTCAGGCCCCCAGAGCCTCGCCAGCGCTGTAGTCAGGGGCAGGGATCACAAAGAGCCAGCCACTGCTTAGAACAGGAAGTCCTGGTCTCTGCCCTGCCGCGGCCCTCCAGGGTCTCCACCTCCCAGAGAGTGGGGTCCAGAGGTCTCCTGGGGCGGAGTTAGGGGTGGGGTGCTCCCCTCCTGGGGGCCGTTTGTTTCCCTGGACCTTCCAGGTGTAGGGTCGGGGTCCACTGCCTCCCTGGAGAGGGGTCCCTGGGTCCTTTCCTCCAGGGGTCTGGGGTCCTGGGTCTCCTCGAGGCGGGGGCGGGCCCACCTTGGTGGCTTTCGGTGCGGGCCAGCTCATGCGTGATGACCAGATCCATGGTGCCGCTCGCTGCCTACAGTCAGCGGTCAGCTGCCCGGCGGACCCACGGTTGCCTAGCACCCGGAGGGACGCGGGCCGGTGGGCGGGGCCGCCCAGGGCCGAGCGGACCCGCAGGCGGGGCGGGGCGGGGTCGCCTGCCAGGAGTCCACAGCTGAGGTCGGAGGTCCCCGTGTAGCGCAGAGCCCGGGCGGGAGCAGCAGGTGCCCCGCCCTCCGCCCAGGGCAACGGGGCTGCGCCTGCTGAAGGGCGGCCTCGGGCTCAGACCCGGCTGCGGGAGGACCTTGGATCAGCTTGAGAAGGAGCTGCAGGCTCTGCTACCCTGAGGGTCGTCCCTGTGATAGCGGGAGGTGTCCCCGCAGAAGGAAGTGGAGGGAGGAAAGAATGGGAGGCCTTTGGTCTGGAGAGGGGCCTCTAAAAGTAAAAGACGCCCAAGCGCTTTGACAGTTTGCAGGCGTTTTGCGGTGCAGTAAGACCTTGCAAGTCAAGGATCCGCAGCAAGACGGCAGCCTGAGTGAACTGGCCCAGAGCAGGAGGCGTGGCCCACCCAGAGCCACAGAAAGACACCACTTAAACCGGTACCACCGAGCCCCTCCTGGAAGGGGCCAGGGACCAGGAGGTGCGTGATCTTGCTCCAGGGGTGGGCTGCCAGCTGACCAAGGGGCCCATCGGGAGAGGTTTGCCTGTCTTGAGCTGGGAGGCCTTGGCCTGTGGGTGCTGCCGCTACACAGGTCCCTCCCCAGAGCAGGAGGCCCCAGGCACAACCCAGACAGGGATCCTTCAGGACCCCCATGAGCCATTTCCAGAATCTAGGCAGAGACACAAAGGGCTGTGCAGCCTGGATGGCCCTGGGAAAAGCAGGGCAGAGGGCCACCTGTGTCTGCAGCCTAGGGTGGGCCAGGCTGGGCCTGGTGCGTGGCAGGCACTGAGGCTGGAGTCAGGAGGAAAGGCCACTCCTCAAGCCGCAAGGCTGGACGGACCAAGGGGCGTGGACCGGAGGAGGCTGGGGTCCTCCATCACCAGGCCTGGTGCAGAGACGGGCAGCCTAGGATTTGGAGAATGAAGACCATTCTTCCTCCGTGGAGCAGGCGCCATGTTCTAGGTTACCAAAAGCAAAGTAAGAGAAAAACTAGACCACCCAGCCTCCTGGAAAGCCACCCTCCGCTCCGCCAAGGGAGACTGGAGTCGGGGAGGAAAGGCCAGTCCCCCAGAGAGGCCTGGAGGCGGTCATGTCAAGGACAGAGAGGAAGCCATGAGCCTAGTTCCCACGGCCAGTGGCTCAGATGGCCGCAGGAGCGGCAGGAGGCCCAGCGCCAGGAGGCCCAGCACCAGCAGCACCTGGGTGAACAAAGATGGCCTGGAAGCCCCAGGAGGGCCGGCCGAGGGGCAGGGCCGTGCGGTGGTGGGCATGGCTCGGGCTTACCCATGCGGGTGCGACTGGCACGCCTGGCCAGGGGTTTGGAACACAGTCCAGCAGGCACCTGCCCACCATCCAGAGGCCAGCCCTGGGCGCGGCCGAGGCCGGAGTGTGGATCTGCGGAGCCTCCAGGGACCCCGGCTGCCCGCAGTGAGGCGCCTGGAGCAGCCACACAGCGCCTCGCCACAGTGGCCCAGTGCCCTGAGAAGACCAGACCTGAGGGCCTGCGGCCTGGGCCTCACCCATGGGCAGGCTGGTCCCGGGGCTTC
Source organism: Ictidomys tridecemlineatus (assembly GCF_052094955.1). Taxonomy (NCBI): domain Eukaryota; kingdom Metazoa; phylum Chordata; class Mammalia; order Rodentia; family Sciuridae; genus Ictidomys; species Ictidomys tridecemlineatus. Next base: position 624,587 of record NC_135477.1, on the reverse strand, counting down.
ACACGGGATGGGATGGTCCATGGGGGGCATCTGAGGAGCCGGGTCTGTGGCAGGTGCTGAGGAGACGGATCTATGGTGGGCGTCTGAAGAGATGGGTCCATGGTAGGCATCTGAGAAGATGGTCAGGACATGGTGGCGGGTGCCTGAGGAGATGGTCCGTGAAGGTGTCTTAGGTTGGTCCGTGGCGGGCGTCTGTGATTGGTCCGTGGGGGTATTTGAGGAGATGGTCAGGCAATGGTCCGTGGCGGGCGTCTGTGATTGGTCCGTGGCGGGCGTCTGTGATTGGTCCGTGGGGGTATCTGAGGAGATGGTCAGGCAATGGTCCGTGGCAGGCTTCTGTGATTGGTCCGTGGCGGGCGTCTGTGATTGGTCCGTGAGGGTATCTGAGGAGATGGTCAGGCAATGGTCCGTGGCAGGCTTCTGTGATTGGTCCGTGGCGGGCGTCTGTGATTGGTCCGTGGCGGGCGTCTGTGATTGGTCCGTGATGGGAGTCTGAGATTGGTCTGTGGCGGCTTCTGTGGTTGGTCGGTGGCCAGCTTCTGAGGCGATGGTCAGTGTCTGGTGTCTGTGGTTGGTTCTTGGCAGGCATCTGTGGTTGGTTCCTGGCCAGTGTCTGAGGTTGGTCCTTGGCGGGTGTCTGAGGTTGGTCCGAGGTGGGCGTCTGAGGTTGGTCCGAGGGGGGCGTCTGAGGTTGGTCCGTGGGGGGCGTCTGAGGTTGGTCCGTGGGGGGCGTCTGAGGTTGGTCCGTGGGGGGCGTCTGAGGTTGGTCCGAGGTGGGCGTCTGAGGTTGGTCCGTGGGGGGCGTCTGAGGTTGGTCCGAGGTGGGTGTCTGAGGTTGGTCCGAGGTGGGCGTCTGAGGTTGGTCCGTGGGGGGCGTCTGAGGTTGGTCCGTGGGGGGTGTCTGAGGTTGGTCCGTGGGGGGCGTCTGAGGTTGGTCCGTGGGGGGCGTCTGAGGTTGGTCCGTGGGGGGTGTCTGAGGTTGGTCCGAGGTGGGCGTCTGAGGTTGGTCCGTGGGGGGCATCTGAGGTTGGTATGAGGTGGGCGTCTGAGGTTGGTCTCTGGGGGGCGTCTGAGGTTGGTCCGTGGGGGGCGTCTGAGGTTGGTATGAGGTGGGCGTCTGAGGTTGGTATGAGGTGGGCGTCTGAGGTTGGTCTCTGGGGGGCGTCTGAGGTTGGTCCGTGGGGGGCATCTGAGGTTGGTATGAGGTGGGCGTCTGAGGTTGGTATGAGGTGGGTGTCTGAGGTTGGTCCGTGGGGGGCGTCTGAGGTTGGTCTCTGGGGGGTGTCTGAGGTTGGTCTCTGGGGGGCGTCTGAGGTTGGTCCGTGGGGGGCGTCTGAGGTTGGTATGAGGTGGGCGTCTGAGGTTGGTCCGTGGGGGGCGTCTGAGGTTGGTCTCTGGGGGGCGTCTGAGGTTGGTATGAGGTGGGCGTCTGAGGTTGGTATGAGGTGGGTGTCTGAGGTTGGTCTCTGGGGGGTGTCTGAGGTTGGTCCGTGGGGGGCGTCTGAGGTTGGTCTCTGGGGGGTGTCTGAGGTTGGTCTCTGGGGGGCGTCTGAGGTTGGTCCGTGGGGGGCGTCTGAGGTTGGTCCGTGGGGGGCGTCTGAGGTTGGTATGAGGTGGGCGTCTGAGGTTGGTCCGTGGGGGGCGCCTGAGGTTGGTATGAGGTGGGCGTCTGAGGTTGGTCCGTGGTGGGTGTCTGAGGTTGGTATGAGGTGGGCGTCTGAGGTTGGTCCGAGGTGGGCGTCTGAGGTTGGTATGAGGTGGGCGTCTGAGGTTGGTCCGTGGGGGGCGTCTGAGGTTGGTCCGTGGGGGGTGTCTGAGGTTGGTCTCTGGGGGCGTCTGAGGTTGGTATGAGGTGGGCGCCTGAGGTTGGTCCGTGGGGGGCGTCTGAGGTTGGTCCGTGGGGGGCGTCTGAGGTTGGTCCGTGGGGGGCGTCTGAGGTTGGTCCGAGGTGGGCGTCTGAGGTTGGTCCGTGGGGGGCATCTGAGGTTGGTATGAGGTGGGCGTCTGAGGTTGGTATGAGGTGGGCGTCTGAGGTTGGTCCGAGGTGGGCGTCTGAGGTTGGTATGAGGTGGGCGCCTGAGGTTGGTCCGTGGGGGGCGTCTGAGGTTGGTCCGTGGGGGGCGTCTGAGGTTGGTCCGTGGGGGGCGTCTGAGGTTGGTCCGAGGTGGGCGTCTGAGGTTGGTCCGTGGGGGGCATCTGAGGTTGGTATGAGGTGGGCGTCTGAGGTTGGTATGAGGTGGGCGTCTGAGGTTGGTCTCTGGGGGGCGTCTGAGGTTGGTCCGTGGGGGGCGTCTGAGGTTGGTCTCTGGGGGGCGTCTGAGGTTGGTCCGTGGTGGGCGTCTGAGGTTGGTCCGAGGTGGGCGTCTGAGGTTGGTCCGTGGGGGGCATCTGAGGTTGGTCCGTGGGGGGCGTCTGAGGTTGGTATGAGGGGGGCGTCTGAGGTTGGTCTGAGGTGGGTGTCTGAGGTTGGTATGAGGGGGGCGTCTGAGGTTGGTCCGTGGGGGGCGTCTGAGGTTGGTCCGTGGGGGGCGTCTGAGGTTGGTCCGTGGGGGGCGTCTGAGGTTGGTATGAGGTGGGCGTCTGAGGTTGGTCCGTGGGGGGCGCCTGAGGTTGGTATGAGGTGGGCGTCTGAGGTTGGTCCGTGGGGGGTGTCTGAGGTTGGTCCGTGGGGGGCGTCTGAGGTTGGTCCGAGGTGGGTGTCTGAGGTTGGTCTCTGGGGGCGTCTGAGGTTGGTCCGTGGGGGGCGCCTGAGGTTGGTATGAGGTGGGCGTCTGAGGTTGGTCCGTGGGGGGCGTCTGAGGTTGGTCCGTGGGGGGCGTCTGAGGTTGGTCCGAGGTGGGCGTCTGAGGTTGGTCCGTGGGGGGCGTCTGAGGTTGGTCCGAGGTGGGCGTCTGAGGTTGGTCCGTGGGGGGCGTCTGAGGTTGGTCCGTGGGGGGCGTCTGAGGTTGGTCCGAGGTGGGCGTCTGAGGTTGGCCCGTGGGGGGCATCTGAGGTTGGTATGAGGTGGGCGTCTGAGGTTGGTATGAGGTGGGCGTCTGAGGTTGGTCTCTGGGGGGCGTCTGAGGTTGGTCCGTGGGGGGCGTCTGAGGTTGGTATGAGGTGGGCGTCTGAGGTTGGTATGAGGTGGGTGTCTGAGGTTGGTCCGTGGGGGGCGTCTGAGGTTGGTCTCTGGGGGGTGTCTGAGGTTGGTCTCTGGGGGGCGTCTGAGGTTGGTCCGTGGGGGGCGTCTGAGGTTGGTATGAGGTGGGTGTCTGAGGTTGGTATGAGGTGGGTGTCTGAGGTTGGTCTGAGGTGGGTGTCTGAGGTTGGTCCGTGGGAGGCGTCTGAGGTTGGTCCAAGGTGGGTGTCTGAGGTTGGTATGAGGTGGGTGTCTGAGGTTGGTCCGAGGTGGGCGTCTGAGGTCGGTCCGAGGGGGGCGTCTGAGGTTGGTCCGTGGTGGGCGTCTGAGGTTGGTATGAGGTGGGCGTCTGAGGTTGGTCCTTGGCGGGTGTCTGAGGTTGGTCCGTGGGGGGCGTTTGAGGTTGGTATGAGGTGGGCGTCTGAGGTTGGTATGAGGTGGGCGTCTGAGGTTGGTCTCTGGGGGGCGTCTGAGGTTGGTCCGTGGGGGGCGTCTGAGGTTGGTATGAGGTGGGCGTCTGAGGTTGGTATGAGGTGGGTGTCTGAGGTTGGTCCGTGGGGGGCGTCTGAGGTTGGTCTCTGGGGGGTGTCTGAGGTTGGTCTCTGGGGGGCGTCTGAGGTTGGTCCGTGGGGGGCGTCTGAGGTTGGTATGAGGTGGGTGTCTGAGGTTGGTATGAGGTGGGTGTCTGAGGTTGGTCTGAGGTGGGTGTCTGAGGTTGGTCCGTGGGAGGCGTCTGAGGTTGGTCCAAGGTGGGTGTCTGAGGTTGGTATGAGGTGGGTGTCTGAGGTTGGTCCGAGGTGGGCGTCTGAGGTCGGTCCGAGGGGGGCGTCTGAGGTTGGTCCGTGGTGGGCGTCTGAGGTTGGTATGAGGTGGGCGTCTGAGGTTGGTCCTTGGCGGGTGTCTGAGGTTGGTCCGTGGGGGGCGTTTGAGGTTGGTATGAGGTGGGCGTCTGAGGTTGGTATGAGGTGGGCGTCTGAGGTTGGTATGAGGTGGGCGTCTGAGTTTGGTCCAAGGTCCGAGGTGGGCGTCTGAGGTTGGTCTGTGGCGGGTTCTGATGAGGTAGTTCTACCTGATGTGGTTTGGAAACTGAATATCTTTCTCTCTGTGTCCTTGAGCTGGCCCTCTGAGGTAGGGGCGTCCATCCTATAACCTGGCCTCCTCTAAGTTCCTGGCAGCTCTAGGCTGCGGGTGGTCCTGAAGTGGCACCCCCTTTCTCCACAGAAAGGTCCTAACTGGGCCTCTCCAGAAATCTTCCCCATGGCTGGTTTAGGACTGTCAGCAAGCGTCTCTGCAAAAGAGTCCCATGTAGACAAACTTCCTATTTTCCTGTCGCCCTGTTTACTTGGCCACTGGCGGGGAAGATACCTGCACTCCAGGTGCTGGACACCCCTTACTAGTTTTTCACAAATATCCAGGACAGTCGTTTGTAGAAGTGTGCAAACAAGGCCTCTGGCCTTGATCTGGGCTTCACAGAGGTGTCTACACTTTTAAGAGAAGTCACAACTGGGCTCCATGGTAACAGCTGGCAGGGGAGGAAAGAGGGGGGAGAGAAGCTCTCCCCTTCCCAGGTGCTGCCCTTGACGGGTGAACTGCCCAGAACAGTGAGAGAAAAAGCTGCTTTTATGTGAGCTTCTGCAGACTGTGAACTTTGGAGCCCCTCCCCTTAGATGCTGGGGATAAAACTCTGAAACTCCCTGAACTCGGGGTTCAGGGGATTGATTGATTACAGCAAAAGCTGTGCCCTCTGAACCTGGCTGCAGCCAATAAAACTGTTTCTTGCTCTCTTTGGTGCCCTGCCTTGTTTGTCCCTACAACAGTCCACTAGTTTCTTCACAGTGGGCGTCCAGCAGGTAGAAGGGCTCTGGCATGGCCCTGGCCTCACGTAGCAGGATGTTTCTGAGTCTTGGAGCACTGGACACTGGAGCCCGCAGTTTTCTAGGTAGCCAGAGGGCCAAGACTGTGGTGCGTGTCGCTTCCTCGCCAGATGGTCCTTTTTTGCCAGGACAAGTCAGGCCAGTCCAGCCTGATTTTCTTGTCCGAGAAGCAGGGGTGGGAGTCAGGGTGCTGTGAGGGGTGCTGTGGCTGTCCTGGAGCCCCACTGCACTCCTGCCAGTCTCCCTCCTGCCCTGCATCCAGAGCACCGGGGCAGTGGCGCCTCCCTGCTTCTGTCCCACGGACCTGGGCCACCCCTCGCAGCAGTGGTGTTCACCAGCCTGGACATCCCTGAGCCCCAGAGTTCCAGGATTTCTGCAGAGGCCTAATCAGCCTCCAGCCTGTCGATCCCCCAGAGGGGGGGTGCGAGGCTCAGGCATCCATCCTGACCTGGGGTTGTGCTGACCAGCCCCATTCAGGAGTCCTGGAAGGAACCAGAGATGCTCCTGTTATTACCAGGAGACCCCAGAGCCACAGTCCTGTCACCAAGGAGATCTCAGGACATAGTCTTGTCACCAAAGGGATCTTGGGGACACAGTCCCATCACCAAGGAGACCCCAGACTAGAACCAGGCCTGGTGTTCTTTCTCATTGTCACATCATTTGCTAGAGCCAGAGGCTGCAAGCCCAAGGCCGAGGACCTCTTGAGGCCCGGCCCCAGGCACAAAGAGGGCGGTCACCTTCCACACTCACCTGCATCACGAGGCAGGAACTTCAGATCAGGGCCCACCGTGGTGCCCTCGTGCTGAGCAGTGGCCTCTGTAAAGGCCCTCCCACATTCTGAGGGGCCAGTGGGCAGAGGATCCCTGGACAGGTGTCAGGGGACAGGAACTCAGAACATCTCCTCCAGAGTGTGGGATTCCCCACTTTTGCCACTTCACCATCTGAAAAGAGGAGGGCTTCATTGAACTCTGAGGCAGCACTGAGTGTATTTAAGGGACCGAGCGAGGAGGCACAGCCTCTCCCAAGGCATGGGGATCTAGTCCACAGAGCCCCTGGGGGGACACACCTGGAAGGGAATCCTAGCTCCTGCAGTCAGGCAAGGAGAAGGGGCAGGAGAGACGCTGGCCATGGGGTCCCCACTCACACCAGTCCTCAGAAGAGCAGAGCTCTCCCCTGAGGGGGCCAGGAGGAGGCAGGAGGGGCACTAACAGGCGGTTCTGCAGGAAGATTGACAGCCTTCCTGCATTCCTGTGTGTACACGTGCCAGATGCACCCTGTTTCAGTTTTCCCTGGGGTCCACCCAGCTCATCACCTCCTACACCTGACCAGCAGGCCCACACCAGCTCACCACCTCCTCTACCTGACCAGCAGGTCCACCCACCTCACCATCCCTCCACCACTGGCTGAGTTCTGGGCAGCAGGCTCCCATGGGGTCCTGGGAAGTGGTGAACTTCTGGCGGCCAGCCTGGTGCACATGCTCTTGTGGGCACAGGCACACACACACGCCTCCCCAGGAAAGGGCTGCACACACCATGCTGGGGAGGCATGTGGGCCTGTGTCTGTGCTCAGGAGTATGTGCAGCCCCTTGCTGGGGAGGCGTGCGTGTGTGCCTGTGCCCATTAGTGTATGCACATCTCAGCTGTCCTGGAGGTGGAGACAGCCCTCTTGCCCCCAGGCGTACTAGAGCACTGCTTGTGTCGGGCTCTGAGACCCACAGAGAGCAATGGTGGCAGAAGGCCCTGCAGCCTGGGGACCAAGGCTGCCCATGTGGTCCAGCAGCCAGGAGGAGCAGCTTTGTGCTTCCAGGTCAGCAGGTTCACTCCTAAAACTGGAGCAGGATCAGACAAGGCTCCCACTCACCCTCCATCTGTTCCTTTCCCGGGGGGCAGCCCTGGGACAGGCCACCTTGGCATGCACTGTGGGCTTGCAGCTCCCCAAAGGGCTATGAGAGGCTCCATGCATTTGCTCCCAGTTTCTCCAGTAGACTCGCCCAGCGTTCCGGGCTTCCTGGTGTCACAGGGCCTCTCCTGGCCTCTGCCTCCTCCCAAGTTTTTCCCATGGGCTGTTTTCCCTGGACTTTCTTCTTTGACCGATCTCAGCCCCTGAGCCTCTCCTTGTTGGTCCAGCTCTGCAAGGACCGTGTTCAAGAAGCCAAGAGAGACTTCCCAGGGCTGCTGCCCTCCATGGCCAGCAGGTGCGAGGAGCACTGGTGGCCCAGGGCCGGTGATGCCCGATGATCACGCTGGGTGACGTACATGTTCTGGAACTCCAAGAACCGGCTCAGGGTCCATCTGACGTCCCTCAACATGACATCCCCCGTCATCATCCCCCTGTGGCCTCACTCAGGGCTTCTCGTGCCTCCTCAGGACACCACACGGTCCCTGGTGGGCACAGCGGCCTGTGCGTGTCTTGTGCCCGCCTGCCCTGCTCTGGGCCAGGAGGAGGCAGGAGGGGTGCTGACAGGCCCCCAGGACGCTCCTCTCTTTCTCCCAGAACCTTTGGTGGGCCCTTATGGTCATCATGGCAGGCACAGCTTCCAACCAGGGCTCCTCAGCGTACCTGACGCTGGGCCAGATGTGTCTTTGAGCAATGGTCCTGACACCACAGGCTCAGTGCTGCTGTCGAGCAGCAACCCTGGCTTCTGACCAGTTGTGACAACATTGCCGAATGTCCCTCGGGGCAGAAAGGCACTGCTGGGAACCCTGGGAAACTCCTCATGGCCCATCTATGTTAAGAGAATAAGAAGCTTTGTCCCTCTTAGGTTTTGCGAAGGGGGCCCTGCAAACTAAACTGATGAAAGACAGATGAACAGGATACAGATCTTGATGCTGCTATTTTAATTTTGGTGTGTCTCCAAGAGTCTCCCAGGAAAGGAAGGGAAATACAAGGAAGCACTTGGGTACCCTGAGAACTCAGAAGCCATGTTAGCAGACAGTGATGTTTTTGTGGAAGTGTGAAGGATGAGGGAAGAGGGTTGGGGCTTCTAGGGGCAGTGATGGTGGGTAGGTAAATATACGAGGGGAAAGTAAGGGAAGGTGGGGTGATTCCAGCAGATTCTAAGGGCACCCTCTCCAGGATGGGCCATTCCACCAGAGCCGGAGGAGACAGGCCACAAAAGGAAGCCATGCCCAGCTCCTAGGTTGAACGGGGGACGCGAGGAAACCTCCCTGCACCTCTGCCTCCTGGTTGCCTTCAGCTCAAAATACTCTTCATGCCAACGTGGGGCATCCTGACCATCTGTGTCCACCCTCAAGAACTCTGGCGCCCAGCGTGGCTGATGTCCCCTGACAACTGGTGTGTGGGCTCATGTCCTGCTGGCCAGGACCACTGGCTGTGCCTTCACATCCGTGCAGGAGGGAACTGTCGACTCACGGAGGAATGGGAATGCCCTGTTCTGAGGCCCCAGCTTGGGTTTTCTTGTGGGAAGGGAATGCAGATGTCTGTTGGGTCGCAGCTGCCCTTTGGTCAATTGGTCATCTTGCCCTTTCTGGATGGTGTCCACTGGGCATTGGGTCATGTCAGATGGACTCGTCAGACACTTTGTGTGGGAAGGAAGTTCCTTCCTTGTGATATGAAACCCACGTGTTTCTCATACTTCATTTTTGTTTTCTTTGATTTTTGCTTATTTTGATTTTTTTCAGCCACCATGTTTAAATTAAATGTCGTTGAGTTGGTAAGGCTGCCCCTGAGGCCCCTCACATCAGTGCCCCATGCTGCCACCCTGCCGGCTTTGTCTCCCTGAGCTATCTGTGATGATGCTGAGAGTCCTGGACGGTGTGAGAGCCAGGCACATCCTCGCCCGGCGTAGTCCTGGTCTGCATCGCTGCCCGTCCATCAGCGCAGGGCCTGCACATGCAGTCTTGGACGCTCCGACTTACAATATGCTTCAACATCTGCTGCCAAAGCCAGCCTCCGACTGTCTCTGTTCTTAAGATCTTCCAGGGCCATGTTTGCATGTTTATTTCTATGCAAATGCTGAGTCATCTGGTCTAGTTAAAAACACACACAACACAAAACCAAAACACACTGCTGGCTCCTGCATGGGGACTGTATGCAAGGTGCAGCCTGAGCGAGCAAGCGGCCCTGGCTCCAGGGTGTCTCTGCACGGTTTCTGGTCCAGCAGGGTGCGCTTTCACCTGCTTCCTCTCACCCTGCTAACCTTCACGGAGGCTTTGTGTCCTCATGTTGGTACAAGAGGTCTCCTAAACAAAGGACCTGGAGGCTCACCCTTTGCTCTCTGCCCTTGCACAATTCACTGCCGTGTGTGTGTGTGTGTGTGTGTGTGTGTGTGTGTGTGTGTGTGTGTGTGAGCTCCTTGGCAGTCTGCTGAGACTGGGGGACTGGACTGTGTCCTCACTTCTAGTCTGAGGATCCGTGTGTGTGTGTGTGTGTGCAGTGTGTGTGTGTGTGCAGTGTGCATCTGAGTATGTGCAGATATTCAAGCGTGCACATATGTGCATGCTTGTGTGGGTGTGTGTTCATGTGTATTGGGCATGTGTGTGTAAGCACATATGTGTAAGGGACGTGTGTTCTTGAGTGCATGTGTGTCAGGGGCCCAGTATGTGTGGGCTCGGGTGGATGTGTATGTCAGGGCCCAACCCTATGCTTCACCTTGAGGGGCTGCAGAAGAGCCAAGAATCCAGGGAGAGGTTCTCCCTCCTCTGCTCAGAGCAGACCCTTCCAAGGGCTGAGCCCTGAGGCTCCTTGGGGGAGGAGACCCTGGCAGGTGGAGCAGCCACTGAGGAGAAGCCAAGTGGACCTGTTGCCCAGTCGTTCCCCCACTCACTGTCCCAGGGAAGTCTTTACCCTCTCCTCTCTGAAGTGACACAGAGCCCCCAGTTAACTGGGGACGTGACTCGAAGATGGAATGTGTGCTCAGCGTGCACGAGGCCCTGGCTTCCGCACCACACACCCACAGGAAGCCCTGATTCTGTTTCTCTGAGCCCGTTTTGGGAGCTCCCGAGCAGACCAGTGGAGAAGCTCTCTCCTCTGGCGAATTTGCCTGTGGACAACAGTCCCTGTTTTTCCTGTGGTTTTCTCCTTCATCTGGATTTCAACATCTGCTATGACCCTTTCTTCTCTCCCTCCAGGGCCAGTTTCTCATTATCATTCTTATTTTGTGTAGCCCTCATTTTCTTTTCTTGTTTAGATTTGCTAATGCTTTCTCTGTTTTGTTGTTTCATTTTATTTTAATTCTAAGAATCAGCTTTTGGATTTGTTTACTGATCCTATCATTTTCTGTTTCCCAGATCATGGCTCCTTAAGTCCTGCTAAATCCTCCCCTGGCTTAGCTGAGTGGTATTTCATGGATCTTGAGTTCACTGTCCACCTTGGCTATGTCTGCCCTCTTGCTCACCAACAGGTGGCAAGGCTGGGATTTCCCGGGGCTCTGTCTCCACTGCACCCAGTCCCTCGGAGGATACTGGGAGTTGGTGCTTCGTGGGCGAGATAGTGAAAGGTGAGTGGGGTCTGGCCCTGGCCATGCCCACAGAAGAGCAGATGCCCCTCGGGGAGAAGAAGGCCCTCTGCTCAATCGTCTTTGCACACCACGTCTCTAGCTGCTCGAGGCGGCGCCAGGGGTCTGAGCAAGGAGTCTCATGAGGCTCATCTTCCCAGAGAGGCAGGCAGTTACCTTGAGAATCAGTGTGCACTTGGCCATGTCCACGCCTGGGTCTCCTTCCTGAATGGCACTGTCCTCACCACTGCTGGCCAGTGCTCTGTAAAGAGAAGATACGTGGGAGGAAGTGATAAGCGTTAGAAGTGAGGCTTTCTGGTCACCATGTGGATTCAGTGTCTGGCCGGGTTGCACTGTGAGCCACATCTTCTCTTCTGCACTTAGGCAGCTTCCTCTGAGGCACAAGCAAGGTGTGCAGTTGCCCACGGGTGCTTGGGATGCTTGGGGACACCCGCGCTGGGGTGGCAGCATGGACTATGCTGTTGGGGCTGTGCTTTCCCCCAGGGAGCATCCCTCCCGTTCTCACACATCTGGGTGTGTGCTGTTGGCACACCCAGCTCTGGTGCACAGGGACTTGTGGCCCTGAGACCTCCACCCTAACCTTAGTCCATGTCCCTCAGTCTGTGCAGTGCTTTCTTCCTGGAACGCAGCCACACCCAGCAATGAGAGCACAGCCCTGCGCCCTCTTCTCTCCTGCTCTGTACTCGGGTCTACTCACAGGCAGTGAAATGGGGTCTCAGGGTCACACTCTGAAGAGTCCTGACAATGCACTGAGACTCAGCCCTCCTGGGATGCTGTGGCCTGTTGCCCCGTGGTGGCCCTGGATCCGTCCCCAGAGGCACTGCTTGACTCTGCTGTGTGGTGCTGGAACTGCCTGCAAGGCAGCAACAGCTACTGAAGTATTATTTTGCCTAAATCACACCACCCAAGTCACATGGGCGCTGGGCAGCACCTCAGAGCCTGGCAGCTCTGGAGCATGAAATCCGGCCCCACTCTGCTCCTCTCCTGACTAAATCCTCAGCATGGCACCCGTTCTGCCTGCACCTGGTCGGTCAGCAAGGCTTTGGTGTGGCCACTTTGCTTTTTGTCTGTTTGTTATCTTGCAAATTTAAACAAGGGCTTGATGTGGACAGAGGGGACACACACTGAAAGTCCAGCCTGGACTCCCATGTTGGGTTGGGTTGCCTGGGTGCCCTTGCAATGAGACCATGGAGGAGCTGTGAGAGGACCTCATGGCTTCCTGGAGCCTAGTGGATCCCCTCAGCATGGTCACACAGGTAGGACCCCGGGTTCCTCACACTGTGCCCTGGCTGCTCCCTGTGCTGGACTTCCCGGGAACACTGCTTCTCAGGCCTGGGCCTTGGACGAAGGAGCCCCACGTGGCTTGGCTTCAGCCTTCAGCCCCGGGGCTGCAGACATCCCAGGGACTTCTGACTGCACCACAGAGAGGACCTGTAGGACTCCAAAGAAGTGTTAGAGGTCATTACTCACATGCTCAGTGGCGGTGGCTGGCAGGTGCCATGGAGAGCTGCCCACAGCCACAGCAGAGGAGCGTGTGGGCTGGGCTGCAGGCCCACTGTGTGCAGATCTGCTCCAAGAGGTGTGAGCTTGCTCCCTGACAACCAAGGTCTCTGCTCAGAGTCTCTCCCCAGGATTGGAGAGAAGGGGAGTGACACTTCCCTCGCTGCATCGCTCCTCACCACACTCTCTGGTGGCCTTCTGGCTGGCTGCAGCTTTCCCGTTATGACACTCAGATACAGGCCAGTCTCTGGAGCATGGAAGTTGGAAGCCACAAGCCACGAGGATGGGGGGGCTGAACACTGTTGGAATAGAGGGTGTGCTGGCTTTGTCCCCATCCCAAGAGTGGACTGAGGGAGGGGGCTCAGTGTGCCTGCAGACAGTGGCAGGCAGGAGGCTGGTGTCCCCCATGGTTTGTCCAGTGGGGCCTACTATGGGTTGCAGACAGGTTTGGGGGATTAGCTGCGGGGCCTTCAGCCCAGGATTGCCCCAGCTCTCCTGACTGATCTGCAGTTACTGAACCGTCCTCGAGCTGATTTTGTCATCTTGAATTTTGGAAGCTTCATCACGCCCTGGTTTTCACATCCTCAGTGTGGAACTGTGTGCAGCCTCATCTGAGAAGAGCTCGTTCCGTCTCCCTTTCCCATTTCTCATTTTGTGCATTAGATTTTCTGAAAAGAATTTTTTTCTTCCAGTCAATTATCTGCAGTTTAGAAAATCCACTCTGGGTTTTTCTTTACTTAAATAAGAGCTCAGACAACCAGTGCAAGCAGAGTCTGTGGTCACGAGACAGCAAAATCAGAGTTTGAAAGCCCAACCCGAAACGGAGGCACAGCTACTGGAGAGACGCCTGTGCCTTGACTCTCAGGCTCCAGACGAAGCCAAACCTTAAATATCACACTCAGATATCTAACCGAGCACCCAGTAAGAAGAAAGCTGGCTCATGTCACTGCCACAGAGCCGCGGGAGGGTACCTCGGCCACCCATCCACACACGTCTCAGAGAAGAGCAGCCTTAACTGAGATGAGCACAAGGAGGGACAGAGCAGCCCTAAGGGGAGAGAGGCAGGAAGGGGGAGACCATGCCCCCACACTCGGGGAGCAGACCCATGGCTGAGCAGGTGGAAGGCGCCAACACACACCCAAAGATGAAGACACGCGGCATGCGCTTTACGTGAAGCGCCCCGGGGCTGCGCCTTCCTCGCCCTCGGGTTGCAGCATGCCAGTCTCCATAGCACACATGGGGACAGTCTAGGAGCCGTCTACCCACCCAGAAAACCAGCCCAGTTTCACAGGGAAAATGTGAGAGATGTTGGAAGACAGGGAGACCCAGCCTGGGAAAAGGAGAGCTTTGGCTCAACTTGAGGAGGGGTAGGGTGGAAATGAAAACACAAGCCCACCTGCTGCGTGAATATCTTAAATAAAACCTTAGCGGGCGACAGCAGCAACACAGAAAACTGCAGTGTGCCATCGGAGTCCACCATTCAACACCCAAGTCTGCTATTCTCATTCAGCTCACTACTGGCTCAGAGGGAAAAACAGAATCACCCCAGAGGTACCAAAAAGGCATTTGATCAAATCCAGCAGCCTGCCTTGATCCCAGACTCTGAGTAAATAAGGGGCACATGGGCACAAGAGCCCGCTTCATGGTACCATTGTGCCCTGCGAGTCAGGAGGGGGCCGTGCTCCACGCCAACCTGATGCCATTTGAAGCAGGAGGGGTCAGATGAACCCCGGAAGAGAGTGTTGAGCTGCCCAGGTAGGACGCCCTGGAGGGTGCTCTGGACACCTGGGAGCACTGATCCAAAGGCCAGGCACCAGGTGAACTGTGCGATCGTATCAAGGCCCATGACAGGAGAGATGAGAATTGTCTCCACCTAGAAAGGCGCAGATGAGAGCCCAGATAAGGAGCCCATGAGCGGGCAGGAGAGAGATTCCCAAAGAAACTTCACGCGTTCTGAAGCTTTACGTGTTCCTCCTAATGCCTATTAAGAGGCTGGAGAATACAGAAATACCTATGTTTTGGGGTAGAAGACTCAATGCTGTGAGGTGACTGTCCTCCCTAAGGGCCTGTGCACTGGTGGACCTGGGAGGACCATGTGAGGCAGCTCAGGTGTGCGAGAAAAGGAAAGTTCATCCTCTGGTTTGAGAAATGAATACATGTGAATCTGTGAATGTCTGCAGCAGGAGCGAGGACAGATGGACCCAGCTGACAGCAGCCCATCACCAGGTTGTGTTCTGCAGCCGGCAAGGCCAGACCCGGATGACATGGACTGCACTGCACTCCTATACCCAGTCCATCCGGGAGAGATCAACAAGCTGCAGAGAAAGGCACTTGAGTCTAGAATCTTCCAGCAGAATTCAGGACTGCAAACACCTCTCATGGGCGAGACCGTGGCATGGACACAGAGCCCAGGGAGTCAGCATTGGCCCCAGCGACCTCGAAGATCTCCTCCTCCCGCCAACCATCAGAGGGAGCAGTCCAGGGCCAGCACAGCCAAAGCACTGGTTTCCTCATAGGCTCCGGCACATCAGTAAGGGAAGCTGGTCAGCGGTGACCATGGAGAAGCGGGTCAGCTGGGTGTTCCTGGAACCCAGGAGGTGTAGGTCAGAGGCTGGGGGCTGGGCTTCCATCAGGGTAAGGATGATGCCTTCTCCCACGTCTCCCAACGCACGTTCTGAGGCAAGTGAGGCCAGCTCTGGGGCCGGCCAGAGTCCTCATCCTCACACTGACTGGGCCTGGTGGGCACTGGCCCTAGACAGCTCCTTGCAATTCTCACCACAGTGTGTGAGGTGACACTGCTATTCCAGCTCCGTTCCCTAGAGGAGCTGGTTTTCTATCTCACCGTGAGGTTTGGGCACAGCTCTTCCTCAGCTGGCAGCCGAGGGGCACCCGGGTCTGGTCATCCCTGACCAGAGATGTGGGCAGGCTGGCTTCCAGGACAGGGCCTGGGTTCAGGACTGGGTGGAGCCCTTCTCAGTGCAGCTGCTGCCCAGAGGGCAGCTACTGCCTCGGAAAGCCAGGCTGGGGCAGGCCGGGGCAGGCCAGGGCTGTGCAGTGCATGCAGGGCAACTTCCCGTGCTTGGTTGGGCAGGGTAGGTCTTCACTGGTGTGTGTCCAGCCCAGCAGCACCAGGTGCCACGGCCAGCCCCCTCAGGTATGCCTGAAGCTCCAGTTTGTGGCAAGGCCCAGTAGAGAGCTCTGTGGAGGCCTGTGTGGCTGACAGTGGGCAGAAGAGGGCCCTCCAGTTCGCCACTGCCCTTCTTGCATTCAAGAAGAAAGAGTCCTCACCTCTATCCAATCTCTGCCTCCGTTCTGGGGAGTCAGGGGCCCTCCTACTTCAAGGTACCCTTTTCTTATATCCCCCCCCTCTTGGAACAGCCTGGTTGTTGAGGACACCTCCTGTTGTTTTCTGAGCACCAAGACCAGCAGGCAGCTGTTGAAATGCAGCATCAGCCGACTGTGCCAGGACACACGGATCTGAGAGGAAAATGCCACGATGCTACCCAACAAAGCCAACAAAGTCGGAGACTGTGGAGCAGTTGGTGGTGATGGGCTGCGCTGGGCTCTGCCCTCCTGTGCACCCCCACGCCCCCCTTTCTAGACAAAGGAAATGGCCCAGAGGACCCGGTGCTCACCCCTGAGCCCCAGCACAGCCTTGGGCCCTGAGGGCTCTGTCAGTGTGTCTCCCCTACTCCCTGCCCACTTGGCCTCTTACTCACGAGGAAGACCGATGTCTGGCCAAGGCTTGTAAGGTGGTGAGGTTGTTAGACTTGCACAGAGCTTGTGTGTAGACTTCTGGGTACTCCAGAGGGTGATGACCAGCTGTGGGGTGGATACCATGGAGCCCTGCAAGCCCCGTGTGGGGCCGGACCATACCTCCTGCAGATCTTTGGCCACATGGTGGTATGCGTGGTGTGGCCAGGGTGGCCGTGGTGACCTCTGGGCAGGTCTGGAGCTGTCCCCTGGTCCTCTCAGGGTGTTGCAGCACACCTACAGGAGGGTCAGGAGAGCAGACATGGCCCGTGTTCTCTGAAAGCACCTACTTCAGCACTGGCCACGGTGTCTCCTGCTGGGCCCACCTGGCCCTCAGAGGGGCCTGCACCCCTTCCCTGTACCCTGTGCTCCCCTTTGACCTGAATGCCCCTGGGAGGGGTAGGTGGACACTGCATGGACATGACTTGGGTCCTGCTGCAGCCGGCCCATCACCCTAGTGCTGCCTCCCCTCGCTGCTTGGCTGGATGCAGCTCTTTGTGGGTTCTGTTTCTGGAGAGCTGCTAGTCACAGGTCTCCTTTCTGGCTGACCTCTCTATCAGGCTTCTGAAAAAGGTGACTGGTCTTCTCGTCCAGTAGACTTGGGTCAGTCAACTTCAGGGTGGGAGTTTTCACTTAGGAGACCCTACAGTGCAGGGAACTTTGTCCCCCTCACTGGGGAGCTGCCCTTTGGTCAGAGGGTCAACTTTGTGTTCCCTCAGGGCCAGGCCTGGCCACGCTATGTCAGGGGAAAATGGGCACTTCTTATGTCATCTTTTGAGCAGCAGCCCTGGCTGGGCCACACGCTGAGCATGCTGACCCAAGCCCCAGAGGGACCAGGCACAGCAGCTGGGCAGACCCGTGTTCCAGGTCGTGTGGGCGGAGGGACATGGCAGAGGCGCTGCTCGCTTTACATGGGAGCCTCTGGGATCTCCTGCCTCCAGCTGCCTCTGTCCCACGGGGTGGACCCCTCCTGGGCACCAACCTGCTACACCTTCAGGTCAGCTGGCTCAGGCGTGACTTGTAGTCCTCTGGGACATTTCCTCAAAATTGTGCAAAGCCATGGGTCTGCTGGTGGCACTGAGGGCCACTTCTGATCTGCAGGGACAGGCATGCCACACCCCTCTGATGTGAGGCTGTGCATGAAGAAGGATGTGGACAGCATGTGCTTGGAGGGCAGGAGCTGGGTCTGTCACCTGACTGTCACCTGCCTGGGTTCTGTACTCCTTTTACTCAGAGAAGGTGTTTGGGGCTCCTGCTATAGGAGAGGGCCCTCTGCAAAGCCAGAGGCCCAAGGGAGGAGCCCCCAGCCCAGTCAAGTGGCTCCTTATGAAAGGCCCTAGGGCCAGATGTTCCACTTGCAGGGAAACCCCAGACGGAGCCCAGAGGGTCCCTTTGAGGGAGAGGGCCCACCTGCAGTCAAGAAGGGGGTGGGGTGGCAGCAGCAGGCACCTGGCCCGGATTTGCTCAGAGAGGGAGGAAAAGGCACTTGCTACTGCCTACAGAGCCCCAGCTTTTATTTTTAAGCTCTTTGAAAGGTGGAAAAGATGATGTCACCAGTGTGTCAGAGCAGCAGAAATGCTGGACTGAAGCCACTAAAAGGCAGACAGAGGACAAAGGTTCTGCACAGACCAAAGCCACTGCCTCTGGGTGCCCTGGGGACCCCCATACACCTGTCCTGAAGGCCTCTCACCTCCTCCTGAGGATGTGGGGCTGGTGGGAGCAGGGGAGTCAGGGGGGGCTTCTCTGTGCAGCCCTACTGAAAGGTCTCCCAGCAACAGCAGAGCTGGGGCAGGCTCACTGGCCAGTGTACTCTGACAGGAGCTGTCCTCTGGAAGCCAGGGAAGTGTGTCATGAATACGAATATCTCTTCAACGAGCTGGAAAATGAAAGCAGCTCCTGTGTTAATTTTAAACAAGGGGCATCAAGAGCATCACGGAGGGTGGCCCCAGCCAGCCCCGGTTCCCTGACGGCTTTATTGTTGAAATCTAAGGGAACCTTCTATTATTTGCTGAAATATTCATAGCAGTATAAAAAATTAAGCATTAGTAATTTGTTTTGTATTCATTATTTATTAAGCTTATCTTTCTTTCGGTGAGGAGTTTCCAGTCTTTTCCAAGAAAAAAAAAATGGGCAAGAATTACAGCCCTTGTATTTTGAGCTATGGAAATTAAAATTTGAATGATCTCCGTGTCCAAAAAGAAAACCGAAGAAAAAAAGTATTTATAAAGCAGATAGATGGAAAATGAGAAATGAAGGAACTTTTTGTTGTTCGTTTTATGAATGTAAATTTTGTTCAGATACCTCTCCAAAGTTCATTCTGAGCCTGATTGGCCCCTTGGTAGTCATCTCCCCTGCATGGTGGATGCCCGGGCTTGCTCATGGTCATTCCTTCCTCTTGCTCTGTGCCAGTGTCCAGGGTCACAGGGAACAGCCCTGATAGGTGCAGAGAGAGGCAGCCTGCTCCTGCTGGGGAGTGAGAGGCCTGGGTACAAGTGGCCCCAGGCAACCCTGCCCTGCCAGCTCCCTCCCTCCAAGATGCACCAGAGCATCAGGAGGAGGAGGAGGAGTGGCCATGGGGACCCTGGGAAGAGGGGGTAAAACAACACAGAGTGATTCTCTCAGGATAAGGGGCCAGGAGTCTGAAAGCAAGGAGCTTGCAGGGCTGTAGGAGCAGGTCCTTCCTCAGCCACCAGCCTCTGGGGCTGCAGTCTCCTTGGCTGGATCATCTGAACTCTGCCTCTCCCCGCTTGGCTTTTCCCTGGATGTCCTTTTGGGTCTCAGATCTCTTCCCCCAGTCTCACGAGGACCCCATCTTCACACTTAGGGCCTACCCTAAATCCAGAGTGATCTCACCTGGAGACCCTCAACCTCATTATGTCTGCAAAGATCCTCTTTCCAAATTGGCCCCGTTGGATGGGCGTGGGGCCCGAACTGGGCATGTCTTACAGAATTCCCTCTGCACCTCAGACAAAGGCGCAGGTTGCTGGGTACTCAGTCCCAGCTTGTTCCAAGATTCTGGTAAGGAAGAGACTGGTCAGAATGCAAACGAGAGGCTGCCTTCCTAGGACATCCCCGGTTCAGGGTGGGAAAGGAAAGGCCTGAGGGTCAGCGTCCTGTGAGGTTCTGGTTCTGTTATGGAAATCACACTCAGCAAGAGAGCAAGCACCACTGAGAGGGTTGGAGACCCAGATGAGCCAGTGCTCTGAAATTCAACATCATTTTTTAAGCCTTTCTGGGGCCAAACAGCCCAGGGACCAGCCGCAGGGGACATTGCTGCCCCTCAGCCCACCACAGGGGAGCCCCCTGGCTGCCTCAGATAGTGGAGTGCCTGGTTCAGCCTCAGCTGGCAGCACCCCTGCTGGGTTTTATACTCTGCCTACTCATCTTATTCCACACACAACACCCTCCCCAGCAGGGTGTCAGGGCCAGACCAGCTGCAGACAGGCTGTTTGGGACTAGGCAAAGGAGGGACACAGAAAACAACTGTGAGAATAGTTGTCAATTTAGCTGACACATAAGACAGCCCCTGCTGGGCCTCAGGCCCAGCCCTCGCCTGGGGCCAGTTAGAGCCAGGAGGCCCAGAGGGTGCAGCCCAGCTCCCTTTCCCCTGCTGCTGGGACTATGGCAGGGCCTGCCCACACCGTGCCCTTTCTCCTGTAGGCCAGGGCCCAACACAGGCTGCCAGACCCGACACCAGGAAGGCCTGTGGGCCAGCGTCCTGTGGGGGTTCTGGTTCTGTATGGAAATCACACTCAGCAAGAGAGCAAGCACCACTGAGAGGGTTGGAGACCCAGATGAGCCAGTGCTCTGAAATTCTGGGCCCCGAGCTGAGGTTACACAGGGCTTTTATAGGACATTCGACATCATTTCTTAACCATGACAACACTGGTGGGTTTGAATTCTTGTCCTAGGTGACCAAAGACCACGTACAGGGATTTACAATAAGTAGTTCACAGGTGCAGAACAAAGACATAAACACCTGAGAGTGTTATCACAAAGTGGCCTCAGGCCCAGCCTGAGGTTACAGTGTAGACAGCAGTTGACTGGCCATAGTACCTTACAATTTACACTAGCTATTAAGTAATGCGGCTACATTCCTACAGAGCTCAGACAGTTACAAAGTATAGGCAGCGGCTCTTCATCAAGATGTTCTTATCATTTTGTTTTGTATCAGGTCTGATTCCTCCATCACAATTCAACAGGTCTGAGAAAGATTCCTGGGGTCTGAGGAAGGGTTTCATGTCACTTGCTGTTGTGGTTTAATCTCAAACATACACAGAAGCTACAAGAAATGACCTTACACGAAATGACCTTACACGAAATGACCATTGTCCTGTTCACCCAAATCCACGCTGCTTCCAGTGCCCCTGATGGTTTTACCCCACTGCTCTGCTGACCTGTGAGTGTGTGTGATTGTGTGCGTGCAAGTGTGTGGACATATGCATGTGCGTGTGCGTGTGTGTGTGTGTGTGCACGAGTGTGCAGGCGTGCTCCCTAATCTCTGTGGAAGCAGATGGAAGACAGGACGTCATGCCAGTGTCAGGCCAAACACTGAGTGTGCTTTTCCCAACAAGGGCAGATTTTCTCAGGAATCAGAAGTCAACACCGTTGGAGTCCAGCCCAGAGTCCATGCTCTTGAGTCCATCCACTGTGCCCAGGTGTGCTCTGTGGGGCCCTCGGTTTCCCTTTCATTCCGTCCCTGATCTCGTGCTGTGGGCTGTTTCCTAGCCCTGCTTTGTGTTTCTGGCCTTGGTGTTTGCAGAGTGTGGGTCTGCTGTCCTGTGGCACCCTCCTGTTGGGGTGGACATTCTGATTCTCCCCTTGAGCCTGTGACAGTTTTGGTAGACTGCACCTTCCCAGGAGTTTTCCTTCACCCATTATTAGTGGGAGCCCTTTCCTGCCTTTCCTGGCTTCCCCTTAGGGCTGGGGGTCTTTGGACCGCCCCTTCATTTTTGACACTGTGATTGGTGCTTGCTCTTTCTATCCTGGCCCACCTTTTAGGGATGTATCAAGACTGTATTGATCTTTAAAAGGACTAAGTTTTGATTTTCTCAATTTGCTCTTTTTATCTGTTTTCCATATTATTGGTTTCTGTCCTTATTTCATTACTTCCTTGGCTCTACTTATTCTTTAATTTTTTAATTCCCCTCCGTGTTGCAGTTCCAGCCAGAGGAGTTTGGGTTCCTGACCCTGGTCAACTTTGTATGCCGACTGACTGGGCTGAGGGGAGCCCAGGGGCTGGAGGAAGCGACCTCTGAGTTGTCTGTAAGGGCATTTCTGGAAGAGATAGGATTTGAACTGGTGGCCTGAGGGAAGAAGAGCCACCCTCATCCACATGGGTGGGCAGCATCCTGTGTCCTGGGGGCCTGAGCAGACAGAAAGACAGAGGAAGAAATGTTGCCAGGATGTTATCAGCTTTGGCTCTCAGCTCTGGGGCTAACAGTTATCAGACATCCCAGGACAAAGGGTGTCCTGGGTACACCCACTGGATAATTGCAGAATGTTCTTAGCACTGCAACAAGATAGCTGCAAAAATGTTTCTTCTAGCTCTGTAACTTTTTAGTGCACAAAGAAGCCTCTGACAACTTACAAGCCTAGAACAATTTACAATGCCCTTATAGCTCAACTTCCTGATTCTGAGACTTTATAATAAACTTGCAGAGCTAGTTCTGGGTCACTTTTCCTCCATCAGAGTGCAGTGTCCCACTTGGACCCACCTTTTGTGAAAATCCCCTGTGTCTTCTTTGTCTCCGTGTTTTTATTCATCTCCTGTTGCCCCTACTTGAGAATCCTCTGTTGATACTAAACAGGTAGTGACCGACTTCCTACTGACATCAATTTAAAATCAATTCCTCTGTGATCCAAGAACATACCATATGGTTTCAATGTTTTGAAATACATTGAGATTTGACTTTGGCTCAGTGCCTCAAGTGTTTAGGCAAGGGTTCAAGGTGCAGAAAGTGTGTTCTGGGCCTCATCAATGTCCTGAGGTGAATGTGGATGGTGGTCACTTAGAGTTTTAGCCTAATGCTGATAGCGCCAGTTACCGTGAGTCCTTGCTTCCGGAATGCTGAAGTATAACACCAGTGAAGCACACCGAGGCCATAAAGAGAGAAAAGCAAAATGCTTTATTAAAGGATAGCAGAAAAGAAGGGGGCCCAAAAGGCGAAATCCGTGGGAAGGGGAGTTCCTGTCCCTTCTATATCTAAGGTCTTCTTTTGTTCTTCTGCATTTCTGACCTTTATTTTGCTTATCTCCCTCTATTCTTCACGTGGTGGGGGATGCAGGTGGGAAGGCCACAAAGTGGAAGACAGGTGGGCCACTGCGGTGGGGGAGTGAAGGGGCAGGAAGGACCTAGAGTGATTTGATTAGTATCTCCCTGCCTTGCTGGGAGCTGTTTCATTAACAGTTCTTTGGGATGGGCCTGGGCCTTGGAGACATTAACATTTCAGTCCCCCAAGTGCTGTTGTGGTTTCCCAGGCTCAGATGGACTCCATTTTCTTTATTAGACTTGATATAACTACCTGTCTTTAAATCTGGCTTTATTGCTTCATCTGCTTGTTCTGTGAATTAGTCAGAGAGGTGTGTTTAAATATCCATTATGATTGAAACTTGTCTATTTCCTCTTTTAATTCTCATTATTGCTTTTTTATTTTGAAGTACTTTTATTAGTGCATACATATTTGTGATTCTTATGCCTTACTGGTGAATTGGCTCTTTATCTCTGGTAGTACTCCTGGTCTGAACTGTTTGTCTGATATTATTAGTAAGTAATTAATATTAATTTACACTAGACATTTTGTGTTTTATTATTGGCATTTTTCTTTTTTCATCATTTTTCTCTCAAATGATGTCACTTTGTAGTTAAAATAATATCTCCTAAATAGCACAAAAAGCTGTTTGATTTTTTTTTTAAGTGTTCAAATCTAGTCTGACAACCTCTGCCTTTTATTTAGGGGAATTAATCCATTTATATTTCATGTGACTACTGATGTGGTTGGATTTATGTCTATCCCTTGGTCATTCGTTTCCTTTGCCTCTGTTTTTGATTCTTGATTCCTTTTCTCCTGCCTCCTTTAAAGTTAATTGAATGTATTTTAGTCAACCTAGTGGCTTTCTACCTTTACACAGCTCTCAGAATTAGGATGTAAGTCCTTAGCTTTTCAGCTCAGCCTAAGTGTTAACCCACATCACCAGAGCCTGAAGCCCCTTTCAGCAGGGCAGCTCTGGGGCTGCCTCTGTTTCAGGTGTCTTAGGTCTGCTTGCACCATGAACTCTGAAACAATGTGCTGTCATTTTGATTTTGAACAGCCACGTGTCTTTTAAATTACGGAGAGTAAAGCAATAGTCCTTGGCCTTCCCTCACATGCTACCACTCCTTCATGCTAGCCGTGGGGATCTGTCCACCACCTCCACCCTTCAGCCTCTGCTGTGCTGCATCTGTGATGCGTGTTTCTGGTTCCCGTGCCTGAACACGTGCTCATCTGGAGACAGGCCTGTTTGTCTTTATTTTCTGAAGCTGCCCGCTGGGCCTAGGGCTCACGTCCCTTGAAGCTGCTCTTCTCTTTACTCTGGCTGCTTCAGGGTGGTGTTGTGGTTTTTAGGAGTTTGACAGGATGTGTTGAGGCTGGGGTCTTTGTATTTATTCTGCCTTGGCTGTGCTGGGCTTCTTGGATTTGTAAATAAATTTTCATCAGATTGAGGAAACTTTCAGCCCTTCTCTCTCTGAAACCTTTTTTGCTCCATGGTCTTTCTACTTCTGGGACTTGGAATACATGTCTATTCGGCCACTTATGTTATTATCCTGCATGCATTTTAAAACCGTTTTTTCTCTCTGTTCTTTAGGTCGGGTGATTCTTCTGATGTGGAGAGGCACGGAGGCGGGGTGGGTGCCAGCGGGGTTGGAGTCGGAGCTCTGCACCCTTGGTGATGACGAGCCGTTCCGGCTGGGCTCATTCACAGGGGCTAGGGTTCTTTCAACTGCTGTTAGAGGCCAGGGCTCTTTGCTGCAACAGCCCACAGAGTGGGCCCCAGTCCTCCCAGCAGCTGGAGGAGCAGAGAGGAGCCCTTCCACCTGTAGCAAGGGGGACTTAAGCACGTCCCTTCTGGGGGGCTTCAGCATCCAGGCTCCCGGTCAGAGGTGGCCGTGCAGGGTGCCCTCAGGCACAGACAGAGGCCAGCACCCTGCTCTGCAGCCTCCCAGGGCAGGCTGATGCCACATGACCACTCCTGCCAAAGGGCGACCCCATCCTTGGAGGGGGAGGCCACCTGGCTTGGGTGGTCCAGCTCCATCACACAAGCTCCAAGCTTCCAGGGTGGGAATGATCCGCCCTTGGCTGTGCTGACCTCTGGGAGCAGTTCTGGGCCTCCGTTGGCTGGACCTCTCCCTGGTGCCCCCTTCATTGAGCAGGGATGTCCTGGGGCCACCTGAGTGTTCTGCTGTCTGAGTGGCCAACCAGGTGGCCCCACCTGTAGCACACTCCGACTGCCGCCAGGGGGTGGCCACGGGCCAGCCCAGCTCTGGTCTATGCCGGCCTGACTGCTGGAGCCGCCTCCTCCTTCCTTGTGCTTCCTCTCTTCTCCTCCTCCTGCTCCTCCCCTCCTTCTCTTCCTCTTGAGGATTCACCTGAGACTTAGCCAAGGTCCCTGCCTGTGTTGTCAGCCCCTCCTGCCACTGGACAGATCCCTGTACAAATGCAGCTTGTCAGGTGCTCTTATCTCCTGTCCTGCAGGGCGGGTTGCCACACCTCAGAGCTATGGAAAGCCACATGGCACAACCTTACATCACAGGCTCCCTGGCCAGGGGGATTCTGGGGTCCACCTCGGGGGACAGCAGGACTTGCTTGGCTTTTTCTGCAATGGCCTGGTTTTAGCTGTGACATGGGAAGATGCTCTGGGAAACAAGGTGGGTTCCGGCACAAACAACTCAGGGCCAAGTTCAGATAAGAGTTTTCATGTTCAGAAGGCCAGTGAGTCTGGGCACCAACCAGGTGGTCTGGTCTGGATGCCCTGGTGGGGGTGTCGCTGGGGCAGAGGTGGAGACCTTTCTGCTGGCCTTAGGGGTAGGAGGCCAGAGGACTGGGGGAGGGGTCTAGAAACCCAGGCCGAGCTGAGGAGGCCTGAAGGCAGGCGAGGCCCAGGGCACATCCTGGAGCAGGGCCCTGGAGCCAGGGGTCTTATCAGAGGACACCCTGCAGTACCCAGGGGTAGCTGAGAGGCGGGCCAGCTGGAAGCACTAGGCCCAGTGCTTGCTGAACCAGGAGGGCTCTGCAGAGCTGGGGAGGGGTAGTGCTGGTCCTTGTGTACTATCCCTGCCCATGACAAGGTGTTGGCCAGAGTCCAGAGCCCCATCTCTATCTCTGAGATCTGCCCTTGCAGGCTGACTCTGGGGAGCAGAGGTGGGGAGGGAGCTGACTGGGACACCAGATGTTTATTTGGGTCAGCCCTGGGACCAGGGAGGAAAATGGATCACGTTGTGGAGCTGTGGCCCTCTGGGTCTCTGGATGCCATAGCCAAGTCCCCATGCCTGTCCCTGCACCTGCCCCTGCCCCTGCTCCGTGGCCTGACATGTGAGCTGACTCTGCTGCGCAGCCTGGTGGGGCTGGGGTGGAAGTGACCGTGGCCTTGATGGACCAGAGTCAGCCACACCTCAGTGAAATACATTTTAATATTTTACTTAAAAAAGAAACTTGGAGCCACAATAACCAGCAGCACCGTTAATGCACTTGTCTGAGATCCTCATAGGGCAGTAGCTCTGGTTCCCCTTTCCTCTCCCTAGGACTCCTCCCAAACCCAAGGCTTCTCTCTCTGGCTCTCCCTCCTGTCTGAGGTCTGGATGGGTTGTTTTCCCCAAAGCCAATTCTCTTGCAAATTCACCTCTGCAAGGGCTGAGAATGCCGGCTTGCCGCCCAGGAACTGTCCTCTGGCTGGGGGGTGGGGGAGACTGTGGTGCCCTTATCACCCTTGGCTGTCTATCAAACGCCTGTGACTGCATCCAAGGGAACCTCATGGACTGCTTTCCCAAACTGAGCCTAGAACTTGCCCTTTGGAGGGGACAGAGTGCCTGGATCACCAGAGTGGGCAGCCAGTGCCCAGAAGCATTCTGGGGGGGGGGCAGGCACAAGGGGGAACTACCCCACTTCCCTCCATGCAGGTGTGGAAGAGCCCTGAAGAGGAGCCCCAAGGGCATCAGGCCACGTGAGCTAAAGAACACTAACTAGACTGTCTAGGCACTGCAGTGCTGAAGTCACCTGGGTTGGGAGAGGAAGTAGGAAGGTCCCTGGACCCCAGGATGACCCAGCAAAGGAGCATACACATAACACAGATGCACATGTGAACACAGGCAGCATGCACACACTCACTGTGTGCTGATACACAGGCATGTGTACACACATGCACATCTACAAACACAGGTGGGAACCTATGCCTGTAAGCAAGTACACACATGCAAATGGTGTGTGCATAAATACACACAGGTATAAGCACATACACACACATGCACACAAGGTGCTTCCTGGTTCTGACCCAAGGGCCCAGGAACAGCACCTCCCAGGGGCGTGCTACATACCCAGCCCCTTCCTGGCTTCTGCCGGGTCCTCCAGGGAAGGGAAGCTGGGCTCTGGACACGTGACTCCAGGGTCAGGGCACAGAGCAGAGGATGCACCCAGACGCCGGCTGGTCCAGAAAGCGAGTGTGTGCTCAGGCAGTGGGGCCTCACCCAAAGGGCTAGGTGCCAGCCCATGGGTACCCACTGACCACCTCTGGGGCACTCGACTAGCAGTGACAGTCTCAGTTCCTGAGCTCAGTAGACCCCACAGGGCCACCTGACAGAGCAGCAGGCACCTTGGCTGACAAGAGGGAGGTTCTGCCTGGCTGAGGAATTCCAGCGACAAAGCTCAGGAAGTCGCCACTTAGCAACAGACCATGGGGATAATTGAAGTAGGCAAGAGTCCTCCATGGACAGGGATCTGGCTGGCAGGAGATGATAAATGGGAAGCTCACCTAGTTTCAAAGCATCTCCTCAGAAAACAGGAATTAATTGCTTTTTAATTAACGTAGGCCACATGTATTAATTTTCTGTGGCTGCTGGAACAAATTACCTCAAACTTGTGGCTTTGAACAACAGAAAATTATAATCGCCCTAATTCTAGAGGACAGACGTGACCCCAGCCTCCTGGAGGGGTGGGTGTGTCCTTCTGGAGGTCTGGTAAGGACCCTTCTCTGCCTTGGAGGTGCAGGCGCCCCATCCGTGGCCTCCCCTCCCCCTCCCACCCCTGCGTGGCACCATCTCCAGCTCTGCCCCGGTTCTAACCTCTGCCTCCTCCTCCACCTAGAAGGGCTTGGTCATACTGAACCCCCGGGAAGTGGCCTCCCTCTGCGAGTCCGCTATTTAACAGCCTGCTCTCTGTCTGCAACCTATTCCCTTTGCTGTGCAGTCCACCGCATGCCCCGGTGACCTTCTGCATGTGACCTCAGAGTGTTGCCTAAGGACCACGCAGCACAATGACTGTGGTGTTCTGCCATAAGCAAGTTTGAGAAAAATCAAGGTGGCCCATCCAATGCCTGATGCCCAGGCTCCAGACCCACTGAGACCAAAGGCCCAGGCCCAAAGGCTGCCTGGGGCACTGGCCTCAGGCCTGCACTTCCCAGGAAATCACTGGGATGTGGGGAGAGATCTGATGAGGTTTGGGCTGGAGGTTTGCCTGGCCCATGGCTGCCCTGGTGTCCAGCTGTGCAGGGTGATGGACACACAGGGACAGACAGGGTATCTCAGCAAGTCCTCAGTGGGTCAGGAAGGCTGATGACAAAGGAGCCCAGAAGAGATGGGAAGGCTCTGATGCTTTTGCAGCTTTCACAGAGGTTTTCCTGACTCAAAGTTATACTAGAAGTATGTGTGGGGTGAGAGGCAGGTGCGTGTGTGCAGCGCTCCCAGGGCCTCACAAGCTCCTTGCCCCCTGTCCATGGAGCGGTCCTTTGTGGAGCATTTGCTGATGCTCATATCACAGAAGAGAATGGTGAGCATTCTTTTTGACCAAAACCAAGAGTCCGAGTGTGATTGAGAGCAGACCCCTACAGCCCCCAGCCTCAGGCATCTGGTGAATTGCCAGGAAGAGCAGAGGTGGAGGAAGTCCGCAGACCAGAAGAGCCGTAAGAGACAAGCACACATGTGCAGTGTTTTGGATCCTGAGTCAAACAGACCATGAAATAACAAGAATCAACACTGTGACAAACAGTGGCGGACCGGACCAGGCTTTCAGAAAGATTCTGCCAGACGTCTTGCAGGACCATGTTTGCCAGAGCCACGTCCTTCAGAGGAATATCCCAAAATATTCACAGATGAGAAACAGGGATGTGCTCAGAGTCCAGCTGGGGCCAACAGACAAGCCAGCTCTGTCGGCTGACATGGCAGCTGGACATCCAGGGCTGCTTGTGCCATCCGCTCCGCTGTATCTGTTTGGAATACCCAAAATACATGAAAAAGAGCCTGGAGGGGAGCATCAGAAGAGGCGAGTCATCTTGGGGGGGGTCCTTAGTCCACTTTAGAATCACTTTATCATCAGAACCCTGAGCAGGTGGAACCCTCTGCTCCTCCACCTCTGGCAGATTGGCAGGGTCTCACAGGTGAATTCAGCTTGCCAACGTCCCCCTGAGGAGGCCTGATGGAGAAGCTTGTCTTGCAGATGGGCTGGGCCCAGTGTGCTCAAGAAGGAAGGGAACCTGGGGATCCTCAGCTGCAAGCTGTAAATGAACACAGGATTACCAGCCAGGAGCCAAGGTGGTAGCTGGCGACAGCTACGTCATGATCAGCTTCCTGCGGCTCTCAGCCATGGATGTCGACTGTCACATGTGCCAGGGCATCCTCCTTGCTGTCCTGCTCGGACACTTCCTGTGATGTCCCCACTGATGGGGAGACTTCCAAGAAACTCGATGTTTTAGTGTTACCTTGGCTGGGCTGGCTTTTGAGCTCCCTATGTTTATTAACTTCTTGGTTCTCATTAACTTAGATTCTGCAGGTTAGCAGCAATGTAATCTGCCATTTAGACATTTAATCTGGTGGAAAATTGACAGGGTTTTTCTCCTGCATTTAATTCTAATGCTTGGAGTCATTAAAGGAATGTGTTCATCTTGAAGTTCATATCCTGAGTAAGTGCAGCTTTATAGACTCCACAGGCATTAGGTTTGGGACGACAGGTAGTGAGGGCTGAAGTCCAGGTGGTTTGGCCAAAGGTAGGCTCTGTGAGGGCTGAGGTTCTGGTCTCTGGGTACATGATGGGCTCCCTGAGGGCTAAGATTCTGGTCTCTGGGTTGATGGTGGACTTACCTAAGGGCTGGGCTCCTGGTCTCTAGGTCCATGGTGAACTCACCTAAGGGCTGGGCTCCTGGTCTCTAGGTCCATGGTAGGTGTCCATGGGGAGAGGAATCCTTTGTAAAGGAGGGCCAGAGAGGGCTGAGGCCCCAGGCTGCAGCTGGGAGCCATGATGTACCTTAGGCCTGGGATTAGACCTTAGGGAGGGATTGGGGGGGAAGGGGAGGGAAGGGGAAAGGAGGAGGGTCCTGGCTGCATTGTTCTGGTTTCCATGTCACTAGTAGTCAGAGAACTCTTTATTTACTTTTGAGATAGGTCTTGCTAAGTTGCCTGGCTGGCCTTGAACTTGGGCTCCTCCTGTCTCTGCCTTCCCAGTAGCAGGTATCACAGGAGTGCACCACTGTGCTAGGCTCTGACACTCAGCCTTTGCGTGATCAGAAGGGCCCAGTCCCCCAGCGAGCCCCTCCTGGTCCTCCTTGCTGGCCAGGCTCTGCTGTCCTCCACTGGGTGCAGGGGCAGACGTAGGCTCCCGGCTACTTCCTTTGATGAAGATGTCTTGCAAAGATTACTTTTCAGAACATAAAAGGAGACCCAACCTGTCAGCTCAGGGAGGTATAAATGCACACTTCACAAAGCTCTATCACAGACTCCCACTGGACCATTTCTTAGATTTTTTGAACTCTGATCCGCCATTGGTGGCAGTACCCATGGAGCAGGAGGAGATGGGCAACCTCAGACCTATCCTGGTAAGCACAAGCTGGGTGGGTGAGAACACCTGAGAGGTCCTCTGGGTGGAACAGAAGCTTCAGATTCCAGGAGGTTCCCAACACAGCTATAGCACATGGCTTCTGCACCTCCCTGGGGTGGGGGCCGGCCTGGAGTGCACCCACCAAGCAGGTGAGCTGGGTGCCCTGGTCACCAACACCACCTGGGCTCTCACCTGCTCAGCTAGAGCTGCAGGGAGCTCAGGTCTGGGTCCACATCTGCCTTGCAGAGGGAGGCGGGCACCAGTCATAGGAAGCCCATGGTTCTTCACATTTTTTTAGGTAGAAGGACCTTGATATTACTGTACAAAATCTCACCCAGAATCCAGGACATACAACATCAAAACAGAGCCTCTGTGGTCAACCAAGACCAGAGGCTCTGGGGCTCCTGAGCGCCCTCTGTCCTCACCTTGCACCAGGGAGAACAGGCCTAAGGTCTATTGTGGCCCCCAGCTGCAGCCTGGCCTCAGCCCTCTCTGGCCCTCCTTAACAAAGGATTCCTCACCCCATGAACAGAGCTGGCTTGGACACGTGGGCCAAGAACAGCTGCACTGAGGGGACCTCGGGAAGCTGCTTGGCCAGGCACCCATTTCTGCCCCTCTCCTCCATGATGCTGCACAAGGGAGGTATTTCCTGAAAAGACACTGATGTCTTTGGTGCTGAAAACATTGTGGAAACGCAAGGAAGAAGCCACATTTGACAACCAGAGTCAGTCTTCATTCCTCGGGCATCTGGGGTTCTGCAGTGTGAGACCTTGCTTTCACTGCCACAAGCAATCCCTTGGGAGCCAGTCACCCGGTGGGGTGTTGGCATCTTCCTGTGCCTGCTTCAGGAGCCCTTCCTTGGGCATCGGTCTGAAACCCTTGGGGAGGGGCTCCCATGGATAGTGGCTCTTTGCTATCTGGTTCAGAGGAACTGTGCCCTGGGGCTGACACTTGAGAGGGTAGGAACAGCATGTAGATGCTGTGCACTCCAGGATGCCATCATCAGTGACCGCTCCAGAAACCTCCAAGGGGGCTCAGCTGTGAATTCTCTTCCTAGTATCTCCTTTGGAGGGGTGGCCTCAACAAGTGTTAACAGGTGTTTTTCTGCAGGATGTGGGTCTCCCCTGGGTGCCCTGTGGTTCACTTTCACTCTGGGGATGACATTGTTGAAGTGTCTAGGGGCTAGCCCCTGTGGACAAGGACAGAGGGCTGCTCAGGAGCCTCAGAGCCTCTGGTCTTGGTTGACCACAGAGGCTCTGTTTTGATGTTGTATGTCCTGGATTCTGGGTGAGATTTTGTACAGTAATATCAAGGTCCTCCTACCTAAAAAAATGTGAGAACCATGGACTCAAAGTTACTTTGCTATTTAGTTGTTGGAAAGATTCGGGTGGAGGGACTTTGTGGGCCCCCATCTGTGCCTTTATGCAGATCTCCCTTTTTAAACACAATGGTGGGTGAAGTAAGTAGGTTTAGATAAGTAACATGACTGATGCCAAAAACTGAGTTGAAAAGAATGTCTTCCCATTTTTCCTTCACAAAATAAATCATGCTTTTCTGTTCCATTCTATTATTAACCTCAACATTTTCCAGGTCATAGTTATACAATTCACCTATGATGTTTATGGAGGAGATGATAGTAGTAATGGTAATGGTGGTGATGATGATGATGGTGATGATGAACCATGGTGGGGATAGTGGTGGTGATGATGGTGATAGTGGTAATGATAATAGTAGTGATGGTGGGGGTGATGGTGATGGTCATGATGGTGATAATGATGGTGGTGACGGTGATGATGGTGATGGTGATGATGATAGTGGTGATGGTGGTGGTGATGGTGATGGTGGTAATGGGGTGATGATGAATGATGATGGTGATGGCAGTGGTGATGGTGGTAATGGGTGATGATGAATGATGGTGGCAATGGGTGATGATGAATGATGGTGTTGATGTTGGTGATGGTGGTGATGGTGGTGTTAGTGATAGTGATGTCGGTAATGATAATGGTGATGGTGGTGGTTGTGATGATGATAGTAGTGATGGTGGTGGTGATGGTGATGGTGGTGATAATGGGGATGGGGATGATGGTGATGGTGATGGTGGTAATGGGGTGTTGATGTTGGTGATGTTGGTGATGGTGGTGGTGATGGTGGTAATGGGGTGGTGATGAATGATGGTGGTAATGGGGTGATGATGAATGATGGTGTTGATGTTGGTGATGGTGGTGATGGTGGTGTTAGTGATGGTGATGTTGGTAATGATAATGGTGATGGTGGTGGTGGTGATAGGGTGTTGATAAATGATGGTGGTGATGGTGGTGATGGTGGTGTTAGTGATGGTGATGTCGGTAATGATAATGGTGATGATGGTGGTGGGATAATGGTGATGGTGATGGTTATTCATGCTGATAATGACAGGGGTGATGTCAGCATAGCAGTGGGAATGACAGTGACTGAGGCTGACTGAGGTTTTCCTGCATATCCAGCCATGTCATCAGCACTCTGTAGCATTCCTATGTTTGGCTGTCAATGTTGTAGGAGTCTCTTGGAAGGCTGATGTGGAGGTGGATTTTCAGTTTTTCTCCAGAGCCAATTTGACCCACAGAGTCTAGATTCCCACCATTTAGTAGCCATGTAGTCCTGGGAAGTCACAGAGACCCTAGACCCTGGATCCTCATGACAATGGTGTATGGCAACAGCCAGTGTCAGCCCTTGATGGCACTGTTACTCTGGACCTGGGCCTCTTGGTTCAGAGTCCCTCTTCCTCTGCCCTGATAAGGTCAGAGCAGAGCTTTGCTAGCAGGGAAAAGCAGTGAGCAGCAGGACTGAGGGCTTTCCAAACGGGCCCATGGCCAGTGCCTCTGCACTCCACCTGTGTTTCCATTCACGTTAACCCTTACGATGGGGAGCGTGAGCTTGCTCAGGAGCAGCACTTCCCCAGTGGCCAGGCCCGTTGTCTCACCGCCCAGAGGACTGTGTGCAGCCCAAGGCACCTGTGGCCATAGGAGGGCTGGCTGCCAGTCCATGGTACCACAACAGCTCTGAAAGGCCAAGCCATCTGTGCGAGGAACAGCCTAGAGGGGAGGTGACTCCTTTCAGGGGAAGGGGGAGAGGCAGCAGATGTGTACTCTCTGGGTAGTCAGATGGCAGTCTTTCTAATGGGGAGGCCCAGGGCTACATCCTGTCTAGCTGGACTTCATAGTGGTCTGAGGAAGGGCTGCACATCATTGCTGCTCAGAAGGTTGATTGGGGAGGGAGAGGGTGCTCTGTGGTAACCCTGGGTTGGGGCTCCTGGTGGGGACATGTGGGCAGGCGGTCAGGGGTATGGGACTTAGGCTCCATCACTGCTTGTATGCCTGCTGGCTGTCCCTCTGCCGTCCCTCTCAACACAGTTCAGTGTCAGATATCTTAGACTTGAGACATTGGAGTCAAGGTGGGCCTGGGGGAGAGCCTGAGAGAGCATTTGGAACCATGAGTGTCTTCTTCCAGTTAAGCTGCACAGCCAGGTGAGCAAGCCTCATGGAATGCACCCTGGAGGCGACCCTGCATGGGCCCGGCAGCCCCCTCTGCAACCTTCGAAATGAAAAGTGTCATGTTTTCAGAAACCCTGGCCACTACCTGGATCATGCTTCTTAAAACCTTTGCTGAAACCTTTGCTTCTCTCCTCTTGCTCCCTGGCCAAGGCTGCTCCTCGGTGTCCCTGCCTCTGTCAGGGGCAGAACCCATGCTCCAACCAATCTGGAAAAACACTTGGTGCTCAGCCAGCAAAGGGATTCCAAGTTGCCCTTGTAGCTGGCATCTGTGTAGACAGAGGACCCTTCTTGGCCCCTGCACTGGCTGGTGTGGACTCCGTGCTTCTGAGGGTCTGGGAGCCTGGCCTCACGGGAGTGAGAGTTTGGGCAGCTAGCAGGTGACTGGAATGGCTGACCACTGGGCCCACACAACGGCTGGTATACTGGGCAGCAGTAGGGTTGCACCTCCTCTCAGCAGAGGTCAGCAGCTCCAAGGTGGCTTTTGTTTATTTTAGAACTGAAGCGCTGCAGCCATCTCTGGTTCCAGATGTGACCCCTGCAGCAAACTATTTGGTTCCTAAATTATGGCATTTGGGTACTCTTGGCAGGGCTGGAAGTTGGCAGATCTACTGTGGGATCAAGGCGTGACCATGAGTCACACCAGTGCATCTGGCTTGACAAAGACTGGCGTCTGCTTTGCCCAAAGATGAGAGTGATCTTTCTGGTTGTGATAGCACTGCAGGATGCAGGGGGTGCTCCTGTGGAAGAAGCCAGCCCCCTCTTGTGTGGGGCTCTGAGCTTGTTTCCCACACTCACTCCTGGTGGGGTTTTGCCTGGCAGCTGGCCTAGGAGGGGTGCAGCTTCTGGCCACCCAAGTGGTGACTTTCAGGCCCAGCCAAGGGCCGCACCAGGCAGGACCCACCAGGAGCTGCAGTGAGCACCAGGCTGGCTGGGGGCTCACAAGTATTCCTAGCCCCAGCATCTCCATTCCAAGACATCCTTAGGGGAGTGTTCGGCTGAGAGCCCCTCTTTGGGCTAAAGGGGACCCTCTCATTCTGACTCAGAGCTTCCCATCCCCAGGCCCATGTTCCTAAATTGCAGGAGTCTTTTGTCCAGGGCTCCTCGGGCTCAGAGACTGCCCCTCCTGTACTAGTCCTGTAGCCTTCATCCAGCACTGGCCCTGGGGGACAGATGTTCCCTCCTGTGGGTCCCAGCCTGCAGTCCTCAGTGACCTTCTGCCACAACGCTCCGGAGGACAGGGCCTTCTGTCCTGCTGCACAGCCATGGTTCTGCCCCTCCAGGGATGTCCTTGTCCTCACTGCAGACAAGGCTGACACAATACCTGGCCTGGGGGCCATGGGGGCCAGGTCTGCGGACAGGGGTCTTGACCCCTTAGCAGTATCCCCTTGCACAAGGCAGGTCTTTTCTTTTTAGCAAATCAGGTTTAAGCCTGATTTGATACATCCATCCCTTTAAAACTGAGGCGCCCCCGGGTCTGCCTTATGTGACCCTGAGTTTCCAGAGGGTCATTCCACAAGCAAAGGAGAGTCTGCTGGGGAAGATGGAAACCTCTAGAATCCACGAGCGAGCCAAGGGTTTCAGCCTGGCTTCTGTGGGGCCCTCAAGCCCCCCGCTGCAGTCTGTGGAGCAGCCCTCCTACTCTGCATTGGTTCGAGGCTGGGGGTGGGTGGGAGTAGCAGGTATGAATCCTGCAGGAGCCAGCAGACCCTCCTGGCCAGGCTGAGCCCTGCAGAGGCCAGCCCCTGCAGAGACAGACCCACCTCGCCAGGCCTGGCTTTGCCCTCCCTCCCTGAGCAGGAGGCTCAGGTGGGAGTCCAGGAGGAGGGCAGGACTCCAGGCTCCAGAGCCCCAGCTCAGTCAGTCCTCTGGGCAGCCCCTAGACTCCCTGCCAGCCCCCCGTCATGCAGCCTGTGTCTCCAAGAGCTGACCTGTGGGGGCTCATGTATAGTCCTAGCCCCAGCACCGTCACGATGGACCCTGCCAGGGGCCCATGACTGGCCACACTCTGTCACCTTGTCCCATGGTGATGTGGGTGGCTTTGGTGCAGGCTGATGGGGAGGACATGAGGTCGTCATACCCTCTTTTCTAAAATAGTTGTCAACTAGTAGTCACCGTGGTAGCCTCTGAAGTGTATGATCTGGGGCACCCAATGCATGTGCAGCACTGGTGGCCACTAGTATCTAACTCTAGAGCACCGTGTCGACCCCCCAGTACACCTGACCCACAGCGGTCAGCCCGCTTGGCTGCGCTGCTGCTGTCTGGACACCTCTGCTGTGCTGGCTTCCTCCGTGGAGCTGGTCCCTTGAGCTTGCTCCTCTGAGCTGTTCTCGAGGTTCGCCTGGTCTCCTGAGTCAGGGCCTCTTTCCTCTCTATATGGGTAGCATTTCCAGATGGACAGGCCACCTTAGGGCTCACTCCTGTCAGCTGGCAGGCTGGGGGAGCCCGCTTCCTGGCGCCCCCACAGGTAGCCTCTCTCTGGTGTGGCTTGGAGGGCTGTGCTGGAAGGTGGGGCTGAGGTCCTGCACAGCCTCCTGCTTCAGACCATCCTCTCTTCTTGCCAGCGTGACTGCACGTGTCAGCGTCCCTGGCACTGGCCCTGCACATCCGTTCCTGTGCAGTGGGTACATAGCACAGGTGGTACTCAGCACTCAGCTGCACAGCAGCTGACGACATCTTTTTCCTAACCATCCTTTGACCCGGAGTCACACCATGTGACGGTGTTCTTGGCCATGCTGAATTCTGAGGTGGATTAAGGATGCCACTTCTTTATGATTCAATGCATCCTAAGCTTGAGAGCTTTTCATTTATAAAATAAAATGACTGTGTGGTTTTAAAATTAAAATATTATCTGTATACGGGGTAAAAATGGGAGTTCATAACCCACTTGAATCAAAGTGTGAAATATGATATGTCAAGAACTATGTAATGTTTTGAACAACCAACAATAAAAAAAAAGAAAAAAAAAGAAAATATTAGCAGATGTTATTACTGTAATGAATAGGTGAGGTCCTCAAAATAAATCGTCCCTCTTGGGGCACATCAAGGCATCCCCACAGGGCTGTGTCCTTGAGGCAGAAGTTCCCAGGGCCCGCTCAGGGCAGGGCCTTGGCTTAGCACTTTGAAGGCAGTGCCCAGTGGGCTACCCCACACACTTCCTCCTCGGCTCCTGGGCCAGCAGGCTTTTCTGACTTGTCTCCGCAGAGCGAAGATCCCACCTCGTTAAAGGGCTTTCCAGGTTGTGGCTGCCGCCATCTCCCTGTGCCCCAGGTCTGGCGTTTAGTGCTGATGTCACAAGTCCCCACACAGATGTCTTTTCTAGATGTGACCCAGGTGTCCCTGACATCCCATCTCTGATGATAAGTGGCCCCTCTTGGGTTTGAGAGCAGCCAGGGTAGTTTGAGGCTATAAGGGGAATTTCCTTGTTCTGAACTTGTCTCTGGTGCAGCTCAGAGAGCAGAGAGAACCGCCCCCCCCAATGTCCCCTCAATGAACGTTCATCCACCATGGGCAAGTGGGTCTCGTGGAGCCTGTGGAATGATGGCTGTGGCTGAGGGTGGCTGTCCTACCAGCAGATCAGTCACCTTAGTCCAGGAGGCCGGAGACAGTCCGGGTTAAGGCAAGCTGAGCTGGACAAGGGTGTGGAGAGGGAGCTCAGCTCCACGTTTCCTGGGGACTCAGCTGACATCTGCCCTTCCCCTCCTGTGCACTCCTCAGGGGCTCAGCCTGACAAGTCTGCAGAGGGCTGGCTGCCTTTGGAGACTGCCCTTCAAGCAGAGACCAGAAAGGCTCTGGGTCACAGAGAAGGCTGAGGTCAGAAAGCTCAGGGCATGTGTCTTTCGGATTGGCCTCTACTGTTCGAAAAACCCTGTTCCTTAGAGGCAGGCCCTTGGAAGCCTCCTTTCTGCAGCCCCTGGGTCCAGACTGATCCCTGTGCCAGAGTGGACCAGAGCCACCTGGACAGGCAGTCTTGTCACAACAGAACACCAGAAAACTAGAGGGAGGAAGAGAGATTCTTATCCTGATTGTGACGTTCGGCTGGCGTCGGCATCTGCCTAAACTGACCAACTCATACCCTAGAAGGAGTGCCTTTGGGTGTGTGCACTGCACCTCCACAAAGCCGGCTGTCACTCTTCATTCTTCAAAGCATTGAGAGCCATTCTTCAAAGCAGCCCCTGCCTCTCTACACTGTCCGGCTCCCTCTGCTTCTCTTCCCAAGGGCCAGAACCTCCTTCTCTGGCCACCAGGTCCCCTCCTGGCCACAGCACTGAACTTCCCCAGCTCCAGGCATCCAAGGTCAACCTCAAACTCTGGGTGGGCAAGTCCGCTGCAAACGAGGTGCCTAGACAGCAGGAACCCAGCCCTGCTCCACCCCCACATTGCTCATAACTCACAGACTCAAGCGGAAACCAGCCTCCACCCCCGCCGCACACGCTGCCAGGTGACTCAGCGAGGCTGGCCCTCGAAAGGCTTCCCGGGCTTCCTGTGCTGATTGCCACCACAGAACCCTGGTGGCAGCCCACAGATCCAACACTCAGGCGCGTTCGTCTGTTTCAATGAATGGTAATTACACCACTTGTTTCTTTTTCAACAACACAATGCCGGCATTCATTCTGTTTCCAAATCTGTTCTTGCATTCAGTTTTCATCTGGTTCTAGTGAAGTGTGCATTTTGTTTATTGCATATAATTTGGTTAAATAGTTAAAATACATCTTGATGAAAAACAGCCTTTAAAGTTGGGTGTGGGTTGTTGGATGGCAGAGATGGCATCAAACACCCACTTCCCCCCAAGTCCTCTCTAACTTGCTAAAAAGAGGCTGGAAAGGAATCTGGCCAGGCTTCCTACTGGAGGTGGTTTGCGGTCACTGATGAAGCCAACAGATGTGCAAACACAGGGTCACGGCCTTCTCAGGCATGAGTTGAAAGAGTGTCATCCTCCCCAAGTTGCCTGGCCACTGCCACTGAGGGTCTCGATGGCCCCGACAGGTCTTCACTTTCTCCTCTCAGGTAGGCAGTGCGCCCCGGGACAGGTGTCTTCACATGGTGGGAGCCTCTGGACACAGAAGCTTGAGAGACACCAGTGCCCACCTGCCACGTGCCTGAGACGTAGAACAGACCGCTCCTTTGAAGCCCTGCTTTAGACCCTGAGCTTAAACCTGTCTTTTCTGGAATTGGCTGTGGGTACCCCTGTGGGGGATTAGCCTGTGACCTTGCCATAAGGCTGGTTGTTTACAAGAGTTTGTACTTACCACGTGAATCCCCCCTCAG
This sequence comes from Ictidomys tridecemlineatus, assembly GCF_052094955.1. Classification (NCBI taxonomy): domain Eukaryota; kingdom Metazoa; phylum Chordata; class Mammalia; order Rodentia; family Sciuridae; genus Ictidomys; species Ictidomys tridecemlineatus. The sequence goes on along the minus strand of NC_135477.1, from coordinate 586,017 downwards.
CAGCCCTGGTCCCCATTCAGCAACAGCCATCAACAGCAGTCCTTTGTACCTGCCGTTCCGTGTACTCTCTCAGAAATCAGCTCCAGACTGCCGCATCTCACAAGCTTCCCAGAGACCAAAACAGATGCCTCACGACCAGCGGCTTCCATTCCAAGCAAAGAGTCAGGTGAGTTCTCCAGAACGTTCTTGTCAGGACAGCCCTGTCCCACGAGACCGACTGGGCATGGGAGAATGTCTTTGTGATAAAGTGCCTTGGAGTATTTGAAGACTAAGGGGCTATGGGTGACAGCCATGCTCTGTGGGCCAAGACCCCACAACCAACAGACCTCCTCTTGCCTCATCCCCCTCCATGAAGGATGTGTGCCATGAGATGTCATTTCCCTTCCCCTGGGACCTGCCAACCCAGCCCCAGTGCTGAGCAGCCCCAACTTCCTTCCTCTGCAGAGCCACCCCCCACAGAGCTCAGCCTGCCGGCCCCCCAGTGTGGCAGCCCCATCCCAAGGACCTCCCAGGAAACAGGCAGACCACAGCTGGACATAGGAACAGGCTGAACCCGGATCTGGGGGCAGCCCACTCTCTTGGGACGGCCCGCTGCCCTGTTCCGGATGGTACTGTTGTTAAATAAACCTCTCATGTTATTTAGGCTCCTGACTGGAATCTGGGGTGCTCCTGCTCTCACATCTTTAGGACCTACTTTGCCTCTTGCTTTACAAACCTCCTGTACGCAGCGTGATGCCTCCATGTTTTGACTGAGATCTTCCTTTGAGAACATAAAAACTGAGGAACCCAGCCCCCTATCAACATTGTACAACATCTGGGCTTCCTCAGGAACAGTTTCTGTCAATTTCTTCTTTTCCTGGGTATGAACCACACTTTTTTCTTTCTTTTCATGTTTCATAATCTTTACTGAAAATTGGACATTTTTATTTTTTATTTATTTATTTATTTATTTTAAAGAGAGTGAGAGAGGGGGGGAGAGAGAGAGAGAGAGAGAGAGAGAGAGAGAGAGAGAGAGAGAGAGAGAGAGAGAGAGAGAGGATTTTTAATATTTATTTTTTAGTTCTCGGCTGACACAACATCTTTGTTGGTATGTGGTGCTGAGGATCGAACCCGGGCCGCACGCATGCCAGGCGAGCGCGCTACCGCTTGAGCCACATCCCCAGCCCCAATTGGACATTTTTAATATTATCATGTTGCAATCCTGAAAATTAGATTTCTCCTGTCTCCCCAGGATTTGCTGCTATTTCTGCTTGTTATGGATGTTGTTTGTTTAGTGACGTCCTTGCACTGACAATGGAGATCTACATTATGTGTCACGTGTGGCTACCAAGATCTCTGGTTGGTGATCTCAGTCTTCAGATAATCATTAGACAGAGATTTCTCTGAGTTCTGGAATCAACAGGTCTTCCAGCCTCTAGTGAGGAACTCTATGCGTGTGCTGGGCATGCCATGGACCCTCAGCTGTTCAGTGGACAGCACTGCGTTATCCTTCACTTCCTGCTTGTGTGGATGATCAGTAGGAGGTGAAACATCAGGGCTTTCTCAGGGCTTTCCTGAGCCTGAGTAGTGCCTTATGCATGTGTGTAGCCTGATGGTTTCCTAGGAAGAAGTCGGAGCTTTTCAAGACCCTTCCTGGACATCTTCTTCCCCTGTTTTTCTGTATGTGATTTGTTCAGCTTTTTATCAGCCCCGTATATTTTCCACCTCCAGCAGCTGCAAAGTTAAACAACCATCACGGATTATTTTTAGGAAAATAGTTCTGTAATGAAGATAAACCTTTCAACCGGGCTTTCCAGGAAATTCCCAAGCACACCATACAATGCTGCCCAAAGTAAACCTGTCATCTCCTGTCCAAGGCTACTGTGGAGCTGGGGAAATAGGAATCTGAATGGGACAACTTAAAATTCCTAAAAGCTCATTGTCATTATCAATGTCCCATGGTCTTTCCTAAATAAACACTGCCCAGATTGTTGGAAACCTTGGTCAGCTTCAGAGTTCTGAAAAGAAGGTCTGACCACTGCTTTTGCCACGGCTCTTGTTAGTTTTGGGGTGAAGAGGGCTCTCAGCAGCCCTCGCAGAGCCATCCAGGCCAGCATTGGGTGGGAATGGCTGCGTACTGACCATCAAGGTTCTGCCAGCCTCTTTACACACCTGATCACCCTTATCAAATGCCAGGCATGGAGAATGCTGCTTTGATGGCGGTGGCCTGCTCCTGCGTTTTATTAAGGGTGGCAACAAGGGGAAATGTTGCCTCAGTTCTGCGCACGGCCACGAGGGAGGCTGGGACCTGCTGAGCCTGGAGCCCTGCGTCTGGGGAGCAGGCGGGAGATGCAGGGCCAGCCACAGCCTGCCTTGAGCCCCGTGGCAGAATGCAGCTAAGTTTTGATAGTTTAGTGCTTTCCTGACTTGTTTCAAGCTCCACCAGGCAGGAGCAGGGAGTGCTGGGTCATTCCTCACCGCTGAGGTCAGACCTGAAGCCCATTCTCCCAACCACCCAAGGGGTGTATTTCCTGGGGTTGCGGGGGCAGGTGCTGAGAGAGCACTGGGTACTGGCCCTCTGGTCCTCCGGCTGCCCTGGTTTACTCCTGAGCCATGCTGACTCAGCCCCAGACACATTTTTGGGAGGACCCCTGTCCACCCTTGGAGTGCTCTCTGACCCCTGTCTTCTGTAGTCTGTGCCCTGCAACTAGGCCTCTCATTTCCCCATGGCTCAGCCCCATCTTCATGTTGGTCCACCCTGCCTCAGTCCCCTGTCCCGCCATGATGGTCCTAGTCCTTCCTGTCTCCTGGCAATCACTGTCTTCAGTGAGCATGGGTCTGGAGAATGTGGCTACGCGTGACGCGTGCTTGTCAGTCTTCAGGGCTGTCGGGGCATGGGCAGCAGAGTGTGATGGACACCACAGCCTACTCATGAGGGACAGCACTGGGGCAGCTTTGAGGTGGCCACGCCAGGTCAGTGCAGGCCTAAAGGCTGTGCCTGCTGTCTCAGGGGTGGGACCCAAAGGAGGTATTTGAGGGGTCCAGCAGCCCTGGCCTGGTGTCCAGCTCTGGGCCCCCAGGGTGAGTGGACCTGGGAAACTGCACACGACCCTGTGAGGGCAGAGTCCTGGGCCCACAGCAGGCCCAGGGGAGATGAAAGGGGCCAAGCCCTGTGGATGCCCAGAGGGAAGCAGGGGTCAGCATAGAGCTGCCCCACGCTCCATCCCCTACACCTCTCCACTCGGTGTTCTCCATGTTCCTGGCATGCTGTGTCTGGTCCAGATCCTGCCTCTGTTCAATACAAATGTTAAGGGAAAACCAAGGCCCTTCCTCAAAACTGCCCAGCACCGAGCACCTGGCCCTGCTCACCTTAGGACCTGGGCCTGGTGCTCTCCCAGCTCACGTGAGACAGGGCAGAAGGGACTGTGGCTCTGCAGTCAGAATTACCATCCCTATTTTATTCACATTATGTAGCACATAATTTAGAGATTAGAACTTTACAGCTTTCATTTCATGTAATTTATGTTTGCATTCAGCAAAACTATGACACCAATTTTTTTTAACCCAGCTCCTTTCTGACCCCTTGCAGGGTCCTCAAAGCAACAACCCCTGTGGGAAGAAGGTTGTATCTGAGAGCTGAGGCTCCTGGGAAGGCCGAGCCTGGGCCTGTCTGCCCAGTAGTGGCTGGGCAAGGGCTGGTGAGGGGCTGGTAAGTGGATCAGGTGCTGACTTTGGTCAGTGGCAGTTAACAAGACAGAGAGGCTTGGGACCTGTGCCATCAAGGGCAGCTTCCAGTTGTCACCCAAGTCCATACCTGGATGGAGGTCCAGGAGGCTGGCTGACATGTCCATGAACGGGGTCAGTAGACCTGGTGGCTGTGTCCCAGCCTGGCCAAAGTCATCAGCAGCCCTGGACCTGGGGCAACGAAAATGGTCAGCAGATGCCCTTCATGGTGGGTCTGAAACCCCCCTTCACAGCCCACAACCTTGGCTGCCCTGTATCCCAGGTCCCCATGTCACCCTGACCATCCTAAGTCTGAAGTTCCATGTTGCCCTCCACCTCCCTGAGCAGGGTCCATCACTGAAGGTCCCTCTTGCTCGGCAGAGGCCAGGCTCACCCCTCACAGCCATGGTGTGCCCCTTGTCCCCAGCTGGTGCAGGCCTGTGCCTCCTCTGCTGGGTCCTCAATGCACCCTGCCCACGCTCGCTGACCACCTGATGGTATGATGGGCTGATTTGAAAGTTAGGTGACCCCATTCTGCTCAGATGTCTCACCCTGTGAGGAGTTGGCCCCCTTCCTGTTAGAGCCCACTCCCATAGAAGCCGCACCCCACCCACGGGCACCCTGACCGCCGTGTCTCTTAACTACGGGCTGCTGCCAGCTTTCCCCTGAGCGGGTACAGGAGGCCAACCCTGAGAATGCCACTCGGTGCTTCCACTCTATGAAACCTGTCTTGTGATGGTACTTGCCTCTCCCACCCCTCTTCTTTATGCTTTCTCTGTTTTTTAAGCCGCCCCTCACCAGCGTTCAGCATCTTGAGAGGCAGAACTGCCCGCTTTCTGCTCCCTTGGCCCTGGCCAGAATAAATCCTTTGTCTTTGCTTATTTGGAATTTTGGGATAGCACCTTAACAATGGGAGTGAGTGGCTGGAGCAGGAGAGCCCGCGAGTTCTTGGGGTGACTCTCCTGCAGGTGGCCCAGCACTCAGGGGACAGAGGGATGAGCTCTCAGACTGCAGACCCAGGCCTGGGAGGGGAGGGCCTCGGGGACCTGCAGGCAGAGGACCAGCCATCCTGCGCTGGGTGAGGATCCTGGGGAGTGACAGCCACTGGGGGTCAGAGCTCCTCCCAGCCACGTCCCCCCTCAGCCCAGGGGCCCGAGCAGCAGCTCTGTCTGCCGGGGCCCCACTTGCCCTCCGGCTGCTCACGGCCTCACTGGCAACCTGGCTCTAGCTGCGTCGTGGAGAGTTGCTCTTCTCTGAGACAGGAACTGGCTGAGAAGTGAGGCTCTGTGGGGCTTTCCTTGCAAGACAGCAGCTAGGAATCACATGTCTCTCCCAAGATGTCCTTGGGCAGGGCTCCTGTCCTCCCTCCAGAGTGACAGTCACAGGGTGGTTGCCCACAGCCCCACCAAAAAACCCTCTGCAGCTCTGACTGGTCAGGGGTCTCCCTGAGCAGGTGAGCCTCCGGGGATAGGGAGCAGGGGCAGGTGGGGTGGGGCCAGATGTGCAGGTTGATGTTGTCTGGCCATTGAGGAAGAGGTACCAGTGTGGGGGGCGAAGCCAGGGCGGGTACAAGGTGGCCTCAGGCCGCATGGCTCCTGTGGAGGGGTCTGTGGCTCAGTTCTCCCCCAGGCCTCTGCTTAGAGCCCTGGCCTTGAGTTGGTTTGTCTCTGCAGGTAGGTCAGAGGGCTGGGTGCAGCCATGCCCACTCCCTGCCAGACTTACCCCAGGGATCCGCAGGCAGCCAGAGAAGGGCCTGAGGGTTGGCCCTGGGCTTCTGCAGAGGGTCCCAGGCAGGAAGGAGCTGCTCCGGGCCTCAGAGTGCTGCTTTGAAGCCAGTGTCCTGGGTTCTGGGGGGCTGGAGACAGGGAGCCTGAAGGAGGAGGTGGCCCTGCAGTCAGGAATAGCTCAGTCCACCTTGCTTGGGCCCACCAGGCTGTCCTAGACCTCAGCCAGGCTGGTGCCTCAGGGTCTGCTGCTCCTCCTGGCTCTGGCGTCCCCTGCCCCTGTTTCTCCTAGGCTCCTCTCCCACAGTGGAGCTATCAGGAGTTGATGTGAGTCCTTCCCATTCCCCAACACCGGCCCAGCAGGCGCTCCTAGAGTGCACCTGGCTGGTGCTGCCTCGTGGGTTCTGTGGGTTGGACGGGCTGCCCTAGGCAGGATCCCCACATGACTGTCCCTGGCTCTGCAGGGATGCTGCTGACGTCTCTGGAGAGCTTTCGTGAGAGTGCTGCTCTCTGAAAGGTCGCAGAAACTGTGGGCATGCTGATTGCAGGGGGTGCCATGGCTCCCGCGGGAGCTCTTTGCAGGGCCTGGATGCCCGGTGAGTTTGGCCAACATGCCGGTGGTTCCACACGTGATTGTTAGGCACAGGCTTTACAAACACCCGTGGCCGCTGAGCTCTGCGGTGGACAGAGTTGTGCCATGTCAGGACTTGGTTTTGTCCCTCGACGTGTGAACCCTGTTTTCTTCATGGATGTCTGGTGAATTCTTATTCTGTGAGGGATCTCTAGACGTTATAGTGAAATTCCCCTGGTGGAGAATATCTCTAATATCCATTTAGAGTTAGTGAGACCCATGCTCTGTTCACGCCATGGGGTGCAGACCTGGAGCCTGCTGGGCGTGGTGCCCTTGGCTGCTGCAGGGATGACCCCTCAGGAGGATACCTCCCACAGTGACTGAAGGCCTCCTGCTTCTCCCTCGACTCTGTCGGGTTTTGCTTCATGTGCTGGTCTGTTCCTGCAGGAGTGAATATTTGCTGTTGTTCTACCTGCCTGCCATATTGAATCTGCCTGTCTCCCATAGTCTGCTGTGGTGTGAAGTGAGGTTTTTGGAGAGAGCATGCAGCAGACCAGGAGCTCCCCCTCTGACCTGCCTTAGGGTGGCTGACCACTTGGTCTGAAGCCGTCCGTCATCATCACTGTCTTCTGTCTTATGGTCTCTTCTGTGCTGCTTCCTGCAGGATGAGTTTCGTATTCAGTCGACTTTTTGGAGTGAAGTGTTCCAACCCCTTCCTGGCGTCCTTGGCGGGATTCTATGTCTATGTCCCTTGTGGTTGCCATGGGGATCACACGTGGCCTCCTGGAGTCAGAGCACTCCGACTCTCCCGCAGGCCGAGCTCAGCTTCTCTCTGCTCCTCCCTTCAGTGTCGAGATCCAAGATCACCCGAGAACGCGACTGATAATCCTTAAGCACAGTCATCTCTCGCGTCATGTGGAAATCAGAAGCTGAGGTGTCCGCAGCCTTGGGGGCGCTACCTTCGTCGGGGCCTGACTTGCCCTGATGAGCTCCACCTCTCCGCCAGCCGCAGATTGCAGCCTGGCACCCTCTGGCTCCACCCTTGGGGTTCCCTGGAGCCCTCCTGCAGGGCAGGCGCAGTGGTAGCAATTCCCCAGCTTTGTTCTCACTGCGTCCATCTCTCTTTCACTTTGGAAGGGCAGTTCTGCCCATGCGGGATACTCAGCCCAGAGGAGTTTTGTTCCCTGAGCATCTGCTGGGCCTCACTGAGGCTGCCCTGGGTGTGGGTCTTTGAGTTTGTTTCCCTGGAACTCACTGAGACTCGTGGACGTCCATTGCTGTCTTCCTCCAGGTCTGGCCAGCTCCCAGCATCCTCCCTCCTTCCTCCTTCTCTCTGCCCACCTTGCTCTGCTCCTTTGGAGACTCTCCCAGGCACAGATGGGTCCGCTCAGGGTCCCACAGGTAGGCAGGCCTGTCCACGGTTCCACCGTCTCCTTTTCCTTCTGTTCCTCAGACTCAACCCTCCATTGCAAAGCCTTCGGGGCCTGCCTCTCCTGCTCAGACCTGCCCTGCAGTCTTTCTGGTGAATTTTCTCCTCGCTTATTTTACTTCCCAGCTCAGAATTTCTCTTTGGCTTCTCCCCCAGGTTCCTCTCTGTGCAGAACTGCCGTTCTATCTGGTCCTCCCTCTTGGCTCCCTTTCTTCTGTGAGGCAGCGTTCTGTCTTCCTTGGGTGACTGCTTCTTCTGATTTTTTTCTTCCACTGGGCCATCTGAGCTGTTTGTTTTAGGTCTATGATTTTCTTTATTGAAAATGACATTTAAATCAATGTGGAACCCTTGGACATCAGAGTCTCCCCTTCTCCCTGGGTTGGCCAGTTTTTGTTCATTTTGTTTTGATTGCTGCAGGTCGTCTCTGCGAGGATCAGCCTGGGAGGTGACGTAGACCCTCCTCAGGTCTTCCAGAGCTGCTCTTTCAGCCTACCCTGTCTCTCTGATTTCCTGATATGTTCAGTTGTTTTGCAGTGTCTGACTCCAAAAGGGGGAAAAGAGAAAAATTAAGATGTGTGGGCACTCCAGCCCTTCAAATCCAAGGCCGTCATTCTGCTGAAGGTTGAGGGTTTGCAGCAATGGGCAGGGCTAGCCATGATGGCCTCAGCTCTTGACACCCAGGTGATCAGCAGCCTGTAGCCAGAGTGCAAGTCCTGGCACGTGGGTAGAAGATTCCCCCCATCCACCCTGGTTCTGCAAGCAACGTGGATGTTGCCTGGGACAACTGCAGCCCCAGGGGAGGCTACTACATTCTAGGCACTCAGAGCTAACAAATTGCCACAACTTACCATCCAAGTCCTGGCAGACTCCAGAGCTCTAACACTGCAGCCACAGACTGACCTTGCCCTGCAACCCTTGCCCAAGTGGGGAGATGAATGCTTGCTCCTTCCTGTACCACCATGTCCAGAATCATCTCCTCTGGGCAGCGATGACTGGCCTGGCACTGGATACTGTCTCCATATCCAGCACAGAGCAAATGTGACTAATGGAGGAGACCTGGCCTGAATTAGGCTTGTCCAACCAGGCTGGGCAACCGAGGAGGCTCAGAAACCAGCACATGGGTAAAACTTCACTTCTCTCCCTTTAGGGCGCCCAAAAATCTGAGAGTAAATTGGCAGATGACAGAAAAGCAGGAGAGTAGCATACAGGTTTTATATGGCACAGGAGTCCTCGTAGGACATGAAGACCAAGAGAAGCAGCTGGAGTCCGATAGTTAACTCAGCTCTGCAAAGTGTGGAGGGTGAAGGCCTGACTCAGTTCCATGGCAGGTGCAGGGGATCAGCAGCCCCTCCAGGTCTGTGCAGTGCTATCTCAGTCTCTGTGTCTGGTTCTTGAGAATTTGGTGTGCCTTTTCCTTCTGGTTCATGAAGAGGGTCTTTTTCAGGGAACAAACCTGCCTGAAGGTCTGGGTGTATTTGTACCTCTGCTGCTCCTTCTAAGGGCCTTCACCCTGAGTGGTCAGCACACCAAGAGGCTGACCTCAACCCTTCATGGCAAATGTTCTCCCAGGTCCCAGCTGGTCATGGATGCAGAATGGACCCTGTGCTGCAGGTTTTTCCCCTGGCAGACGACAGATGGCACCTCTTGGTTGAAAGCTGCAGGTTCCTGTGCCTTAGCTCTGCAGAACTGCAGGTGTCTGAGCTGAGGTTCCGGGAGCATCAGGTCAGAAAAGAGGCCCTGCCACTGGGACAGAAATACATGGGTGGCTTCTATCTGGTTGCTCCTAGAGATGCTGGCCCTGAAAGAATGGGGTGTCGATCCAGAGGTCAGGGAAGTGGGCCCAGCACTGGGTCCCCTGCTCTGAGGCTGGTGCTGTCTCCTTGGCACGATCAGCCCTCCTGCTTTAGCCTCTTCTCTTGCAGCCCAGCTGACCAGCAGCTCCTTGCCCATCACCCCAGGGTGCCCCCATAGCTTGGGCGTCATGAAGCTATTTCTCCAGCCCAAAGGAGCCAGCTGCCACCCCTGGGGTCCATTGGCACACGAGGTAGGCCCAGCCTCTCTCATGCTACTCCCTCATCTCGGGGGCTCCTCCCTCTGCTCAGCAGCTCCTTCAAAGCCTCTCTCTGCAAAACCTTAGTGACCATGGAAGGGCCTCAGTGTAAGCCATCAGGGCCTTCAGCGGGGACCGGTGCTGAGAGCTGTATTCCAATCTGAGTCTGCATGAAGATCCCCAGACCTGGTCTCCTGCTTCCCCAGGTGCAATTGCCATGTGGTGGCCTTGAGGACACACCCAGGCAGCCACTGCCAGGCTCACAGAAGCCAGGTGGGCAGTGGCATAAGGACGGTCCTCCCAGCAGACAGCCTCTCCCTCCTACCTTTGGGTAGGAGAGTTGAGATCTTGGAATTCTGTTCCAATTAATGGCACAGGAGACAGGGCCAGAAGGTTCAGGGGAGAGATGATTGGATTGTGAGAGCCTTAACCCATCAGATATTCAATCCATGATGGGATTAACTGAGTGGGGGCTGAGGCGGGTGGGTGTGGCTGGAGGAGGTGACACTGGGGGCGTGGCTCTGGGGTAGGTATTTGTATCTGGTGAGTTGAGTCTCTTCTTGCCGATGATGTGAGATGGTGAGTGGCATCTCTCTCTGCTTCCTGATCATGTGAAATGCAACCACTCTCTCTTGCCAAGATGTCCTGCCTCACCTCGAACCCTGAGGAAGGGAGCCTGCTGTTGTGGACTGAGACCTCTGAAACCGTGAGCCCCCAGGCAACCTTTCCTCCTCCTTGGTTGTTCTGGTTGGATCCTTCAGTCAGCAGGAAACCCCGATGAACACACGTGCTAAGGAACAGGAACACCTGAAGCCTGAGCAGGCAGCCTGAACACTCGTCCAGGCCCCGCCCCTCCTCTGCCAAGACCCTCTTCCCAGGGCCGTGCCCTGAGTGCTTCCGGCAGACGCCTGCTGCAGCAGACTCCCCATGCGGGCAGAGAAGTACTGCCAGCTGCCATGGCACCACCAGCTGTGAGGGGCACACACAGGACCCCGAGGAGATGGGGGAGGCTGCGCTTTCCCAAGTGTGGACTCACTGTTCTGCCAGTGCCGGTCCTGAGAGGACAACGTGGGAGGGCAGATGCCCAGGGCCCTGGTCGCCCGGTCCCAAATCCTCACACCTTAAGGAGCACACAGCCTCCTGAGAGGCAGCAGCCACCGAGCTCTGCCCTCCAGAGGCTCCCAGATTGTCAGCCCCCAGCTGTGGTGCCACCCAGGGCAGGCACAGACAGGCCCGGGTCTCTGGGCATAGGGGACCTGCCTGCCCTGAGTCCCAGGCTGTGTCCTCTGCTTTGCTGGTGTGTGTGGTGCTGTTTCCCAGCCATACCTGGAGCCTTTGTGGTATGGCCTTTGGGAGGGTCAGGTCCTTGGTCAGAGCCAAACTGTTGTTGCCCCACAGAGGCTAGCTGGGGTCACATTCTACCAAACCTGTGGAAACAAAGTCCATCCTGTCCTGAGGGTCCTGAGGCCACCAGCGCACCGGGAGCATGCACTTCAGACTGGCTTCCCCGGGCTGTGGTTGCAGAAGAGGACAGCTACCAGATGGGCTGTTTCCAGGTGGGGAAATAGGAGGAAGAATAAGGAGTGTTCTCAGGTCAACGGCTTCCCAGTCCACACTCATCCAGGGCCCTTCCCCGCCCCACTGTAGAGATGCACTTGGTCTGGATGTTGTTGCAACTCCTGGGGTGCTAAACTGAGCGTGAGCTGGTGAGCACCCCACTCTGTTCACCACTGTGCGGAGCACCAGCTGACCTGAGGCGTGGACCCCACCCAGGGGCTAGGGTGAGGGCCAGTGGTTACTTGGAGCCCAGCACGTGTGCTTCCCAGCTATCCTCAGGCTTGGTAACCTTCCATGGCCCCAATTCCTTGACCAAAGTGCAGTAGTGAGCAGGGTTGTCTGAGGATCATACAAGGAGGAGAAATCACGTGAGCTCCCAGTGTGGTGCAGGGCCCAGAGTAGCCACCAGCCCTGCTCAGTACGTCCTGCCTATGTCTATGCCCAGTTTCCAGTCTCTGCAGCACCGGGCCTGGCCCATGTACAGGGTAAATAAATGCAGGAGGGAGGGTCGGGGGTGTGGGTAGAACTAGGTGAAACCGGCCTTAGAGTAATGCACTTCAGCACCTGGCTATGGCCAGATTAAACGTGACAGTACAAGGCCAGCCCTGGTGCTCCATCAGGAAAATTACTAGGGTTGCAGCTGGCATTGGAATTGCCTAGGGACATTCTCCAGCATCTGGCAGGGGCCTGTGTCCCCAGGGCAGTGTCCTCCTTCTCCTGATGTCAACTTATACACCAAGTCGTCCAAAGTGTGCACAGACCAATTCTCGCCTGTGCTCAGAATCTTAATAAAAGAACAGGCCTCTCCATGCAATAAAAGTCATTCAACTGCGTCACCTTCATGTCAGAAAATTATATTTTGGGAAAGACTGAGCTCAAGATTTTAAAGGACTCCTGGAAAGGGGCCAGTCTTCTGGCTGCCTCCACCTTGTCCTGGGGAGTGATGCGTGCAGAGGCTTACAGAACAGCTGAGCGGCCAGATCAGAGCACATCATCGGGATCAGGGTCCAGGAGAGGGCAGGAGGGTGTCCAGGCTGTGTCTCCGATGCTGACTTTGTTGGTGGCTCCATTGTAGTCACAGCAACATGCAGTAGACAACAGCTTTATTTTAGCTGTTTCTTTACAAAGAAAACTGACATGATATTGTAACAAGGATGAACACATGCTTTTCCAACCTTCTGTATCAAAAACGCTCTGCACACCACACTGGGCGGGCAGGGAAGCCTGCTCACAAGTGAGTCCCATGGCCGCTGGCCAACACAGGCCCATCCCAGCAGACATGATCATGAGCATCAGACAGACCACGTGTGCAGACAGGAAGCCAGAAAGAGAGCCCAGGGCCAGCTTGCTCTTCATGACAGCCCATTCCCCAGAACCAGCCAGGGCCCCACGGCAGCACTGTGACCTCGTCTGCACCTCCTCAACACACCTGCGGAACAGGATCCCAGCACAGGAGCCCGGGGAGACTCACTTACCCCAGAACAGAGGTTGCTTCTGAGGCCCAGGGCTCTCCACACCATCGGGAGCAAAGGCCCAGGGTTCTCTCCCTGCCCTAGGGGGCTGCTGCTGCTGGCCCAGGACCCCCTCAGAACCACCTTAGTGAGGCTGTACCAAGGAGCACCTAGCCCCCAGCACAGGAGGGTGGACCTGGACTTCTCGGCTGCAGCGGGTCTGACTGGCCCTGGCCATCCCAACCATGACAGCCTCGTAGTGCATGCTGGGAAAGACGGTAGAGGGTTTGAGGGGCCTGTGCTGGCAGTGCCCACCAGTGTGAAGGTACAGCTCTGTTAGTGGTTGCAGGGTGATCCCACAGGGATCTCTGTTTTGCTGAACTCGGTCCACTTGGCCCTGGGCCCTAAGTGCTCAGCTTCTGGGGACACAGACCGGGCTAGGCCCCAGGTGCAGCTGTGCAGAGACCCGAGCCAAGGACTCACGTTCTGGGCCAGGTAGCAGTGGGCAGGGACCCAGACAGAAGAGAAGCAGCAAGCCATCTATGCAGTATTCTGTGTCTGAAGCCAGGCAGATCACAGTGGAGGACCCAAGAAAATCCTATCAACAGGTAGGGATATTTCAGGGCATTTGGTCAGAGAGGGTATAGCAGGGATTTGCTATACCTGTCAGGGTCCAGGCCCTTGGGTAGTGTCAGGGGCTAAGGAACCTCTCGAGAGGCCAGTGTTGAGGCCCAGGACCTGGGGACACAGCAGAGCTCCCCTAGAGTACAGGCCCTAGGGGGCTGTACAGGACCCAGAACTGAGACACCCCCACAGCAGCAAATTGAGGACCCCAGCTGGGCCCCACAGTGTTAATGTTAATGTTCTGTTTCCCTGCTCCACCTGGATCCACCAAGCAGTTAGTCCAGGACCTCCTGCAAAGCTGACCCACAGTGCTTATGGGTCAGAATAGCCAGGCTGTGCCCTGCAGGCCGAGGGCACAGCACCACCAGCGAGTCCTCCCACAAGGGGCACCAACGGCTCGTCCTCTGTGCTGCTGTGGCAGAGACCAGCCAGCAGGAAGCATAGATGGGCATTCAGGCCAAAACCTTCTAATCAAAGAGACAGTAATTAGGTTTCCTAAAACAAGGACCATGGAAAGACATGGGCAGCTGAGTCCTGTCCTCCAAAAGAAAAAGGCCAACCCATATGTAGGAAAAGAGAGAGGAGCCCTGCTCCCCCAGCCCTCAGGTGGGACACACCCCTCCTCCACCTCCCCTGCTCCCCCAGCCCTCAGGTGGGACACACCCCTCCTCCACCTCCCCTGCTCCCCCAGCCCACAGGTGGAACACACCCCTCCTCCACCTCCCCTGCTCCCTCAGCCCTCAGGTGGGACACACCCACCTCCACCTGCCCTGCTCCCCCAGCCCTCAGGTGGGACACACCCCTCCTCCACCTGCCCTGCTCCCCCAGCCCACAGGTGGGACACACCCCTCCTCCACCTCCCCTGCTCCCCCAGCCCTCAGGTGGGACACACCCCTCCAACTCCATCTGCCCTGCTCCCCCAGCCCTCAGGTGGCACACACCCCTCCTCCACCTCCCCTGCTCCCCCAGCCCTCAGGTGGAACACACCCACCTCCTCCCCCTCCCCTGCTCCCCCAGCCCACAGGTGGGACACACCCCTCCTCCACCTGCCCTGCTCCCCCAGCCCTCAGGTGGGACACACCCCTCCTCCACCTCCCCTGCTCCCCCAGCCCTCAGGTGGGACACACCCCTCCTCCTCCTCCCCTGCTCCCCCAGCCCTCAGGTGGAACACACCCACCTCCTCCACCTCCCCTGCTCCCCCAGCCCTCAGGTGGAACACACCCACCTCCTCCCCCTCCCCTGCTCCCCCAGCCCTCAGGTGGGACACACCCCTCCTCCTCCTCCCCTGCTCCCCCAGCCCTCAGGTGGAACACACCCACCTCCTCCACCTCCCCTGCTCCCCCAGCCCTCAGGTGGAACACACCCACATCCTCCCCCTCCCCTGCTCCCCCAGCCCTCAGGTGGAACACACCCACCTCCTCCACCTCCCCTGCTCCCCCAGCCCACAGGTGGGACACACCCCTCCTTCACCTCCCCTGCTCCCCAAGCCCTCAGGTGGGACACACCCCTCCTCCACCTCCCCTGCTCCCCCAGCCCTCAGGTGGGACACACCCCTCCTCCACCTCCCCTGCTCCCCCAGCCCTCAGGTGGCACACACCCCTCCTCCACCTCCCCTGCTCCCCCAGCCCTCAGGTGGGACACACCCCTCCTCCACCTCCCCTGCTCCCCCAGCCCTCAGGTGGGACACACCCACCTCCTCCCCCTCCCCTGCTCCCCCAGCCCACAGGTGGCACACACCCCTCCTCCACCTCCCCTGCTCCCCCAGCCCTCAGGTGGGACACACCCCTCCTCCACCTCCCCTGCTCCCCCAGCCCACAGGTGGGACACACCCCTCCTCCACCTCCCCTGCTCCCCCAGCCCTCAGGTGGCACACACCCCTCCTCCACCTCCCCTGCTCCCCCAGCCCTCAGGTGGGACACACCCACCTCCTCCACCTCCCCTGATCCCCCAGCCCTCAGGTGGGACACACCCCTCCTCCACCTCCCCTGCTCCCCCAGCCCTCAGGTGGCCACACACCCCTCCTCCACCTCCCCTGCTCCCCCAGCCCTCAGGTGGCACACACCCCTCCTCCACCTGCCCTCCCCCAGCCCTCAGGTGGGACACACCCCTCCTCCACCTCCCCTGCTCCCCCAGCCCTCAGGTGGGACACACCCCTCCTCCACCTCCCCTGCTCCCCCAGCCCACAGGTGGGACACACCCCTCCTCCACCTCCCCTGCTCCCCCAGCCCTCAGGTGGGACACACCCCTCCTCCACCTCCCCTGCTCCCCCAGCCCTCAGGTGGGACACACCCACCTCCTCCCCCTCCCCTGCTCCCCCAGCCCTCAGGTGGAACACACCCCTCCTCCACCTCCCCTGCTCCCCCAGCCCACAGGTGGGACACACCCCTCCTCCACCTCCCCTGCTCCCCCAGCCCTCAGGTGGGACACACCCCTCCTCCACCTCCCCTGCTCCCCCAGCCCTCAGGTGGGACACACCCACCTCCTCCCCCTCCCCTGCTCCCCCAGCCCTCAGGTGGAACACACCCCTCCTCCACCTCCCCTGCTCCCCCAGCCCACAGGTGGGACACACCCCTCCTCCACCTCCCCTGCTCCCCCAGCCCTCAGGTGGCACACACCCCTCCCTCCACCTCCCCTGCTCCCCCAGCCCACAGGTGGCACACACCCCTCCTCCACCTCCCCTGCTCCCCCAGCCCTCAGGTGGCACACACCCCTCCTCCACCTCCCCTGCTCCCCCAGCCCTCAGGTGGAACACACCCCTCCACCTCCCCTGCTCCCCCAGCCCTCAGGTGGAACACACCCACCTCCTCCCCTCCCCTGCTCCCCCAGCCCTCAGGTGGAACACACCCCTCCTCCACCTCCCCTGCTCCCCCAGCCCACAGGTGGGACACACCCCTCCTCCACCTCCCCTGCTCCCCAGCCCTCAGGTGGGACACACCCCTCCTCCACCTCCCCTGCTCCCCCAGCCCTCAGGTGGAACACACCCCTCCAACTCCCCCTCCCCTTGCTCCCCCAGCCCACAGGTGGCACACACCCCTCCTCCACCTCCCCTGCTCCCCCAGCCCACAGGTGGGACACACCCCTCCTCCACCTCCCCTGCTCCCCCAG
Organism: Ictidomys tridecemlineatus; assembly: GCF_052094955.1. Taxonomy (NCBI): domain Eukaryota; kingdom Metazoa; phylum Chordata; class Mammalia; order Rodentia; family Sciuridae; genus Ictidomys; species Ictidomys tridecemlineatus. The sequence goes on along the minus strand of NC_135477.1, from coordinate 569,804 downwards.
CCCTCAGGTGGGACACACCCCTCCTCCACCTGCTCTGCTCCCCCAGCCCACAGGTGGGACACACCCCTCCAACTCCACCTGCCCTGCTCCCCAAGCCCTCAGGTGGCACACACCCCTCCTCCACCTCCCCTGCTCCCCCAGCCCACAGGTGGGACACACCCCTCCTCCACCTCCCCTGCTCCCCCAGCCCTCAGGTGGGACACACCCCTCCAACTCCACCTGCCCTGCTCCCCCAGCCCTCAGGTGGAACACACCCACCTCCTCCACCTCCCCTGCTCCCCCAGCCCACAGGTGGAACACACCCCTCCTCCACCTCCCCTGCTCCCCCAGCCCTCAGGTGGCCACACACCCCTCCTCCACCTGCCCTGCTCCCCCAGCCCTCAGGTGGAACACACCCCTCCTCCACCTGCCCTGCTCCCCCAGCCCACAGGTGGGACACACCCCTCCAACTCCACCTGCCCTGCTCCCCAAGCCCTCAGGTGGCACACACCCCTCCTCCACCTCCCCTGCTCCCCCAGCCCACAGGTGGGACACACCCCTCCTCCACCTCCCCTGCTCCCCCAGCCCACAGGTGGGACACACCCACCTCCTCCACCTCCCCTGCTCCCCAAGCCCTCAGGTGGCACACACCCCTCCTCCACCTCCCCTGCTCCCCCAGCCCACAGGTGGGACACACCCCTCCTCCACCTCCCCTTCTCCCCCAGCCCTCAGGTGGCACACACCCCTCCTCCTCCACCTCCCCTGCTCCCCCAGCCCTCAGGTGGGACACACCCCTCCTCCACCTCCCCTGTTCCCTGCAGCCTGGAGGTGGTTCCTTCACTGCCTGAGGGTGGAGTCGGAAGGTCCAGATGCCTGTCACTCCAGGTTCCAGTGGCAGAGGGGGTGTGCTGCATCTGACCTTGTACAGAGGACTTACCAGCAACCATGTGGCGTCACCTATGGGGGTGGCTCTGGCAGAGGCCTTGGAGAGACCACCAGGAGGATGTGCAGAGCTCACCAGTGGGCAGTGTTTCCTTCATCCTCCAGCCTCTCCCAAAGGAAAGGAACACAGCCCCAGAGCAGGAGCCAGGACTGCAGGGCCCCCCCTGCCCCAGAGCCACCCATGTGGCTGTGCTTGCCACAGTCCCCACTGTGGAGCACAGGCCCAGCCTTGGGCCAGCACAGAGGGAAGGTGTGCCCATGGCCCCAAAGCCAAGCCATGGGCAGCTCCCTTGGCCTGGATACAGCCTGGGCCGGAAGAGAACATGGCCTGCACCTACTTCATGAGCCCCAGAGGGGGTGCCCTGCACCCGAGGGTCTGCCTGACACACCGTAGAGGCCCCTGAGACCCTACTGCATTGTGGGTGCTTGCTGACCCGCAGGCTGGACAATTCCTCACCCACATCCACACTGAGATCGCCTCAGACTAGGGCTCTGGAGAGCGCTGTCTGGGACCCCCCTGCCCCTCAGCACCCAAATCACAGCCATGGCCTGGATGGCTGAACCCTCTCTCAGGACAGGGAGACAGGGCCACCAAGTCTGCACCCTTCCAAACCCAGGGCACAGTTGCTTCCAGACGCCACTGTGTGCTACTCACGAGACCCACATGGTGCCCACGTCTATGCCGGGGCTGCATGGCTGTGGCTCTGCCAGGCCCTCTGCAAACAGGTCCCGAGCCAGAATCGCGAACCAGCGCTTCACACACTTTGACAGAATCGAAGAAGCATGATAATGTTCAGGGCTAAATTTGGCTGTAATTACAGAAGGAGCAAAGATATTTCTCTAAAATCTCAGAGCAGGGAAGAGAAGGTGAACACCCATCCCTGCCTCAGAAAATGTATCCTGAAAGCAGAGTCCAGAGGCTCCCACCATGTGAAGACACCTGTCCAGAAGGTCCCTGTGAAGGGAAGGGAGAGGCCAAAAGGTGGGAAACAGGTGGCCAAAGGGGCAGAATGGAGCAGCCCAGGACACATTAATTAACCACCTTAGAGCTCCCTGTAGGCAGGGAACTTTCCTGGGACAGTTACCTTAGCAACAGGTAGGAGCAGGGGCAGGTTCTTGAATAAGAGTGGAGGAAGGGCTCTGCAGGAATTAACATTTCAATCCCTCTGGGCAGTCTCCAACTCACTAAATTAGGACTCATTAAAATTGGCCTCCTTGATCCAACCTGACTTGATTACCTGTCTATACTGCCTGTCTCATTCTGGCTTCAGTGGCTTCCCTTCCCTGAGCTGGGACCAGGCTGTGCCTTTGGCGAGGCAAGGGTTAACACTGGTCCTGCATCGTGGCAGGTGCCTCTCTGCGCTCTCAGCTCTCACACTAATTATGCTGCCAATTTGGAGTCCAGGGGTCAAGCAGCTGGTTCAGGCCTCCCTACCTGCCCACGGAGAGGCCTGCACAGGGCTGCTCCAGGCCACAGCCCTGGCCCCTGAGACATTGGGTGCTGGGCCCAGCAGGGATGGCCACTCAGTTTCTCTCTGTGATGAGCCAGAGAATCCATTGGGCTTGTGTACAGAGGAGCACTGACCGGAGGACACAGGCAGCCACCCAGAGTCCCCTCACCAATGGTGTTCTCCACCTGTGCATGAGGCATGAGACACAGTCCCCTGCCACAAACTGTAGGGCCATGGCCACACTCCCCCTGGTCAGGGCTATTGTCACATGCTGTCACTGCCAGCCCTGACATGGGCTGGGTACAGGATGACCTAGGTCCTTAGGTGGAGCTCGCAGGCCATGGCAGGACTCTCATGGTGCGGGGAACAGCTATGTGCCCCATGGGCAGGAGCGCGTCACAGCCTCAGGGGACCTGGCCGTGCAGCTCATCCAGAGCAGAAACCCCACCAATGGCTCCCTGGGTCTGCTGCAGCCGTCAACTGCCTGCACCCAGGCCATCTCCTCCACGGCTGGGAGACAGTCCCCAAATGCCTGTGACTCACGAAGGGAGAGTGAGCGGCTCCCGTTCCACCCACCCCACCACCCTGCTGTCCCCCATAGGAGGAGACCAGGTGGACTCAGGACCCAGGAGTACCTTTCTACTGTTGCTCTTAAGTCAAGACCAAGGCTTGTGAGGGGCAAGGGCAAGATGTGGAGGAGACTTCAGGGTACCAGACTGGCTCAGTACCTCAAAAAAGGCTTGGGAAAGCCCAGCCTCACGGTGGCCTCTGGCCTCCAGCACAGATGTCACAGGCTGGGTGGCCTTGGGTCGCAGGCCCAGGACTTGTTGCCCTGAAAAGTGGGCAGGGCCTGGTTGGAACATCTTTGCATACCCAGAAGCCACCAATGCCTTGGCTGCTTGTGGCGGGAGTCACCATGGGGCTGGTGAGCCATGTTTCCCTCTGGGTCAGGACACTGGGGAGGCCCATGTCCAGCAGCCAGCCCCGGCCATCAGACTGGAAGACAGCAGGAGGGAGAGTTACCATGAACCCCACCCCCAGGGGTCTACAGGTTCCCCCTCAGCATGACTGGAGCTATGGCTCTGTGAAATGAGACCCCAGGGGCTTGAAGACGATTCTCCCAACTGCCCCAGAATGAGAACAGATGGCCCAGGCCAGGGCGATCTCCCGGGAGTCACGTGAACACAGGCCAGGGTCAGAATGAGGCAAACACCCCAGACCTGCGGAACGTCTGTGGCCAGGCCTGCAGGAGAGCTGGGAAGATGACCCTGGAAAGGACTGCCCACCCGTGGGCCACATGGATTGCAGATGAGCAGCTCATGCCATGGTCTCCCCACAAGCTCTCTCTGTAGCTCTGTCTGTCCAGGACAGTCCGTGTGACCCCAGGCAGGAGGTGTGTCTGAGTCCGAATGGCACTCGGCTCTGTACACGCCTGCAGCTCAGAGTCACATGGGTGGGGCCCTCATGGTCTGGGCATTCAGGTTGGGGTCTGGACATTTGCTTCCAGAGGGGACCAGGCAGCCCATGCTTGGTGACCTGAGACCCTCTGAGAAGGAGCCACTCTGGCACCAGCACCTCAGACCCCAAGGCCACCGATGTCCACAGTGACCTGCAAGAAGTGTCCTTTTGAGACAAAGATGATTCTGCAGCTGGATGGCACAGTCACCTGGCCAGATCTACCCCCACAAGGGTACCGCGATCACTGCTGTGCCCGCCGTGGCCTCTGTGACTTCGTGCCTTGTTGGGGAGCTCAGTTCCATGTCCCCCAGGCCTCCATCTACTAGCCCGGCCACAGACCCCCCAGGATCTGGGGCTGAGGGGTCCTCGGGCAGGTCTGTGGCGCTGGACCAGTGTACCCTTGGGCATGGGTCTGCCTGGAGGGTGCCAGGGCGTGGGCCAGGCAATGGCGTGGGCGGGCAGTTCCTATGGCCCCAAGGGCACACAGCTTCAGGGCAGGGCAGGAGTCCCTGCAGTGCCCATCACCACTGTGGTCCTGGCAGCCTCCTGAGGCCGGCAAGGCTGCCTCGATGCCGCTCTCTGCAGGGAGCCTGTGGTCTTCTCCAGCACCTTAGACCCTCGTGCCCTGGTGGAGCCGGACTCTTCAGGCTCCAGAATCCACTTGCCCAGAGAAGCAGATCCTCCAGCGGCCTCTACACTTGCAAAAGGAGCTGTTCGCATTGCAGGCTGAGACCACGAAGTCTTGCACAGGACTGTGGCCACGTGGCCCTCTTGGAGCATTAGGCAGCCACGGGCAGTGGCACCATCGCCTCCCTAGCATCCTGTGGCTTTTGCACATAAACAGACAGAATCACGGACATGGCCCAGGCAATGTCATGCTCAAAGCAAATCTGAACAGCCCAAGGTCAACTCAGGTGGCGGCTTTGGGAGCCTGGAAACTCACTTCCATTACATCTTCAGAAAAAGCAAGCTCCTGAGCTGCACCCCAGGAGGTTCTGCTGCACCCTCAGGCTGGGCTTGGACAGTCTGGAGACAGAGTCTCTGACCCGGTACTGCCTCCCAGCTCAGGCCTTGGGTCCCAGGCCCCGGGTGCCCCAGCTTCTCCTCGTGCAAACAGGACCTGCCTCACCATCCACACCTGGAACATCCCCTCGGCTGCCCGACCCTCCCAGTTCACAGCGGTGGGAGGCAGAGGAGCCCAGTGCGGCCATCTGGTAGAGGAAATCCCTGGGCAGTGAAGCACATTCGAGGATGAGGACCATGTGGAACCTACACGAGGGGCAGTGGGGGGCAGGACCGAGGTCTGTGTGGGAGGGGGTGGGCCTGTGCAGAGTCGGACGCTGCCCTGGGCTCCAGGTCCTAGGACTGAGCCTGCTGGGGCCCGAGTCTCCACACTCCTCCCGGTCTGGGTCAGAGGGGCCCCTGCCAGCACAGCAGGACAAGGCTGGTTGAGGGGTTGGCTTGGGGCTGGACACACGAGCCGTGGTGGGAGAGTTGAGGAGTAGGGAGGCCCCTGGGGCTCCTGCGTCCACTGTGCCCTGCTGGCCATGGCAGGAAGGGGAAGGCAGGCGCCCGAGGACAGCTCAGAGGTGAAGAAGCTCAGGGCAGGTGAAGGCCAGGGGTGGCGTGGGGGGCAGGCAGGTGAGCTGCAAGCTCAGTGACCCAGAACAGAGCCAGATCCCTCCAAGGCCACCTCCAGGGAGGGGTAGTGGGGATGGTGTGGCTCCCGCCCCTCATCTGGGCTTCTGGGGCCACTGGGCAGCCTTGAGGCCAGGCTCAGGGCACCTTCATCACCAGCTGCAGCCTCACTGTGCGTCTGTCCCAGCTGCTGACTGGGTGTGGGGGTGGGGGGAGGATGAGAAGAGGGGGCTCTGCGCAGTCTCTGAGAGCTGAGTCACCTGGAAGTCACTCTGTATCAGCAGTGGCTGGAGCTGAGCTTCCCTGGAGGAAGGCGGGCCTCTCCCGCCAGGCATTATCAATATCGCCCCTAGTGAGGGATTCACTGAGAAGCCACAGCAGGTGTCTTCCTGGTTAATTAAGACCTGCACCTTCCCAGGGGCTCTGTGTGGCTCCACCGGTGCCTCCCTGAGGACCGGTGCCAAGTCCTCAGCCAGCCTGCTGGAGGAGCCCGAGGAAGGCTGGGCCTCTGGATGGCAGATAGCACTGTCCACGTGTGGAAGTGGTGGGCCTCCTGGGCACTGGAGGTGCAGGACGGTGTCTTCAGCCAGGGACCAGCATGGGGCTTGCTCTTTGGAAGACAGAAGAAGACAGAAGGGTCTGGCTCCATTGTGCTGTGCCTAGCATCTACCACCCATCCAGCCCTCCACAGCCTGGGGAGCTGGTGAAATTACAGCACATGGGTGCCTCCTGACTCTCCCCGCTTCCCTCCTTCTGGCCAGCACCCTCTACCAGGGCCACAGGCCCTCGGCTCCCAGGAAAGCGGCAGCATGTGGACAGGCTCTTTTGTGTCCCCGTAGCTCCTATCTGGGACCAGGAGGGCCAGGCCAGACCTGCTTGATGAACCTCCAGCCCACAGAGGGTGGAGGAGCTTCAGAGAGCCCTACTCACCTTCGCCCTGCCCCAGACCTGCAGTGGCAGAGCAAGACATCTGGGCTGGGGTCCCTCCCCACAGCACTAGACCAAATGGACCCTGTGTGTGGCCAAGCAGAGCACTCATCTGCTTCCGGGAATCGTCTTCAACCCCCTCAGCTGGCAGCCCTATTCTCGGGTCATACCCGTGTATTTTCCAGAGTAAACGAAAAAAGATATTTAAAAACTCTGATCAGAGAAACAACGTGCAAGCGCATGGGCTCCCAGGGCAGTCTGGGATCCCAGGAGGATCCGACTAGCAGGTCTGGGAACCGGGGAGAGTCAGGTAGGAAGGACCTTCCAGATGTCTGATCAAGGGCTTCTGAGAACTCACAGTTCCTAGCCTTGGCTCAACACCCAGGCATCACTGCGGAGGCCACGACCCAGGACAAGTCTGGTCCCAGCAGCAGAGTGACTGGTGTCCCAGCAACATCCTGCCGAGCATCATAAGTGTCTGTGATTATCTAATCAATGAAGAGGGTCAGAAGTGCCAGCGCTGACGGTCTCCTCCTTTGTACCGGATTATTTGCAATCAAAGCACTCCATCAAGACAACAGGAAGAGAGCTAAAAATAGAAGCCCACCCCGCTTCCTCCTGCTCCCTTCGCTCAGAGCTCACATCCAGTCCTGTGCAGCACTCCTGAGGCTCAGAGAGGCCTGGGCACCCCATGGAGGTCACAGACCTGTCACATCCAACGACAATTTCCTCGGCCCCGTTTATCCCCAGAAGACAGCCAGAGTTGGCATGGTAGTCGTTACTTTTGTGTCCACGTAGCTCCTATCTGGGACCAGGAGGGCCAGGCCAGACCTGCTTGACGAACCAGGTGTCAATAGTGTCAGCTTCCTGCACCCAGGAGAGCCCTACTCACCTTCATGAGTAGGGCCACATGCCTCAGGGTGTCTGGCCCTTGCAGCCTTGATAAAGGACTTCCTTGAAACCCGCATCATCTCAGCTGAACTGCGGCTCCTGGGGCCCAAACATACGGAAGGCACAGGGGAGCCCCGTCACCAGCAGCAAGGGCCACTTGCTGTGCACCTGCCTTTATGTCACACACACTCACACATGCACACACCCCCTGTGATCACACACACGTGTGCACACACACCTGTCCACCACACACACACACCCACCTATGATCACACACGCATGCACACATTCACCTATCCGTCACACACACGCACCCACCTGTCCATCACACACACGCACCCACCTGTCCATCACACACACGCACCCACCTGACCATCACACACACACACCCACCTATGATCACACACGCATGCACACATTCACCTATCCATCACACACACGCACCCACCTATGATCACACACGCATGCACACAGTCACCTATCCATCACACACACGCACCCACCTGTCCATCACACACACGCACCCACCTGTCCATCACACACACACACCCACCTATGATCACACACGCATGCACACATTCACCTATCCATCACACACACGCACCCACCTATGATCACACACGCATGCACACAGTCACCTATCCATCACACACACGCACCCACCTGTCCATCACACACACGCACCCACCTGTCCATCACACACAAACACACATGCACCCACCTGTCCATCACACACACACACCCACCTGTGATCACACATGCGTGCACACACACGCCTGTCCATCACACACACACGCCCCCACCTGTCCATCACACACACATGCACATGTACCCACCTGTGATCACACATGTGTGCAGTCAGGAACAGTCAGGAAATCCGCCCCTCCTACCTGGAAGACCAGCGACCCTCACACTCGGCTCCAGCAGTTGCCAGGACACGCCTCCTGGCTCAGGCACAGGTCCATGACACTGAGTGTGGCAGAAACAGCCCATCTTACTGAGCAGGCTTCTTGAGCCCCTGTTAGGCCCCATGGACATGGGGCCCGGAGGCTTCATGGTCCACGTCATGTGCACCAGGGGGTGGCTTTCACTGCTCTCAGGATCCAGGCTCTGAATGCTGCGGCAGAATTAAGTTTGAATCACACAAATCTGGAAACTCAGTTGTCACTTGGGTGACCTTGGGTCTTTGGAGGCTAAAAATACCTGAACTCTAAGCTTGGCAAATGATCTCAGCAAAACGGCCATTAGCAGCTGCAGCTCTGGCATGGGGAGGGCTGTCCTCCACCTCCTTCCTCAGCTGCTGGCCGCTGCTCAGAGAATCAGCACTGTCAGAAGACTGGCCTCCCCCCAGGTCACCCACAGCATGTGTGCAAAAAATTTGCTGACCTTCTGTCAGGCACTGCTTGGGGGACATTCCCTTAGGCCTCAAGTAGTGGAGAGTGTGCATCTTGAGTGTCTCAGAAGAGCCAAAAAGGGTTTTCTGGGTGGTCCCACCTGGGTCAGGGGCTTTTGCAAGCAGTGTTGGACCCCGTGGGCCTTGGAAGAGAGGGGCCGAAGCTGCTGCCCGATCCAGCTCAGACCTCACTGGGCATCTGAGTGGCCGATCCATCGGGGTTTTTGAAAGACCCTCGCCACACTTATAAGGTAAGCCCGTAAAGCCGTCTGCCCCATTTCCCCATCAAAATGAAAATAGTCAAACCCACTGTGAGGCCAGCAAGGTGAGGCCGCAGGTGCCTCTGAGAGCAGCAGCTGGAGGCACGTGTATCTTCACAGACAGTGGGTGAGAGAGAGCAGCTCGCTCTTCTGTGAGCTGCTGCAGCCTCAAGGTCACAGGGTCAGAGCTGCTGCCCAACCCAGCCACTGCGGTCACCCAGTCTGGGTGGATCTGCATGGAGCAGAGTGTCCAGGCCACAGTGGGGTGGACGTGGGCTGCCCTCATCTGGCTGCTGACCTACAAACCAACAGAGGAAAGGCCACCTGTGTCCTCCAGGTCAGGGACTCAGGCTCAGAACGTGTGACCAGTGAAGCTCCCAGGGTACTGCAGCTCCCTGGCCTTCCCTGCTCACGAGAAGACCACTTATCCCACCGCTCCAGAGCTGGCCAGGGCTGATGACCCAGGGCTGCAGCACAGGTCAGGAGGAGACGGAACTCCTGGCTTGTCTGTAAGGCCTCCTCTTGCTATGGACACATCTTCTTCCGTGCTTTCCCCTTAGCAGGTCAAATGTTTCCCAGCAGAGGACGCGGGGGCAGCCCTTGGGCGCTGCTTGGCAGGCGGTGCCTCTGGCTTTTCGGGAGAGGGACCCTGACTTAGATGTGGCCTGGATGAAGGAGGGGGCATTCGCCCTGTGGTCTGAAGCAGGAGCATGGTGCTTTGGGGCAGGAGGGGTCATTGCCATCCACAAACCTTCCTGAGCCCGAAGTCACGTCCCGGGACCGGCTGAGCGGGTTGGAGGTGACTGTGTATTTTTAATGGCCTTTTGATTTTTCTCTGGGGAACTGAACACTTTCTATGTCTGGAGTTGGATTTTCTTCTTATCTGGAAATGCAAATCCTCACCCAAACTCCACCTTGAAGCACCTCCACCTTGGACCCTGGCAACCAGCTCTTGCCCTGCCGTGAGGCCAATGCCCGCTCTGCTCTGAAGTTGGTCGGTTGACTCTGGTTGAGCGATGGACCTGGAAACACCCTCTGTCGGGCCGTGGTCAGGTGGTGACAAGTCAGATCAGGACACCCCAGGGGACCCAGATGCTCCTGGTGTGGGGCGTCTGTCGGTAGCAGGGATAGAGGCCCCGGGTAGCCTGGGCTACAGTCCTCTGCCCCCTTTCCCCCAAGACAGCTGGACACAAGGCCCAGCTGCAAGGCAGCTGTCTGGGCTCTGGAGGCTCAGGGCCTTTAGTGAGCACGTCAACACCCTGAGTAAGATGTCAGAAGTCCAGGTGAACCAGAGACCAGACTGGCTGTGTCATCTTACAGGGGAGACAGCAGCTGTGACAGCACCACTCAGCTGGGGCCACCAGCTGGGCAGAAGCTGCTCCTGGGCCTTAGGTTGTGGGAATTAAGGATGCTGGACCCCTAGGGCCTGGTTCAGTTGAGCAGCCGGGCAGCGCTGCTGGCCTGACGTGAGCCAATGTTTGTGGTGAGCAGAGGTTGTCGGTGCCTGACAAGGGAAATGCCAGAGGAGACCCGGCCAGCCAGTTCAACGGAATGCGGGCCGGAGGAAGAGCCACAGTCCCCTGTTGGAATTGCACGTGACATCAGAGATCTCTGCACACTGAGGGCCTCAGCTACCCCGTGACAGCACGGTTCCCCTAAAAGTCCCTGTGAGCATCCTTCAAGGGCCCTCCCACTCTGGTCTGGCCACACCCAGGCCATGGGTGACCAAGGGCTTTGTGTGGACAGACACACCTTGACCCCCAGACATATCCAGCAGTGGGCAGGCTCAGGGCATCCGAAGGAGTGTGGTCAGCTGACCCAGAGGGATCCTCTCACTTAAACACAGATGTCTTCCTCTGGACCCACCACACCTTCTAGAAGTCCCCGGCCCCCACCCACTGGGGTTGGACACTCCAGCTAAAAATAAAACTTTAGAAGCCCCTGGTCTGGGCTGGCACAGCCCCTGTCAGAGGCCTCGGGGCACAAGCCAGCAAAAGCTCTCCTTCTCTAACAACAAAAGGTTTGTTACTAATTCCTTCTCTTCCACCCAGAGTTAAAGACGCCTGTCGCCAGGGCCACCAAAGGCAGCCAGTGTCCTGCGCTGTGGCTCTTCCCACTCAAGGTCCACTCACTTTGTTTTTGAAGCGTGTATCAAAAGCCCACCGATTCTCCTGGCATTGAGGGCCACGGCCGCGGCTCCTTGGGGCAGCCAGGAGGCCACCTCTGGGGCCATCCACAGGCCAGCAGCGGGCTTCACTGGGGACTTTGAGGTCTGGTCTCTTGGCAACCAGGTGGGGAGAAAGAGCCCTGCGAGGCAGTCGCCACCCAGCAGGGCTGCACGGGGAATGTGCCACCGTGTGTCCCTCTAGAGACGCAGGAGCATTTGTGACTGACACTTGGATGAAAGAACAGGCCATGTCAGCAAACCATGCTGCCCCAGCCTGCTCACCCTGGCCCTGAGGGTGTGCCCAGGAGGTGAGAGCCAGGGTGTTCCCTGCCCTGAGGGCACAGAGGACTCACTGCCCTTGGCCTGTTCACATTTTCCACAGCTCTCTTCTGGTGGCAGTAGTGACCTGGGGACAAGGTGATCTTCCTCCCAGCTCCTCCCACAGCTGCAGGGGATGCCAGAGGCCCAGCTCTTGTCCTGAGGCCCTTCCACAGGAGTCTGGGCGCCCGCTTCCCAGGCAGGGTCGGGACTGAGGACAGGGCCCTCCCCTCCCTGAGCCAGCCCTCTGGTGATCACCCCTCTCCTGCTGGCCAGCGTGGCCGCACCTGCCCTGCCTCGACACCCGTGGCCTCTGTCCTCTGTAGCCACGTCACTCTCACTGGACAGGGAGGTGGGAAGGGTCAGCTGTGTACACTGCCCACCCTGGGGGGGCCCAGGCCCCTCAACACTTCTCCCTGGTCTCCAGCCTCCCACAGCACTGGGTGAGAGCCAGCTCCTCACCGAATCCCAAGCCCCAGCCCAGCTGCTGTCCACCCTCTCACTCCCTCTCTTCCCCCATAGTGGGTGCCAGCTCCCCACCCTGGGGCCATGGGCATGGGCAGTCCCTCCATTGCTGGGGTCTCCACTGGAGGGAGGCCATCCTGCCCCATCTGTGTGCTCAATGGTGTCCACTGTGGGAGCTCCATCAGGCTGGTACCACCCCCCTTGTCCAGCCCAGCCTGCTGCTCCCATGAATATTGGTCACATCAAGTGCTTTGTTGACCCTGGAGCCTGGAGCAGGGACTACCCCACTCAGCAATCAGCAGCTGGTGCCCAGCCCTTACGTGGCATGGACCAAGTCCATCCTGGAACTCAGGATCTGCCCAGGAACAGGATCTCCAGGGTACAGGCCACAGAGGGACAGGACTCAGAGTATGCTCAGGGTGCAGGACAAGCTGAAGAATTCTGGACTCTTGTACAGAGCAGCTTCCTTCTGTACGCACCACACCTCTGGTGTCCAATGCGGCCTCAGATCTAGTCCTAGCTCCTGCCCCTTAGGTAGTTTCCACCTGTGCAGAGAACCGCCTCAACCACCCACCTGTCCTGAATCACCTGCCCCAGATGCTCCCCAACCCTGCCCCTCAGAGCAAAGCCAGCCTGTCTGGGCCAAGCTCTCGGAGCTGCCAGGTGCTCAGGCTCTGGAGACTCCCAGGTGCAGGTGAGATTGCTATGGGCTGCTCGGAGCAAGGGCTGCTGCATGGGAGATCAGTACGGCTGTCCCAGGCTACCAAGAAGTCCCCTCCATCAGGAGACAGAATAACCAACTTTTTTTGGCTAATTTCAAGAAAAATTCATTTTTAGTTTTATTAAACTACCAGGTGTGCATCACCCCAACCTACAGACGTCTCATCTCTCCTGCTGTACCTGTTGCAAAGAGCCATCCCTGAGGTGCAGCAGGAGAGCAGGTGGGCTCTTGCTTTCTGGATAGGTCTCAGAAAATTAAGCCATCGTTGTTAAGGGAAAAATGTCATCGAGTGGGACGATCAAACCATGCCGAGGGAGAGACTGCGTAGGCACCTGGGTCCTGAGCGTCCTCTCCCCTCTGCCTCCTTCCTGAAGTGGAAGATGGTGCCCCGCTGTCTTCCCAGGGGTGCTCTGAGCCCAGATGAGATGATGATGTTATGAAAGAGACTCACAGACCGTCAGCAGCTGTCAAATACTCATCGGTCCCCTGGCTGCCAATCAAGTGCATGGAGCGTCCAAGAAGAATGCCTTAAACTCTCCATGGTGTGAATGCTCTGAAGAAGGAACATCTGGGGTCTGGGAGGGGACCCATAGTTTTCAGGAACACATCCACATTTGAAGCTTACGGGGATGGGGATGGAGAATACAGGATCAACAAGGGGGCTAGAACACGCATTCCAAATGAAAGCCGTGAATTCCTAACTCATGTAGACTCAGGTAAGTGCAATTTGCAGAGTATTTTAGGAAAACCTTTTAAGAAAAACTTCATTTCTTCCCAAACTGCATTTTTGGTGACAGCATTGAAGACAAGGTCACACTACAAGATTCGATCTGTAGACCCCACTCCAAAATGGGAGGGAGGGGAAACTGGGCGAGGAAGGAGCACCTCCCTTTCCCCACAAACCTCTCGAGACCTCAGGGGCACACTGAACTCCAGATGAAGAGGGCCCGTGACAGAGCCAGTTGTGCCCGAGGTGTCGGTCCTGGCGCTCAGGGAGTAGGGAGTGGGGGCAAACGAGGCCCGTGGGCACCTGCCCTGGACATCACGATGACGTCCCTTGCAGGTCAGCCAAAGAGCTGGGAAAACCAGATGGCTCAAGGTGCAGGGGCTGCTGGCAGGGAGCAGCCTGCTGAGTGGCTCTCTGGGGGCCCTGCAGTCCCAGGGATCTGCCGGGAGCCTCTTCTGTGGACTCAGCCCTCCTCCATGGAAGGACTGGCCCTACAAAAGCCTTTTTTAAAATTGTTTTTTACCATTCAAGTACTGTTTTTCCTCTTTCCACGTTTTCTATTGTTTCATTACAGTTCCACGTAAGGATGGGATTTGTCGCTACGTGTTTGTACATGCACACAATATGACAGCAAAGCAAAGGCGATGGGCAGGGCCTGGTTCAGGGCATCTGCCAAGACTGGGAAGGTATGGGAACAAGGTCCCTTACCCCCCAACCCTCCCTGGATCAGCACCTTGATCCCAAGCACATGATCAAGCTTATCTTTTCTATGGGACGTAAATTTACATTAATTTTGCAGCATTCCTGTTAACTATAGCATGATATCAACCTTAAAGAAATAGCATTTGCAGCAAGATCAAGAAAATGAAACTTCACGTAGGAGCCAGCCATCCTCCCCCAAGCCCCAGCTGCTGTGAGTCACCAGACATGATTTCCTGAAGGCCAGACACAGCCCACCCAGCACCTCCCAGGGCCTACCCCCCACCCCCTGGGGTCTCCAGAGAGAGGCCTCCTCCCACTCTCAGCCGAGCCCACGCCGGTGCTCCCCCGCAGGATCCTCCATGAGGCCAAGGTCCTTCTGGTGCCAACTGCAGCCTCACAGGGCACGTGCCTCCTGGCCTCCTGCACCTGGCAGAGGGTCCCCAGGGCTGAGGAGTGTCATGGATTGAATGTGGTCCCCAAAAGATGTGAACTCCTCTGTTCCCAACCCGGGAGGGTGCCCTTATTTGGAGCAATGGTCTTTGCAGATGCAAGTTAAGCGTCTTGAGGTGAGATCACCCTGGGCTGTCCAGGTGGCCGTGTCCAGTGGCAAGTGCCCTCTTAAGAGGAAGGAGGGAGAGGAGCAGGCTGAGGAGGAGGCCGTGTGACCACAGAGACCCATGATGCCAGGGAGCCTCAGCAGCCACCAGAGGTCCCCAGCGCCTGGAGGGAGCAGGGCCTGCCACACCCCTGCAGGGCCTGTAGCCTGAGCCCTGGGGAAGGAACTGTGGGTGTTGAGCTCTGGTGTGTGGGGATCTGATCCCCTGGGCCCAGGAAGCACTCAAAAAGCTCCTTCCAGGGGGCCCCTCAGGGAGGTTTCCGCTGTGGTCAGAGCACAGTGCCTGGTTTAAGTGGACATTCCCTCTTTGAACATGGTTGTAAAAAATAAGACCTGCTCCTCCGAGGGGGAAAGGCCCTGGGCCAGCCGAGGACACGTGAAGGGCCCTGCTCTGAAACCCTCCCTTCTCTGTCCTGCTTGTCCCCAAAGTCCCGTGGGTTGTGACCGCCCCACGCCAGGCCCCAGTCAGCTCCAATTCAGCTGGCTTCACTCCGCTCCACCCAATGCCTGGCCTGAGTCCTGCCCGGTATCACAGGGCACCTGCTGCAGGCCTCTGGCTCGCTGTAAGGAGACCGGCCAGATGCCCCTGACACAGGTGGATGTGTTTCTGCTTAGCCAGGGTCATGGTGGGAGGGCTGCAGCTGGCCCCTTGAGAGGTCCTCCTGGGCTGCCAATACCTGGACCTTCAGCCCTGGTGGACGTGGGTGCTGGTGAGGGTGCTCCTGCCTCCCAAGACTGTGGGAAAGCAAATGTGCTCATGGCACCCGTGAGGGAGCACGGCTATGGCCAGGCCGGGTCAGGCTGGGGGCTGTAGCCGGGTGGAGGCTGTCCTGGGGGCAGCCTGCGGAACGGGCAGCTCTTCACCAACATGCTCTCCTGGTTCTCACCTTCACATAAAACTTGTTCCCAGCTTGGAGAGAAACTCATAAACACCAGCAGCAGCTGCTCAGTAGGATGTCAGTGCGGGGCTGAGCCACAGTCCCTGCACGGGACCCAAATCCACAGGGCTCCAGGGATGGGGCTGGAGGGCAGCCAGGGCTCCCTTCCTTGACCCTGAAGGATGGGTGTCTCCAGGCCTGGGAGGGGAGGGTTGGGTCCATCTGTTGAGCCCCATGGCTGCAGGGTGCTCATCAAGGATGCTGGAGTGAGGCTAGGGATTCTGGGCTGACCCAGAGACCAAGGCCTTCCTCTGGTCTGTGTGGCGTTGAGATCAGAAAGAACCCCAATGCCCCACAGGTGAGGGGTACGGGCCCGGAGGCAGCAGCCCAGGCCTCGACCTGACAGCCATGCTGACGCTGGCTTTGGCAGGTCATTAGGAATTCCAGGCACACTGCTGAGTGCTGAATAATGCATCAGGCCGTCCTGGTGATTAATTCTCTTAAATGAGCTATCTGCATCTGCTGATTAATCTCTGCAGCCCAGTTGGACCCCTTTGGGGCTGGGGTTGGAGGAGCTGCTCTGAGAGGCTGGGAGCCCAGGCCTTGCCATCGGGGTCTCAGAGACACAAACAGGCCCAGAGCACATCTCCCTGCCCAGGGCAGCAGCTGGGCTTGAGACCTTGGGTGAGAGTGGACATGCAGAGCCTCAGCAAAGCATCCAGAATTCAGGAAGCTGCCCTCCTTCCTCTCAGCCTGGGGACAACATGTCATGATACCTGTGACTGTCCCTGCTCCAGCCTGGCAGCCCAGCCCTGCAGTAATCCCTGACAGCTGTGGAGTGACCAGGCCTCTGCCAGGGGCAGGGCCTCTGGCTGGGGACTGGAGTCCAAGCCGTGCTGCTGCAGATGTGAGGAGGGGTCATGGAAGGGGTTTGGTCCGGGTGAGGGCCTCTGTGGCCTTCAAGAAGTCAGGTGTCTGAGGACAGAGATGTGAAGACGCAGGATCCACATTGTCCACACCACGACTCCCATCGTGTGCCCCCAGCTGGCAGGTGGATTCCACGTCCATGTGGAAGCAGCGTGGGTCTGGGGTCACTGCAGTCCTGCCTTCTTCTCCACACAGCGGTGCCTTGGCGGGGTGTGCCAAGGACAGTGCCATTGCCCTCTGCTCTCTGGTCTCAAGGGTCATCGTCCTGGAGGTCTCCTCTGAGGAACTGGCCAGTTCCTGGAGTCTGATGGGCAGCCCCTTCCAGGGGTCCCAGGCACACCCCAGATGGCTGTTGGACACCGTGGGACGTAGGCACTGGCATCTCTGAGAACACACTGGAGTTTCAGCTGCCATGGGGGCCTGCCGGTGGCTGCAGGGGACTGTCCTGCTGGGTTTTACCAAGGTCTGCCTTGAGATCTCTGGGCCTCTTGACTCTGAAGGGCTGACCACAGGGGGATGCTGGGTCTGGACCAGTGGTCCAGAGGGGAACCCCCATCATGTGGGCTGGTGGAACAACTAGAGGGATTCCTGAGGGGCCCACAAAGGCCCTAACAAGACAAATAATGGGACACAGCACATCCCTAGACACTGGCCACAGTGAAGCACCAGGAATGTCCTAGAATTGGGACTTCCCTTCCCCCAGGCATGGCCAGCTCCACCCTGCACCACTGACGCTGACCACAGCCATCTGCTCAACTCAGTGGGTGTGGCTCAGCACCCAGCTCTGGGAGCGCCGGGGCAGTCCCAGCCTGTGCTGCAAGGGTTCAATTTCCTCTGATGGGGCTGCAAGGACATTCCACCCCTGAAAACCCACAGCTCAGCTGGAGCTCTTCAGAGCCAAGTGAGATTTCCCACCAGGTTCATGGGGAAACCTGTTGCCCAGCTCCAATGGGAGAAAGGAACACAGAGCCCTCCCATTCCTGAGGCCAGCCTGCACAGCCCAAGATGTCCCCCAAGACCCCCACCTTGGTCCCCTTACCTGCACACCCCCACTAGGACCTCTCTCAAACACCTGTGTCTCCATGGTACCAGAGCTTACTGAACACAATACATCCACAGGCCACACCACTTTCATAGGTGGCAGTTCTCAG